>NC_071621.1:5150253-5481086 GCF_014839835.1 Dryobates pubescens
ACTAAAAAGTCCTTCATCAGCTTTCTTGTAGGCCCCCTTAAGATACTGGAAAGGCCACAATAAGGTCCCTTCAGAGACTTCTCTTCTCCAGACTGAACAGCCCTAACTCTCCCAGACTGTCCTCATAGGAGAGGTGCTCCAGTCCTCTAATCATCCTCGTGGCTCTTCTCTAGACATGCTCCACCACATCCAGATCCTTCCTGTAATAGGGGCTCAAGAACTGGATTCAGTACTCCAGGTGGGGTCCCACCAGAGCAGAGTATAGGGGGAGAATCACCTCCCTCGACCTGCTGTCTATGCTTCATTTGATGCAGCCCAGGATGTGAGTGGCTTTCTGGGCTGCAAGTGCACTCTGCTGGCTCATGTTGAGCTTCTCATTCACCAGCACCCCCGAGTTCTCTTCTTCAGGGCTGCTCACAAGCCAGTTGCTGCTCAGCTTATATCGGTGTTTGGGATTGCCCTGACCCCGATGCAGGACCTTACATTTTGTCTTGTTGAACTTCATGGGGTCATCATGGGCCCACCTCTACAGCCTATTAAGGCCCCTCTGGATGGTCTCCCTTCCCTCCAGCCTGTCTGCTGCACCACACAGCTTGGTGTCATCAGCAAACCTACTGAGGCTGCACTCAACGCCACTGTCCATGTCACCGACAAAGATGTTAAACAAGAGTGGTCCCAGTACCGATCCCTGAGGGACACCACTTGTCACAGGCCTCCACTTGCACATGGACTCATTGACAGCCACCCTTTGGGTGCAGCTATCAAGCCTGTTCTTTATCCACTGAATGGTCCCATACTTTACCAGTTTGGAGACCAGGATGTGGTGTGGGACAGTGTCAAAGGCTTTTCTCAGGTCTAGGTAAATGATGCCAGTATAGTATGCATCAATTCCTTTTTTTCCTAAAAAATTCCATCCCAACCCTAAACTGCAATTGAGTAAAAGAAAATGTGATCCTAAGGTAAAGGAAACTGAGAGTGCAGTGCACTGCTGTGCAAAATCCAAAGAACGAGCAGCACATTAAAACATACTTATCTGTAAATATACATACCGCTTTAATGACACTCTGAAAATCAGACTCTTTGTAACAAAATGTATGTACACACACACACACAAGAGGTATTGGAAAAACTGGGGAAAGTGTAAGGGTGGATCAAGGAAATGACTGAACAACTGGAGAAAGTGCCTTAGAGGGAAACTTGGGTGTTACCCAAGTATTTGCCAAGTGTATTTGCTTATGCACAGCTCTACATCAAATTCCAGACCAGAGCCAGCTTGTATCCTGCCAGTTTACGCCCAAGGCAAAAAATCTGTGTTCAGTTTCTGTTGGACCCTGTAGATTTTTCCTGGAATAGCACAACCTTTTGTCATAAATCTTAAGAGGAAAAAATGCTAGTTCTATGAAAACTAAAGGGCTGTTAACACTGGGGACGGGGGGAAGCCATAAAAGAACCAATGAAACATCTTAAAACTGAAAACTACCTGTCCATAATGCAACATTTCTAATTGTTATAAAGATGATTGTGTCATGTCTGGTCTTCTGTGAAGACTGGAACTGGATTTGAAAATGCAGGATGAGGAGGTTATTTTCTGCCCCTCAGCTGAAGGCAGACAAGGTCAAATGAGAAATCAGCTTTAATAATAAGGGTGATGAAGTACAAAATAAAAATATATAGAATTAAAATTTCCAGAAGGGATTGATTTTTCATCTTGTCTAGCTTTAAATCAAAGTAAGCCTGCCTTTCTGCAAGAATTTTGTGTTCTGAAATACATATTAATGAGCTCACTGAGTCATGGACAAAATTGTTTGGATGTGAATAAGAAAATATGTAGAATAGGGTAGCTAGATTGGTCAATGGGTTCTTAGAAAAGAACAAAAGCTGGGGTAGATGAGCAGGTAAATCCGTATCATAGTAGAAGGACAGGTGCAAAGAATGCAGTCTGTCATAGATAATTTTTCATTATATCTGTACCTCCACTTTCACAGGAAACAGTAACATCACTAGCTACTGCTCTCCAAGATACACCTGAGAAATGTAGAACTGGGTAACTCCCCAAAGCACTGAACTTGAATGCGTAGGGTCTGTGCTGCAGGCGTCTCTTTAGGCAACCAAGTGGGACTTTTTTTTCTTTTTCTTTTTTTGTCCAGATTTCATTGCTATTCTTCTTATTCTGTGAAATATTTGTTCCTTTCAGTAGGAATAGAGCTGTGTCTATCTTGTGTGTGTCAGAAAAGTGCTCCAGATGAATCAAGGTGGAAGACAGAAAGAATACCCAAATGCTGATACCCCACTGAATTTCGAATTATTAATAAGCCAATTAATTTGTGCTTTAATGCCACCATAAGGAGTAAAAGCATTTTGTTTCCTTGTCATCATATAATTTCCAATGATGAACATGTTAAGAACTGTGTTCAGACCATTGTGTACAAGACTCGTAGTTAATGCATAATTAACTCTAATTTTAAAGCAACTTCTGCTTGTTTTCTGTATGCATTTCATTAAAATGCTTTCTAACATAGCAGAATGTTGTTAATGGAAAAGTAGAAAAAAACCCCACATATATTTAAACAAGTTCTGCATTTTCAAATCAATAAGCATTGTATCAGCAAGATGCATGTAGGACAGAGGTTAAGGACCATAGAGGGTCAGTCTGACTCCTCAGGTAACTGGAGGATAAAAGCTGGCAAATGATTGGTGCAGATGTAGCCATCAGTCATGGGCAGATGGATTTCAGTTGCCCACTGTGGGTAAAGTCAGGCAAGCTTGCAGAGAATCAGTGGAGGAATTCCTGGAACAGAGATAAAATCCAAAGAAGGAAATCTATGTTGCACACAAATCGAGACAAAACACCCCACTCCAACCCCCAACCCTCTTTGTGTTTATCTGTTATCATAATTTCTCCTGGCCACTGAAGAATTTCTGAGGCAAAGTTCAAGATTTTCCTGTGTAATTTACTTCCAGCTAATTCATGTCCAATTAGTTGTTGCTGTTGCACACTGCAGCTTGCCATGTATTCTCTCTTGTTTTATTTTTTTTTTCCAGCTATGTTTTGGTTTTTGCAATTTTGTGATATCAGTAACCTTTGCCTCCAAATAATGCCCTTCTGCGCTCTCATTTCGCTTCCTATGTTCCCCCAGAGATGTAGCAAGGAAGAAGGGGTAGTATGCTGAAGAGTTCCTATGGTATTTGATGGTGACTTTTTCTATGTGCCCTGTATGGAAGACAAAGAGCATTATTTAAATGTGAACTTTTCCGGTCCTGTCATACTTGATTTTCCCCTGGATTGGTATGATGATTGGTAAAAGAATTTTAAGGGCAGATTTTCCATCGTGGCTTAGTAGAATGTCTCAGTATCAAATTTTAATCATCTCATGTGCAGCTCTGTGTGGTGCAATGAAATTCAGCAGAAGTATGCTGTGCTAATAAGCTGCAAACTGTTAATACTAAGATGCTTTTTGTGTGTCTGGTATCAAAACTCTTTCCTTATCCATAACATAAAATAAGTTTTCAGCTACAAACACAAAGCTCATCTCTAAAAAAAAAACCTAAGGAAAAGGAGGACATCAGGGGATTCAGCGCTATTAGGATTACTAAAGGTAACAAAGATAAGTCACTGCTATAGCGACTTAGACTTTCATATGTTTGTGAAAAAGATAAACGGTCCTTAAATTTATTTGCTGTTCTATGCCCAAAAGAAATTAGGAAATATCAGTATCAGCTTATACATACATAAAATACATAGAATAAACCAGGTTGGAAGAGACCTTCAAGATCATCGCGTCCAACCCATCAACCAATCCAGCACCACCTAAATAGCTAACCCACGGCACCAAGCACCCCATCAAGTCTTCTCCTGAAAACCTCCAATGATGGTGACTCCACCACCTCCCCAGGCA
Organism: Dryobates pubescens; assembly: GCF_014839835.1. Classification (NCBI taxonomy): domain Eukaryota; kingdom Metazoa; phylum Chordata; class Aves; order Piciformes; family Picidae; genus Dryobates; species Dryobates pubescens. Next base: position 5,154,150 of record NC_071621.1, read on the forward strand.
GCCCATTCCAATGGGCAATCACTCCCTCTGTATAGAACTTTTTCCTAACATCTAGCCTGAACCTCCCCTGGCACAGCCTGAGACTGTGTCCTCTTGTTCTGGTACTGGCTGCCTGGGAGAAGAGACCAACATCCGTCTGTCTACAACCTCCCTTCAGGTAGTTGTAGAGAGTGATAAGGTCACCCCTGAGTCTCCTCTTCTCCAGGCTAAGCAACCCCAGCTCCCTTATGTTGAATTCCATGTAAAATACAGGATACTGTCCTGCTCTCCAGGTTCAACAAAGATGAATGCAAGCTGAAATAGATAAGGCTTTCTGAGGTAAACAGAGAGTTTAACAAAAAAAGACCAAATGAACTTGGCTGGTTTTGTCCAAAAATAATTGAATGTGAGAGTGGATATCTTTGCTGTCTGTTTATGTGTCAAAGGGGCAAATAATAAAATCAGTATATTTATAGTAAAAGATAATATAATAATAATAATAATAATAATAATAATAATAATAATAATAATAATAATAATAATAATAATAATAATAAGAAGAAGAAGAAGAAGAAGAAGAAGAAGAAGAAGAAGAAGAAGAAGAAGAAGAAGAAGATATATAAAGTAGCCTTTAATAAGTTTAGGCCAGAAGCTGGAATACATTTCCCACCAGATGGAAAAGTGAGGTTATGGATCATGCTTCTCATAGGAGAAAAAAACTCTTTCTAAAGTAGAAACTGATAGATTTATGAAGGGATGTGATATGCTGCGTGCAGGTGTACCCATGACTTGTGACAATCTGCTTACTCCATGCTCCCTAACTTTAGAATGATTGCTTGTAACTTTACACGGTAAAATAAAAAAGTCCTCCAGCTCCTTTGCTTTCTCTTCCACGGTCAGACAAAACCATATCGATTAGATAACAGGTTTTATTGCTTATTATTGCAATGATTTCTATAGCTCAACCAAGACTGAAGCTCTCTTGTGTTAATAGAAAACGATTACAGAACTTGAAATAAATAATTTAGCACTAATTAAAGTAAGTCAACCATTAAATCAATTTAGAAAATTGCCATTGTATTTCCTCTCTTAAGAGTTCTTAATAATTATTTGTTACAGATCAATTTTTGCATTTCAATAGATAATTAATTACAAATGCATATAATTATTGTGCTGTATTTTACCTTTCTAGATAAACTCAGGCAATTTTGCTTACAAAATTGTTTGAAACCTTGGGTTCAAGCAGCTCTCAAACACTCAAATAGCCTTGAATACTTTCCCAGATGATGCTACATTTTAATGGATTGAAGACAAATTCAGCTGGAATAAACATGACAAGCATCCAGAAAACTGTTTATAGATTACAGAGGTGTCTTTTGCATGGTCTGATGACTTTTTAATGCATTTTCTAAAATTTATAATGTTTTTCCCTGCTGCATCCTTTTCAGGTAGATTAGGTAATCTGGTATGAACTTTGAATTACCAGTTTTTCTGTTCCCCACTTGGTTGTGAATCTGTTAGTCTTACGTTTTGTTATTACCACAGGCCAAGTATTTGTATCTGTCAGGCCATTCCTGTACATGCTGGTGTGCTTCCTGCACTGCCTTGCAGAAATGCAAAACTATGAACAGAGTAACTGAAAGTCATAGCATATAGCACATTAAATGTGTTGTTTGCCTACGTTGATGATCTTGCACATGAGAGCTCACCCTTTTACTCACCAGAGTCTAGTTGCAATAAAGGCCTTCAAAATCTCCCTATTTGTAGAAAAAAAAAAAAAATCACACCTTTTTCTATGGGTCTTCTAATCCTGTGATGTGGTAGATACATAAGCAATGTTGCATGACAGTCTTTCCTACTCACCTGCACGCTTAGGTCAGAGTTTTTCATGACTAGTGGCTTCTACAGAATAGTTTCTTATAAGACTCTGCAGCCTGTGTTCCTCCTATGGAAGGAGCAAGATCTGCTCAAAATGTGACAGTGATAGGTTATGGTCAATTGGACAAAATTAGAACTTTTCCTACTCATTCTAGAAAAAGTGATGGTCAGAAAAGTCCATTTGAAAAATATTTTTCTTATTGATTTGTAGCCTAAGGAAAGTAATTTTTGAAAACCTATGCGTGATCCAATATACATCTGAGGTTCCACTAAACCGTGCATGGTTTTGACTTGCATTTGATATTTGAGTTACGTTGGTAGAACTTTGTATTAAAACACTGGATCCTCATTACCAATGAAAGTTTCTTCTTCCATCTTGCTTATGCTTCTGCAGAGCACTTTAACTTTCAGTATTTTTTACCCATGGTGCCTTACAGAATTAATACCACTTGTATCAATTGCATTAATTTGTTTGTTACTGCAAAGAGTAACTCTGAACGTTCTTGAATCCTAAGTATGGCTGTTGTTAATAAGTGGCTTTATCACAAGCTGATCATGGTATAACAGAAAGAGTGTTCTGTTCAGGTAAATGCAGAGAGGCCACAGATACGTTCTTTAAATTGTATATAGCAGCTGCAAGTTTCTTTCTTATGTGAGTCGTCATTTTTTTCGCTTCCACACTAATACCTTGGTCTTATTTCCCTGTTTGTAATTAAGACAGAGTCTTATAGTTCAAAGTGATAAATGAGATGTTTCTGATAGACACACATTTTTTTTTGAGATGTGTATTTCCAGCTACTGGAAGGACTGCTCCCACTGTTTTTCAAGTATTAGGTACAATCTCGTTTTCCTCCTTTTGTTGAAAAGCTCCAGAAGGCAGAGTTCAGCTGGGAGGAGGGACGTGTATTTCTGCCTCCCCTTACCGTAAGCAAAACCAGATTTTAAAGAGGGACTGAAAGAATATAAAAATGCAACTGCAGTAGAGAGAAGTAGAGAAATGGCACAAAGGAGGCAAGATGTCCTAGATTTCTGCTTCAGGTTAAGCTGTCCTTCCAGGTATTACACGAAATGTACTGTGACCCTATTCCTAGGAAAAAAAATAAGCAGCACACCTAAGAGTGGATTTACTTTAGCCACCAAGCATAGTCATCAGGAAACCAGGGGCAAAGGGAAGTAAGAAACTGCTTTCACTGTGGACACACTAACCTTGTCAATCTAGAGGAGTGTGTAAGGACTTCCTGCTGTGAGCATGTATTTACTTGTTTATTGATTGAAATGTCAACAGTCGTCACTTACAAACCTTGATTGTACACTCTTTGGCTTTTAGTGGTTGTTGCTCACTCCAACTAAGGCAAAAAAAATATTGGCTGGATATTGCAAGCCACAGTTGCCAGCCATAAAATAGATGTCAGCATTGATAATTTGGAGGGGGGGAGATAATTTTTTGCAAATGTTTGCCAATGTATTAGTTTCATACACAGGAATTTTGAGGGAGTTTTGAAAACAGCCCTGTGTTAAAGTTGTATAACAGTGTAACTTCTGGTTATATTAAGAAAATACATCTTTAAAGAGCAGTGATCAAAAATTGCTTCATTAGAACTAAAAGGAATGTAATAATTTGGAATAATTAAAGTCAAGCATCTTAAAGACTTTGAGTTCTGTCAGAAATTTAAATCTCCTTAAAAGCATTGCCAAGCTGTAACAAGTCCTTTATTCTTCAAAAACAAAATGGTGTGGAAAGTATATATTGCCTTTCAGGAAAATTGCATTCCAGGGTGCCCAAATGTCTTAAATTGTTCTCTGTTCATTCTGGCTCAGGCGTCTTTTCCTTTCTCATTGACTTAGCTGAGGCAACATTAAAGAGATGTCTTCAGAGAACAAGAATGCAGTTGTTTCCAAAATAGGGACGGGGAGTACTTGTGATAGATTTACATTTCATAGAATCATAGAATCAACAAGGTTGGAAAAGTCCTCAGAGGTCATCAAGTCCAACCTATCACCCAACACCTCATGACTAACTAAACCATGGTTTCAAGTGCCACATCCAATCCTTTTTTGAACACCTCCAGGGACAGTGACTCCACCACCTCCCTGGGCAGCCCATTCCAATGGCCAATAACTCTGTGAAGAACTTTCTCCTCACCTTGAGCCTAAACCTCCCCTGGTGCAGCTTGAGACTGTATCCTCTTGTTCTGGTGCTGGTTGCCTGTCTACAACCTCCTCCTTCATGACTTTCAGAACAGTTTATCAGAGAATGGGTGTCAGTGAGCCCAAAGTCTTTCTGCTTCACCTCATTCTCTTTGGGAAGGTAGTTTTAAAACAGTATCATGGAGGCCGAATGTTGTGGAAAGTCATCTGTGCAGACTGTATGTTACAGATAGCTGTGCCTATCAAAAAGGAACAAATTATAACTCTATCACTGTGAAGTCCAGAAACTTTGAAGATATGTTATTAGACAGATACTGACAGATGAAACTGACTCGGTAATACCAGGTGACTCTCTGCTTTGGAAATACCAATAAACTTGCAGTTTGTGAATCTAAATATTCGCCTAAGGAGACACAGAAAGGAACAAAGGAATTCTCCAGTTGTATCATGAGTGATTCTCCACCCCCCTGGTTATCGGTTAAGAAAATTGCTATTGACAGGAAGACACAATTGTAGCCACACAGGTTTTCCAGTCTGAAAATAATTAGCCCTAGGGAGAAGTAGCATCCTTGTTTCTTGCTAACTTCCCTCAGCTGTGCCATAGCTCACTGGGAAATTACAAGTTGGCTTTAGGAATGAGTAACTGTAGCGTTAGGCCCTGTGTCATACAGGAGGTCAGAAAGATGGGCTACACTGGTGCTGATCTATGCAACCCTTAATGTGGGGTGAGACTCCCTCTTCCTGAGGAGCCCTGTGCTACAAATATAGCTATACCTCAGCCATCCCCTGTATTTGTTCCACCCTGCTGTCTGTAGGCTACATCCTTGCTGAGCTTTTCAGAGTTTGGGGTGATTTTTGCCTAAAATATTATCATCCTTCGCTAATGTGGGTCAACTTGAATCATTTCCAGGCTCACTGGAGAGAGGATGTTGATTCCCAGCTCTTGCATGCAGCAGGGCTTTGTGCCACTGTTATGCCTTCAGCTTGCAGAGAGCTCCTGCCAGCAGCTGGGAACAGGATATAGTTTTCTCAGGACAGCAGAAGGTGGTGATGGTTTGCTTTCTTTCTGAAGGAAGATTTCATCTGGAGAGCAGGGAGAATGGAAGGAGAGGATAAGGGAAGATGAAGTGAAACCTGTGTGTATAAAGGATGTCTGAATGGGATTAGTTCCTCCTTTGATGATTTTGGAGGCTGGGCAAAGGGAAATACTTAGTTTTCTACATCTGTTAAAGCTCTTGGGACAAGCAGTATACAGAAGTCAAGTACAGAGTGGAAGGATACCATGTTTCTGAGAGGCTTGTATTTGGATTCAGAAGGTATTTCTGATCCAAACATAATTTGTATATTAAAGCTGTTTCAGAGTCCAAGTGGCATCTGGACATTTGCCTCTTCTCATCCACTAGCTACCACCACTGTTGCAGTGCAGATGGCAGTATGTCTGCCTTGGGGTATAAGTTATAATAGGGAGTGAAGGTCTGCAGTTGCCAGAAATTGAATTACCACCAGCCAAAGGTCTGAAAAAGTAGAAAAATTAAACAGAGCTAAATCACAGAGGACTGATGGCTGCTATCCAAGTAGGCTGAAAGAACTAAACAACAAAGCAGCCAAGCTGCTAACCAAAATACATAATTTACCCTTAAGTTAGTGCTCTATCTGCCCATTAAAAAGATGTTGCTCCAGAGCTGTATATATAGTTAATCAAATTTACTTTGGCCCTAAAAAGAGTGGTTGAGGAAATCTGTGTCACTTCCGTCAAATAACTGGGAGCAGCACATAGTCCCTGTGCCAGCACAGCACACAGGGTCTGAGCCGTGCTACAGTGCTGTGCCCCACTTTCCCCCTGGCAGAGATGACCCATTTCCCAGGCAGGTGCCAGCTCATCTGCATTGCCTTTTCTCAAACGAAGGAGGGAGGGCAGGAAGGGGACCCATCTCCCTGCCCAGCACAGGGGTAGGCTGTACAATGCATGCCATGATGTTGGAGGCCAGATTCAGCTTTCAGATTCAGGTGCAAGTTGAGCTGAGCCCTAAACATAGACTTAAGGAGATACTATGGTGGGTGAGAATCTGCTAAAAACAGGCAGTGTAGGGTTTATATGATGCAGTGTGCTGCACCAAAATTTTTCATCACAGCCTTTTGATTTTACAGTGCTGCTAATCTGAGGCTCTGCATCAATTCGAAATGTATTCAAAAAGTAGCATTCAGATACAGATATGCCGTTAAAAGTAACCTGCCAGAGTATGCTTGATTGCATAAAAGTTATTAGCTGATTTCTTTCCCTGGATGTGGAGGGGTTATCTTCCCCCAGAAATGATAGTTTGGCATTAAGCAGAAATCACAAACCTTCATAAGCCCTCAGATCCAGTATCCTGATGGTTGCAGTCTTACATCCCTTCTTCATAGTCTCAGGATCACAGCTATATCATATTAGAAGTAGTGCTCGATGACAAAGAGATTTCCTGGCTTTGTGATTAACCAAACACCAATAATACATCAGAAAATGTAAGAAGAATAATTTGATACATTGCTAATTCCTTGCAAATGATGCAAATGATGATAAGAAAGTGGAAAAAGATCCAGTTTAGATATATTTGAGTTCTATTTGAGTGCTGTGACTGTTGCCCAGAAAATGCAGACCTTCCTACCTGTGTTTACTGCCTGCTAACCAGAGAGCAGATGTGCACAGATTCATATACTTCTGTGCTCTTAACAATGCTATACATCTCTTTTTGCCAATCCAGCAAGCTTGGCTGCCATCACTGTAGTGCAGCTGACACATTGCTCTGTGCCTTACACCCCTTCTGCAGGTGCAAAATTCAAATCTGAAAGAGTATCTTACCAACACTTTTTAAAAATAAGTTTAGCTGATTAAAGTATCTCAAGGAAGTTCAAAAACTGAATGGAAATGCAAGGTTTTATCTGTGCAGGCAATCCTTTCTCTAGACCTGGTGTAAAGGGCAGTGGTAAATATTGTCATGCAAAAGCCAACATTTTGAACAGGAGAAAGACTTAAGTATCCAATTTTTGATCACCTGGTATCTTCCATAAGTTAATATCTTTAGAAAAAAAACATTTAGTTTTGACAGGGTTATGCTATGCTCTCTCTCTTTTTTTTTTTCAGTAAAGGGGGAATTACGCAGTTAAAAGTATCTTTTTCATTTTTTTCCCCTAAATAATCCCAAAGGAGAGTATACCCTTTCCAGCCAGACATAGCATTCTCAGAGGTATTTTTTCTAATGAAAGCAAGTAACTGCCTAATGGAAATGCTTGTTACTGTGAGCTGATACTGGACAATACACATGATGCACATTCCTAAGAGCAAGAATTACTCAGATGGCCAAAAGTCAGTTTTCATTCAAGGAGAATGAAAATATCAGTAGCACTTAATATTGAGATGGAGGAGCCCTGTGGCTCCTTGCTCAGCATCTCTGGCTGATGTTGCCTGAAATTCCAGATCAGCATTAGCAGAGACCTGCTATGAAAGGTAATTACTTTAATGCCTCAGCACTGAATAGGGACACTGCATTGGGCTGATCATGTTGAAAATTCTAGAGGACCAGCAAGACAGGTGAGATGAGAAGAATAGCAAAGAAACAAAACAGGACTGGGATGGGAAGCAGAGATCTAAAGTTTCCTAAAGGTGAATCCATCTCATAGGAAAAGAAAAAAATGTATTTCTTATCCAAATACATCCCTAAACATAATCAGAAATACTTATTTGTATAGCATTAAAAAGAGAAAGAAGGTGAAATCCAGTGTACAGGGCAGTCTGCGAATCAGTAATCAGGAGACTGATTCTATTCTTAGTATTTTATTCTTCTGTACATCTTTATCCTATCACTTTGCTAGCTGGTAAGATATCTGCAGCAGATTAGTATCTATGAGAGCTGTGTGATTTATAGAGCAGCAGCAAACCTGCCAGTTCTCACCTGGAATGCATAGCTGTGCTGTTATTTTAGAAATTATAACGTCTTGCAGTGTGCTTAAGCTTAGTCTCAGTTCTGTGCATGTATGTACATAGCAACACCAAACTCAACCGCTACAATTATCTTTAACTGCTTTGGCTCTCAGGATGTGTTCATCATTTAGAGTGTGCAACAATACCTCAGTTTTTCTGTCAAGAAGTCACAGTTATTTCAGAGGCACTCACAACATGAACAGAATTTAAACATTCCCTGCAAGACTCCTTATCTTTTTCCTGTATGAACTTTCTTTGTGTTACCCAGCTAGCTGCAAGCCTCTGGCAGGATTCTCCTGGAAGTTCTTGCTCTTGTTTTTTTCGTTGGTTTGTTGTTTTGTTGGGGGTTTTTTTGTTTGTTTTTTACCTAATCCTGAGTGTGGTGAATAACACTGAGTCATCTGCATGCATGCTTAGTTCTCCAATTTTTCTCTTGTTCTGCTTATTAATAATTGAAACGGAACACTGGGATTCAAATAATCTAATTTTTTAGGTTTATAATGCAGAGGTTTAGATGTGAGTCAGTGTCCCCAAGCTCCCTTTGCAGTCTGGGGAGAAAAGAGTTGTTAGACATGATTCATCTCATCCTAAACTAGTTCTGTGAAACGGGTCAGATGAATCATATGTTAGAAGCCCTCTACAGACCTAAGCTTGCTTAAGCATGAGAGAAGCAGCTTAATGTCAGATCGGGAGAAAAGCAAAAAGTCAGCCTATGCATCCTGATTATTGGAGGAGTGGGAAAGAATGACGGCATTGATACCCAAGGTTATTTATGTTCTTTACTATAACCCAACTAAGATTCCAGGTATTGACTGTCATGAGACAGGAAAAGTAGTTGCACCATTAGATCTGTGTGAGTAAAGAGGGTCAGAGATGTGAGAGGGGAGCAGCAACTGCAACAGGTGATCAGAAACAGGGCTAGCTGTGACTAACCTGGCCCCTAAAGCTGCACCACTGGTGGAAGGGGCAGCCCTTGCCTTTTGCATTTCCTTCACCCCAGCTGCCTTCTCCTGCTTCTTCCCCTCTGCCATCTCTGCTGCCTCGGCTGCCACAAGGGAGGAGTGACTCACTGATCCATGTGAAGACCATCTCAAAAAAAAAAACCACAAAACTAAACAATTGATCAAAGCTAAATCTGAGAACTGCTTGAGCTTTGCTTCACAGGTGCTAAGACTGACATGGGGGCAAATGCAGGAAACTTCTGGGGGAAAAGAAGGTAGTTTTTGCAGAAGTATGTGTTATGGATAGTTCTCATGTCTAGAGCTAAAAATGCTGTATTTTGGTCAACTCAAAGTTGTTCTTGCCTGGAGTTTGGAAATGTTATTCCTTTCTTTGGTTTGTTTCCTTTGACTATAGAAGGTTTTTGTCCTTGAAGTAACACAGAGCAGACACTACCAGTCTTTCTGTGTTACCTCAGAGCATGGAGAGTGGTGGTGAATGGTGCCACATCCAGCTGGCAGCCAGTCACTAGTGGTGTGCCCCAGGGATCAGTGCTGGGCCCCATGCTCTTTAACATCTTTATTGATGATCTGGATGAGGGCATTGAGTCCATCATCAGTAAATTTGCAGACGACACCAAGCTGGGGGCAGGAGTTGATCTGCTGGAGAGTAGAGAGGCTTTGCAGAGGGACCTCGACAGGCTGGACAGATGGGCAGAGTCCAAGGGCATGAGATTTAACACATCCAAGTGCTGGGTTCTGCACATTGGCCACAGCAACCCCATGCAGAGGCTGGGGTCAGAGTGGCTGGAGAGCAGCCATGCAGAGAGGGACCTGGGGGTGCTGGTCAATGGTAGGCTGAACATGAGCCTGCAGTGTGCCCAGGCAGCCAAGAGGGCCAATGGCATCCTGGCCTGCATCAGGAACAGTGTGGCCAGCAGGAGCAGGGAGGTCATTCTGCCCCTGTACACTGCACTGGTTAGGCTGCACCTCGAGTACTGTGTCCAGTTCTGGGCCCCTCAGTTTAGGAAGGATGTTGAGTTTCTGGAATGTGTCCAGAGAAGGGCAACAAAGTTGGTGAGGGTTTGGAGCACAAGCCCTATGAGGAGAGGCTGAGGGAGCTGGGGTTGCTTAGCCTGGAGAAGAGGATGCTCAGGGGTGACCTTATTACTCTCTACAACTACCTTAAGGGAGGTTGTAGCCAGGTGGGGGCTGGTCTCTTCTCCCAGGCAACCAGCACCAGAACAAGAGGACACAGTCCAAGATGCACCAGGGGAGGTTTAGGCTGGGGGTTAGGAAGAAATTCTACACAGAGAGAGTGATTGGCCATTGGAATGTGCTGCCTGGGGAGGTGGTGGAGTCACCATCATTGGAGGTGTTTAGGAGGAGACTTGATGGGGTGCTTGGTTGCATGGTTTAGTTGATTAGGTGGTGTTGGATGATAGGTTGGATGCGATGATCTTGAAGGGCTCTTCCAACCTGGTCTGGTCTACTCCTATTCTATTCTATTCTATTCTATTCTATTCTATTCTATTCTATTCTATTCTATTCTATTCTATTCTATTCTATTCTATTCTATTTGCTGAGGTGATTTCAGGGTAGGACCAAAGCTTATTAAAAACATACTTCTTCACTCTGAAGGTTTTTATTTTGGTGGTTTTGAAATGGTAAGCAGCTATACTCAGAAAATGCACATTCTTTTCAGCAAATGTAGCCAATGGGAGAGTTGTTTTCCTATTTTGTAATGATTCCCTGGTATTATAGTCTGGCTGTGTATTGAAAGTTGTTTTCTTGTATGAAATATCTAGACTGTGCACTGACAAACAATCCTATTAGAAGGGATTATTATTTTTCAGATCTCCAAGTAAGTCTGATACTGGCTTATTGAAGGAAACTCCCTCACAGCCGACTAGGACATGCTCTTTGCATTTTGAGTTTTGTCTGAAACCGGTGATAGTTGCCATAAATTAGCACAGGTCTTAACCTATTTTTAGGATTAGTAATAGAAGGTAAAATTTAGCAGGCGTAAGGTTACAAGCCAGTTGAGATCTCTTGACAATTACATTTATGAGAAGACAGGCCTGCACCAAAGGCAACTGAATGTTTCAGCTCAGTTCTTGGAGACTGTGGGAACTGGTGTACCATCAGCACTGATCTATTTCAGCCCAAAAGCAGGCTAATTGGTTCATTACTGTACCAACTCAAAACGTCTGTTTTACAGCTATTATGGCTCCATGACTGTCTGCAATTAAGGTAGTCCTGTTTTAGCAACCCCCAGATTTTCTGAACAGCTGCTTCTTCACTGAAGCTCATTGCCATTCTCTCTCCAAAATGAATACATTTGGAGTGTGAGGGCTTCTTTTGGTATGTTGGGGCGGAAATTTCAACCCACCACAATTTTATAAGGTGATGACTTTCACATTATAAAATTAAAAAATAGGGAGTCTGAAGTAAGGAAGTGAAACTGAATTAGGTAGGGTTTGGATAGCTTGGAGAAGATGTTTTGAATAAATAAATTACAATAGCTTGTGAACAGTGAGCTGTTCGCATAGAAAAGGAATTATGCAAGTCAAGAGAGCAACAGCCCAAAAGTGCTGAGTCACGTTTTAGTCAGGATAGATGTATAATAAATAGTCCAAAGGAGAAGGCTGCCAGCAAAAAATCGTTGGGCTTTTTTTGTGTCCTCACTGGTACCATTTCATTTTCATGTATGTGTTCTTGATTATCAAATTATACAAATTATTTGAGGTCTTAAATTTTAAGCCATGCAACCCAAGACGTGTTGGGGATGTGCAAGTTCAGAGTTGAGAAACTGGAAACAAATGATAGCTCCACATACTTTGCAGAACAATACCAGTTTAAATCAGTTGAGGACTCAGCATTATTTCTGGTAAGACTCATGCTCCTAGCTTACTCTGAAGTACATTTTCATTTTGCTGTCTTGTAAAAGCCTTGCTGACTGTTATCTTCTTTAGTAGCTTGACACTGTGTTACTTCCAAAATGCTCTTTGAGTTTCATTCTCAATGGAAAGTGTCACTATGAGGACACTTTAATGTGTGTCACATATGTGCCATATATTTCAAGGCTTTAAATGAGATATAATTCAAAATGTAGAGCTAAGGCACTGTAAAGAGTAAATGTCACCCAAGAAGTAAAAGAAACATATCTACAATTCACAAAATGTAGCAATGAAATTTAATATAAAAATCTGTTCACCAGAGAGCAAGAGGAAAGCACATCTAAAAAGTATAGAGAATCATGGAATAGTTTGGGTCGGAAGAGTCTTTAAAGGTCATCTAGGCTAACCCCTCCTGCGGTGAGGGTAATAATAGGAATGAGAGTATTCTAAACCATCTTCTCTTCTATCCATAAATCATGAATCTTCAGATTCTCACCATGAGCTCTTCTATGACAATGAGGCAGAGTTATTTTACCTGGGACTCCGCTCTTGTTTCTGGTCCCTGTAGAGGGAAGGAAAAATACTTAGCTGTGAACAGGATGAAGGCTGTCTCAAAAAGAGATATGAGAAGCATTTCTAGTGCAACGATGTTGTTATTTTCTCCCCCCCCCCCCCCCCCCCCCCCCCCAATATCAGGCCTAGAGTGAAACTCATGGGGACATGTAATTGTCCTGCAATTTCTCTGTGGGTCTCTAAATGGTCCTTTGAAGAGTCCAAACGATGTCTCCTTTCAAAATGTATGAAGGTAGACCGGTAGATAGATACTCATAGATAGAAATGAGAACAGAAGGGTTTCCCAAAACCAAAGCCAAAGCATTACAATAGTAACAAGGAAGGATGTCATTGGACTTTGTCTCTCTACAGTCAGAAACCTGGGTGATGAGCACCTGAACTCATGAGGAGGAAAAAGGAGATAGCATCTAATGTCCATCAAGCATATGAGGAAATTTTGTATGTGTTTATTGTTTTATTCACTATTCTAACAAAAATAAAGCTGCCCCAGTTAACTATGTGGAGTCAGTAATCTTCTCACAGGAAGATGAGATAACCTTTCTCATCCTGAGAGCTGGCTATGTATGCTACTGCTCTTGTCCTGCTGCCACCATCTCCTAAGGTTACTCTTCTGACAAGGTGATGGCAGCTTATTTCTTTTCAAGCCCCATCCCTGCTGAACAGAAAAATGGCAGATATTATACAGCAAAGCACTACCTGCGTGTCTGGAAAACCCAGCGCATGCTGTGTCTGTAGGAATTGTGCTAAAATTGTAACATCCTACCTGGTGGTGCCATTAGCCATCACACATGGGCATTTCTGTTGCTTTACATGAACTACCTCCTTTTTATGCTGCTGTTGCATTCCAGTGCTCAGGCAACACAATCTGTGAAGCTGTTCAGGGAGCTCTCCCATGATGAGCTGGTATTTTGGCAGTACTGGTACATTTTATCAGCTGCTGGTGCCGATAGAATGAATACCCTGTTCTTACCCTGTAATTTTGCTTATTTTGGTTACACAAGAGCTACTTGGTTGGTGAGGGGTTTGGAACATAAGCCCTACGAGGAGAGGCTGAGGGAGCTGGGGTTGCTTAGCCTGGAGAAGAGGAGACTCAGGGGTGACCTTATTACTCTCTACAACTACCTGAAGGGAGGTTGTAGACAGATGGATGTTGGTCTCGTCTCCCAGGCAAGCAGTACCAGAACAAGAGGACGCAGTCTCAGGCTGCGCCAGGGGAGATTCAGGCTGGATGTTAGAAAAAAGTTCTATACAGAAAGAGTGATTGCACATTGGAATGGGCTGCCTGGGGAGGTGGTGGAGTCGCCATCACTGGAGGTTTTCAGGAGAAGACTTGATGGGGTGCTTGGTGCCGTGGGTTAGTTGCTTGGGCGGTGTTGGATTGGTTGATGGGTTGGACGCGATGATCTTGAAGGTCTCTTCCAACCTGGTTTATTCTATGTATTCTATGTATTCTATGTATCTGTTGACTTCAACAAGTTATAGGATCACTGGACTAGGCCACACACTTCTCATGTGGAAGTTGCAAGTAACTAACCCAGACTGCTCAGTTTCTGAGAGCAAATTTCCTTTTATTTCTCTACCACCTCTGAGGAGCAGCCAGGAACATGTCACACTGACTCTTCTGATGCTGAAAAAATGCTGCACCAGGCAGTTACATGTTTGAAAGAAAGAAATCAGGCAAAGAAGCAATTGTAGCATGATCATATACATATCTATTCCTGTGTGGATTGACATAAGTAACTCTAGCTGTCTTTTGAGAAATAATGCTCCTTTTATAGTTTATTAGCTAATAATTTGCTGAATGACTGAGTTGTCAAATTACAATAAAATAATAATAATATTTTAAACAGTGAATATTTCAGTCAATGATGTATTCACTTGCTTTCATTGGAAAAATTGTTTAGATAAGAACAAAGGACACATCCAGTAGAACAAAGTAAAGCTGACATATCTGTTATTATAGAAGTACCCAAAAGCAAGGAGAAGGATAGAAGGAGATGTAAAATGCGACAGTGTTAGAAATTAAAATGTTTCAGTAGTAGCATGTACAGATATCCTGTATGTAAATTTTATTCTCCCTCCCCAGGTGGATAATTCCAGAAAATCAAGGTTTTGAAAACCTATTATGTTAGTAAACTCAAAAGCAAAATGACCACTATGTCGCTTATTAGGTACTTGAGTAATTTGAAGTCAAGTGGCAGACAAACAAAAAGATATAAGAAATAATACATCTAAATATTAATTTGGGAATGTTTCAGTTTGCTTGCTGGTATTCCACATCATGCCCACCCTATCCAGAAAAACTTTTGCCCTCGTTGTTTCTAAAGAGTGGTTCAAGTCACATCGCTACTTCAAGTTTGGGGTTGGTCATTTGTTCACGTTATTGAACACCAGTCTTCATTAATTAAGACATTTTTAAATTTGGCATGCTTAATATGTTTGTGCATGCTTCAAAATATTCTAGAAATGAAACAGTGTCCTTAGCTTGTAGCTGTGCAATTCTTCAGTACATTGATAAAAAAACTGAATACTCAGACCGTGGGACAATGAAGAAACCCAGCATCTGTTCAGGGTCCTGCCACCAAGTCAGGACAATTCTTGGAGTGCCATGTTTTGGCATTCTTTCTTGAGTGGAGTGGCATTTCAGTTGTTACAGCACATGTGCCAATGAAAACTCCTCTGTGGCAAAGAGCTGCCATGCACAAATAAACACAAACATGAACTCTGGCAAGTGCTTTACAAATACTGAATATGATGATTTGCTTCCCAAGTAAGCGAGTAATGATAGCCTTGGCCTAGTATGCCATTAGTCTGGGCACTGTGCAATCATAATATAGGACAGCATTTGCTCTGCAAAAATACAAAATTAAGGCAGGGGAGGTTGAAAGATGTAGCTAAAAGTTAATTCCCAGGAAAGATCAGATTGCACCAGTTGGGCTGAAAAGCACTCACCTTGGCACACTGGTTATTTAACCATTATTGTTACTGTCAGCGCAGAAAAGGACAATTTCATGGTCAGATGAGGGGAGAGATCAGTGAATGGTCTCAGGGGCTTGTTTTGTCTGCACATATAGTGGCATTAATAGAACCCAGGGGAATCAACCATGTTGCCATAGTCCATATGGGTCATGAAGAAGTGCGCTATGCCTCAAAATACCATGGCTAACGAAAGTCCAATGTCTTCTGTAGTGAGATGAATATTTTGTAACAGAAGGGATTCCTCCGTTGGCAGTGTGACCGACTGCCTCCTAAGAAGCTGATTATGCTTTTCCTAATTTCGTTCCTTGATGAGCTGCCTGAAGAATTAGTGCAACCACAGTGTCAGCATAAAGCTTTGCCTAGGTCTTTACTCCATTTGCCATTGCACTAGTTACTAGTTGGTACAACCAGGCTTTGTGTATGTGAACAATTTCAGCGCTGTTCATGTGGGTTTATATAGTTTCACACATGAGGAATGGCCTGAACAACTCTCTTCTTTTACAGGAGTTAATAACTTTTGCATTTCCTTCCCACCGATGCACTGCATCAGTGAAGTTAAACAAATTGCAGACCTTCTGAAGGTCTATGGGGAGCTCAAGAAATTGTCCAGGGTTATTTGTGGGCCAGTGTTGTCCAAATGGTATGACTTTAGAGGCATTTGGGGAAAAAAAAAGTTTATGCTCTCCTAAAGCTGAAATCTAAGCATTCTTTCTTTTAAAAGAAAATTTAAACAGTAGGTAATTTATATAAATTCACTAAGACTATTTCAGAGGACTCATGGTGTCAAGGGTCAAAGTATATAAGGATTAATAAAGCCTCAAACTGCAAAACTGCAGGGATCTGAAGGAACTGTTCTCTTGTAAATTATTTTAATAACAGCTGTGATCATCTTTTGTTATTTATCTTGCTGTTGTGCCTGCAGGCCGTCCTAAGCTTTTATTGTACAGACGTACTATAAAGAGGCATTATAGCTTGCAGCCTTGGTTGTGACAGGATGACAGTTTGGTGAACATCACTGATGGACTAGGGAAAAGAATAATGAGAAAGGTCTCTTGTTGCAGCCTGTGCTGGAGACTGTTTACAAAATAGTTTAATGTTTCTGTCAGAAAGGCTGTCTATAGTGTATGTGAAGAACTGTTTAGCTTCAGTTTTCCCTTCTTTTAAAGGCTGTTTCATAAAAATAGATGGGGAAAGCCCATAAAATAGATGGGGGTAGATGTTCCTGCCTCTGGGACACAGGGGATCAGCCCTTGGGCTACAAGGTGAAAGGGTGGAGTGGAGCAAGAAAAACTCAAGAGAGAAGTCCCAGTACTCAGCTGTGGATGACTAATGGTTTGGACAAAGAATGCTTCTGTTAGAGACATGTTTCTTGGAAATTATAACATATCAGTGTTATATATGTTTTGAGACACTGACACCTTGCTCATTGACCAATCTCACTGGCATAGGCAGAATGCTGAACTACTGCCCCCCACCATTCTGCCACTTGCCTGAGGTCAGAAACAGAGATGGGATGTTCAGTGTCTGTGTATAGTATGATCCTCCCAAATCACAATGCCATTGCTGGAGCCAAGGAGTGGTGTGACTCTTACCAACATTCAGAAGGCATTTATGTAAATGGTTGTTGCTGCTGGGTGACCTGAACACCAAGTGTCTCTGGATATCCACTGGAGCTATGGCATCATTTGGGATACCATGCTTGCTATAGATAACTGGAGGTAACTTGGTTGACTTGCTGTATGGGCACATTGTTTATCATCTTTTCTACTCCCTCAATAATGCTTTATTTCATAACATATTAGACTCCATCACTGTTCATATCACAGACACTCAGTAGGTAATCCAGAAAAAAAACATAGGGTAATGAATCAGAAACACAGGAGAACATTGTTGTGCTTGTTGTGGCTGCTTCTTCCCCCTTTGACTTCCAGCTGCAGTGCTTTGATCAGCCAGTGCTGAAAGAGCGGTAGCCCCTCTTCTTAAATGGTAGCAGTTTAAAACACAGTGGGACTGGGACATATTTGCTCTGTTTAATACCCTTCTTCACCTCCTGGCAGCAGCATTCCTCAGATTTACTCTGTGAAGAATCAATAGTTTAAAAATAGAAAGGAAGGAAGGAAAAAGAAGGAACCTTCTGAGAGCAGCTTCACCCATGATTTTGAAAAACCTAGTTTATTTTTTAAATCTTTACTTTCCTGGTGATACTGTCACAGGAGTCCTTGTTAATGACTTCAAGTGTGCTTTTATATTGTTCTAACTGACTTAACGCTGGTTTTGTTCATCTCCTCTTCTCTCCCAGTGGAGTTTTCATACTGTGATTTGACTTCCATGAAGTCTATATGGCAATTTGTGCAGCGGTTTAGAGCAAAGAATTGTCCACTCCATGTCCTGGTGAATAATGGTGAGTATTGGGGTTTTTCTGCAAATGTCTGTGAGGGAAGATGTGACCAAGGGGGCTCTCATCTATCACTTTACATTTCAAATGGATTATCTCAACCATACCACAGGTTACAATATGGCTGCCTTAACAAGGATGTCTTGCTACGTTAAATTGCAATTTTTGGGGAGATTGTCAGCTGAGCAGATTGAACACTTTGGTGTCTTGTTTGTTTTCTGTGGTTTTTAGCTGTCCAGTACTAAAAGACTGCATAAGAATCTGAGAATTTCTCATTAAAAAAAAGGCAAGGAAAGCAGCGCTTTCTGTCTGTAGAAAACCTATCCTTTCACCTTTAATTACTTTCTCTCCCCTTATATTTTCCCTATATGAGCATTCAATGGCCATGGTTGCCTGGTCATCTGGGGAGGTTAATCCATCTGGAATATAACCTATCAAATTATCTAGTGACCTCAAAGCAGTTGCTACTTAGATCAAGGTACAACTGGAAAATTGTCCATAAAGCTATGTCCTCACTGGTCACAGAACAAATCAAAAGGGCAGTATCTATCTTGCATTCATACACTTTTCAAATGAATCTCATTACTCTTAGGAATTTAAACTCTTTTTTTAAAAATTCCTATACTTGGCATATAATTATGTTTCTTAGCCACAGTATTTTTTGAAGCCAGCCCATACAGTAATTTTCCTCTAAAAATCCTGAATGCTTTACATGCACTTTCCTAAAGGAGAGTTTTCACCTGTGTATTTAACTAGGGGAAAAACCCACCAGCCACAATTTAGGCTTCTTTTAGAAGTTTTCTGCTCGTTTTGTTCTTGTTGTCCCAGTTATTTGCATGGATTTTTATTAAAGCATGCCAAATAACATTTTCTGTTTTCCTGCGCATCCTTCAGACATGGTGAGGGCAAATGTCCTGTGAACACGTGGGGTTGTTTCATTCGTTGATGCCTTAAAGAACTCTCATTAACACAAGCAAATATTGCAATAAAAATTCAAGAGTATTTTATTTTCTGACTGATATGAAACATTCATGAAATATTCCATTACATGGTCATATTTATTTGGTTAGTCAAAAAAGGGTACCATTATTATTTTAATTGTTATGTAATTAAAGATAGTGGGTATTTAATCCTGGTTACAGCATTGTCCAGTTTTACATGCCTACTTTTTAAGATGCAGAGTACAAACACAGATAGGAAAAAAACTATTTGAAAAAACAGGGGTTTGAGATCTATGCACCCCCTGCCTGCAGGCATTCCCTGCCCTTGTCACTGGTTGTCTGCACAAGGAAAACCAGGACTGTGCTGCAGGGTCTTGGGAACAGCTTGGAGGAGAATGGATGGGGCTGAAGCAGCAGCATAGTTAGGAAGCTCTCTTGAATGAAGGGTTTTGTTCTGCCCTAGCTACTGCTGAAGCAGGATGGATGAAAGTTGCAGTTAAATGTCTTCTTAGTCAAGAAAAAAAGTTATATGAAAATAGATCTCCCAATATGTTTTAAGTGATGAGACTGAAGACTGTTGGCTCAAAGCTTCTTTAAACAAAAGCTTCTTTTAAGAAAGAACCTTGATTCTGATATCTACCTAAATCAGTCTCTATTTTCATGACCTGCAAGAAGGGCATTTGATTTCACTTATGCCAGACTACAAAATGCAGTGTGCAAGATAAATCTCTTGTTTCAGAAAATCTGTTAGAATCTACAATGAAATGGAAATGAATGGCTCAACTCTGGTGTTGGGGTTGTTTGTTTGTTTTTGTTTGTTTGTTTGTTTTGGTGTTGTTGTTTTGTTTTGTTTTGTTGGTTTGGGGTTTTTTCCAATCTTAATAGAATTTCAGAAGCAATCACATCCAAAGCTGCTGTGAAGACTTTTCGGTATAATTAAGTTAGTCTCTGACCATTACCTGGCAAGTCACTAGGCCACTCCTGAAAGCTCTTTTCCACAGGTTTGGGTTTTTTCAGTCTTTTTTATTTACTCTTGTAAATAGTCTGTAGCAACAAACTTTAGTTTTATTACTAGGTTTGTAGTGAAAGTCCAGGTGATTTCTTGGTACACAAGAAGAAAATGGACATGTCTAATGGAGGAGAAATGGCCTGATGCAAAAAAACAGGTTCTCTTGGCTTTCCATCAGTGTTGGGTACCTCCTAAGACAAATGCTGATCTTTTTGCTAGCTGGTAGGGTTTTCCTTTTCCATTTCCCTTCCTCTTTCCCTTTTTTTTTTGGGAGGGGCATGTGTCTTTTTTTTTTTTAACTGTAATTCAATGCACTAAGATTCATTCCAATGTGGACAGCAGGGCTGGAGGCACTACTTACTGAAAAGCCTCATCGCAGTTGCCAGTTCCACTGCCTTCACTGCATGATCCCCTAGACATGACCTTGAGTGTCTGGAAGAGGACAATGTTTGCAATATTTAATGTCTGATGGGAATGAGTTGTTGGGTGTGTTGTCAGTGAGTGTGTACACTTCCTGTGAGAAAATGGTGCTGTCAATAGGATGGCATTTTGCATGACAATTAGATGTCTTCCAGGACACCTCATAACAACATGATTTTCTTATGTCTCAGCATATTTGTCTAGAATAGTAGGTTTCTTAGTATCACCTAGTACTTTTCTATTTCTTACAGGTCTTGAAGCTTTAGTGTTTTTTGATATGAAAAGGTATTTTTACTTCTTAGCATATGAGGAAGAGCTTGTGGTCCAGGCATCTGCGAAATGCATTTAGAGGGAGTCACATACTTTTGAGAGTCTGTCCCAAAGTCTGTCTGGGCTAATGGAAAAGTCTCCTATTAGTTTTGAAAACCAGACTTTGTGTGGGCCTCGTGACTTCACAATCAGACTGGCAACCTAGTAAAAATTTTCCTCTCTATGTTCATAGGACCAAGAATTTTATTATCAAAGGCTGTGCCCTTTTATTACATTTAATGCTAAAATGCCAGGTATGGTCACACTGATTTTTTTTTGCACAATATATTAGTACTATTTAATTGCTTTAAAAGAAAATATTTTAAATTGATTGATACAATCATGTCTCTATGTTATTGATCTTTCCACGTCTTATCTCCTTGGATATGTATTCTGTATGTATGTGAAGTGGACTTGTGTGAATCTATCAAAAATCCAAACATTTCAAGATGCATTGAGGAAACTTCTAGTATGTTATAGTAATGCAAACTATGAAATTAACATTGAAATATTAGTAAAGACAGGTGATTTCACAGGAATTACTGTGCTAGGTAAATAATCTAAATAATCAATACTATGTATGACCTAAGATCATTATGAAATTCAGCAGTTTTCCAGAACACAGGTGATTTAAAAAAAATATATATGTCTCTAAATATGTCTCTATCACTTGTTCTGCATAACCTGCTTATCTCAAGGGTCTAGGTAAAAATAAAATTAATACTAAAATCCTGAGTTTCAAAGTATTCTCCTAGAGCTAGACACCCAAGTCACACAAAGAAATTTTATGTGAACATTGAGAGTGTTCAAAATGGAGGGTAGTGCACTGAAGTCGCCTCCTCTCTTTTTGTTATAGCTGATATTAACGTACGCATTTAACTTTCTAATTTCTAATGTAAAAGGAAAAAATTTGGTTGAATGCACTCATTATTTCAGCTGAAAAATAAAGGCATGTTGTTCATTACTATGCTTTCTGCATCAGTAATGTGCATGCTCAGCTCTTGGGTTTTAAAATAAACAAAACATTAAAGATGCAAATAGAGCATTACATAAACTTTTTTCCTTGGTTGGGTTTTTTTTAATGTGATGGTCTAGTGCTAAAAGGAGACAAATGCTATGACACAGAAAACAAATTTATTTTCTGTAAAAAAAAAAAAAAAAAAGAAAAGAAAAGTAAGCTGAACTATGATCCACAGAAAGATGGATGCAGTACAAGCAGTTAAGAAAACTTAATCTGGCAGAAAGTCAGAAAAAGATGTCTTCTAGTATGCTAACTAGCAAATAGGTGCCAATTTTTTGTGTTTGCTTTTGCAAAGTACTATGTCTTTGTACAGCTGAAAAGCAGTTAGCAAACTGCAGCATGCACGCTAGGGTTACTTAATATGTTTCCAACTTGCTGTCTAGTATCTTTCTGTTGTTGCAAAAGGGACAGGTAGCAAAATACTCCATAAAATTCCAGGAGCAGTACTCGCTGTTTCATGCCAGACAGGATTTTTCTAATTTGAAGTCAGTAACTTTGTGTGCTAGAAATTTTTCTCAGCACATTGAAATTAATGTTTTTATTTGCACGTTGTTTGCAGCACTTAAGCATCTGAAAAACATGAGAGCTAACACTAAAATCACACATTTTTAGTGACAGCAGAATACCTATGGGTGCTAAACACACACACTTTTAATCAGCCATGAAATAGCAACTACCTTCTCTGTTGCAGTTCACTGAATAGTTTGTGATTTTGGCTACAGGTTAAGAAAGGAGAGGGAGAAAATGACAAGGGCATTTAGTATATTCCTTGGCATGCAAACAAACACAAAAAGAACATAGAGCTTTCAGGATGTTATTAGCCTATTTTAGACAGATTACAGTCAACATATTCCATGTTGAAACCAATTTAAAATCAGTATTTTTGAACTGCTGACTAATTCAAATGTTCATATTTCATACTGCAGGAATAATCTGAGAAGTCTTAGTCTCTTTATAGAATGAGTAAGTCTCCATAAGTAATGAGTAAGTCTTTAGTTCCTAGTGGACAGCAAAATCATATCTGTAGGCATGTATGTGAAATATATATTTCTTTGTGTTACTTGCACGCAGTCCAACCATGATCCTTTGCAGGGAGCCATGTGCATAATCCCATGGATACTGTCATGGTTGATCACATACTAAATGATTCTCATGTTTGAGTATTTGCAGGATCAGATCCTTCAGAAGAGGTGCTGAGATTTGAGGGATAGTAACAAGTGGATATATCAAGCCCAAACAGTTTTATAAGTACCTAGCTATTCATAGGTGTTATTAATTAGTTAGGCTTAACAGTAGTTAGTTACATTACCACAGTGGTATCTACAAAAAGATCCTGTCCCATTTCATTAGATAAGAACCATCTTTCCTCTCTGTAGCAGTTGAAGGCTACACAGACTATAAGATGAAAAGGAAAGAAGCCCCAGAGAAATGGAAATTCACTGAAGAAGGCCTTGAGTGAAAGTTAGTGAGGAGGGTTGCTGTTGGCCCCAGTTGAACTCAAATTCCATGAAAAATAATGCTTCTCCTGCAGCCACAGAGGAAGGCTATGGTGAACTTAGGATCTGTTATCTCAAGAATCTTGTTCCAATGTCTTGCTTACAGCATCATGTTTCATTTTTATCCTTCATCAAATTAGAGCAATATGCAAGCAAAACTGAGATAGAAAAGGTGCAGTGGGACAGGGATAAAGAGGAGATCAAGAAGAAGGGTAAGTGACCCTTTACTTCTATGTCATAGATGACAGATACTAGACATCATGGGAGAGCCTTTAGGAGATATTTAGAGCTGTGAAAGATAATTTGAGGTGGTGGTGGGATTGCCTTAAAATGGATAATTGGGCAAAACTAGGTGATTCAGAAAAACACTGATCACACACTGCTCTTGGGTACTTGGAAATAACTTGTCTGGGCATGTGTGCTAAGGCACCAGTATCCAACCCTGATTGTTCAGAGCAACAGAGGGTTGTGCAATATCAACATTTACTTAGCACTCAGATTTTTAGCAGCAATCATCAGCTAGAGCTTTTATTATACTTGAATAGCATTCTTGTTTGTCAGAATATGTATCCTCTATAAGGGTTTTTTTGTAAAAGGATTGTTTTTATTAGAACTAGTAACTTAGAAGAGTAATTTAGGCTACTTCTGACTTTCAAACTTTTATTTGATACTATCTTTGTCTTTGTAATTATTTCCAAACATTTTTCTGTCTATGATATCAAACACTTTGTGAAAAAGGAAGTATCTCAGACTCCACATGCTGCAGGTTCTTGACCCATTTTCTTTCATGCCATGAATGTGAATGTTTTATCCATGAAAGACAGATATAAAATTCAGCTATTGATGGATTAGAAAATCCAACTGGTTCACCTTAAGTGTGTGGAACATTTGCCACCTTTGTTTCTGAAACTCAGGAGTAGGATGTGTTTTATTCTTACCTAATCCTTTCATAGCTTTTATAAAAAAATATTTTTTTAATGTAAATTGAAAACCAAACCTTTTTGTTTTAAGAGAACTCCTTATTGAATTAGAAAGGTGAGACTGACTTCCCCATTTTCTGATTGTGAGTGGCATAACTCACCATTGTGCCAACTCAAATAACTTATTAGCATATTTTTACAGCATATTTTTAGAAAAAAGTTGTGGTTTTTTGTTTTTTTTTTACTGATGCATTTTCCAAGGAACTAGCCTCTCCTTTCTTTGCTCTCTCTTAGCATCATGACATTGAATCAGAAAGTGAATATGCTCTTAAGGAGGTATTGCAGCCAGCTCAGTTTGATGAAGATACTGAGTTTTGGATGTTGTTCTCAGGATTGTCTTCATTTTCTAGTTCATTTGCATTAAAATGCTGATAAAGGAAGAGCTTGTCTTTGCAGGAAAGATGCATAGTTTTATCTTCTTTGGCACAGCTAATAAAGTTCACCTCACTGCTGTGGACATAATAGGTGGATCTGGGAGCACTAGCAGTCGACATTACTCAATTTTCAGTTCCTTACTAGTTAGCCAAACTTTAATGTTTGGGCTAGGAATTTCCATGGCAAATATTCCCTTAAGGCTTTGTTGCTGGTTTTGGGTTTTGTCTTAATATCAGATAAAAGAGTTTATCTGTTTCCAACAATGATAAGCAAAACATCTTTGAGTTATCACAATTTGGAATGGGGACTTGAATGCATCCAAGATGTTGATTTTGTATTAGAAGCGTTTGTGCCTTTTGCTACCCATTGAATAGTCCCATGATGAGTTGAGTCAAAAGCCTGCAGTTTGAAAAATGTCTTTATATTTTAATTGCTAAAGGTTTTGCCTGTACCAAATATGTCCTCAGTCAAGACTGAGCAGGCGTTTCTGCTGGAATGAGCCATGGTGAAAAGTACTGCATGCAGTCAAAAGCATTGGCACCAAGACTGAGCACCAGTGTCGTGTCTGCTCTGTAGAGCTGCCTCTGAGCTGGGGTGGAGATGTGCACTGTGGTTTATTTCAGACTCCTCCTGAACACTTCAATGTCCATACCAGGAGCCTGAATCTTCCATGATCTTCAGGACAAGTTTCTAGCCTATGAAAAGCAGACTACAGAGTGGGGAGAGGTGGATGGGAGGTGGTGGGTGTCTGGGTTTTACCTTGATAAACCGTTGGAATATGACTATGGAGCTGAGACATGATTTCAGCACTATCAGGACATAAATATCTCTCCAGATGTGTCTGGTGAGCTGATGTGGCTGGTGGCCACAAGTGGCTAGTGACCACATCTCTCTGTAAGTGCTGACAAAAGCTGTAGCATGGAAGAGGAAGAACTCTCATTTGAATACAGATGGGACGAGACTGTACCTTTCAAGAAAGGCAGATCTATATGAGAAGCCTGACTTTGGAGAACTGAAATAGAAAAGACATTAAAGACTGGCAGGTTATAAGGAAGAGACAGCAAAAGATGTAGCGAAGAACTGATTGGGGGCAACAGGACTGTCAAGCAGGAGCCATTAGGATAGGGGAAACCTGATGATAAAACATTTGAGTTTGCTGATTGACAAACTTATAAACAGAATTAAACTATGGCTGAGCATATACTCTTGTTCAATATGAGGAAATTACTAAGAGTGCAAGAATAGGGGGAGGAATTTGGGGAGACATTAGTCTGCACTGCAGGAGAGGTCCAGAGCTTGCAAGTGCTTAGACACCACATGATTCATGAAGATTGAATTCCTACCTCCAGGACTAGTTACGTACAGGCTGATTGGACCTTTTGTTGCAGTGAGTGAGTTCTTGACTGACTGAACTCTTTTTTGTTGGTTTACTGATGTGTAACAAAGATGAGAATTATCACCTTGTGGTGGGGATGTGATTGGAATCTCTCTTCCGTTTGGTCATTGACGTTGGTGTAGCATGGGATTTAATTGCCATCTAACTCTGTATTGTAACTGGTTGATGCTGAAAAGAGTATGAGGAAGCTGATGGAAGTCTCAGAGCCACAGATTGTGGCCCTGTAAGGAAAGCAGCCTTCAGGAATGAGAAAAGTAAGCCAGGCAGTGAGCCCTAACCCTAACCCTGGAAGATGCCTGCAGGATGTGGAATGAGATCTATGAGATTCAGACAGAAAGGAGCTGGAGTGGCTTTTGCAGGGAAGCAGAGGCAGATGAAGCTGATATGAACATCTGAGGCTGAACCTCTCCCCTCCTTTCTACCTACATGCTGTTCCTTGATAAGATCAGGATATGGTCACTGAATTCTGGTGCTAACAGAAGGAGGGGAGTGTGGCCCAGAACTTTGGCTGGGAAGCTGCACACTGTCCTTGGCTTTGGCAATGCTGTGCACTTTGCCTAACACAGGGAGTTGGGGAAGTTTCAGGAAGCCAGAAATGGCAATAGGTGATGCAGAGCCCCTTGCAAATGAGCAGGAGGCAAGAGGTTGCTCGATGCTGGAGCAGAGGCTCAGGCAGACTCCTGTGGAGACACGAGGCTGACATCCTGGTTGTAGTCTGTTATAGACCACCCAAACAGGATGAAGAGGCTGATGAATTATTCTATAGGCAGCTAGAGGCTGTCTCAAGATCACCAGACCTTGTTCTTATCAGGTGATTTTAACCTGCCTGATATCTGCTGGGAACTTAACACAGCAGAGAGGAGGCAGTCTAAGAGGTTCTTAGAGTGTATGGAGGACAGCTTCTTATCCCAGTTGCTGCGTGAGCCTACCAGGGGTAAAGCTTTGTTTGACCTCCTTTTTACCAATAGAGAAGGGCTGGTGGGAGATGTGGTGGTTGGAGGCTGTCTGGGGTCCAGTGACCATGAAATAATTGAGTTTTCAATATGCAGTCAAGCTAGGAGGGGCAGCAACAAAACCTCCACTCTGGACTTCTGGAAGGCAGACTTCAGGTGACTCAAGGAACTAGCTCAGAAGGTACCTTGGGAAACAGCCCTTAAAAGCAAAGGGGTCCAGGAGGGCTGGACCTACTTCAAGAAAGAGTTTTTGAATGTGCAGGAACAGGCTGTGCCAATGTGCTGGAAGGTGAGCTGCTGGGGCAGGTGGCCAGCCTGGTTGAGCAATGAGCTACCAAAGGAATTAAGGGAAAAAAAGAGGGTGTACCATCTTTGGAAGAAAGCTGAGGCAACCCACAGAATGTTTAAGGATGTTGCTAGGTCACATAGGAAAAAAATTAGACAGGCAAGAGCCCATTTAGAGCTTAGACTGGCCTCTGCTGTGAAGGACAACAAAAAATCCTTCTATAAATATATCAATAGCAAGAGGAGGGGCAAGGACAACCTCCACTCCTTGGTGGACACAGAGGGGAACATAGTAACAAAAGATGAGGAAAAGGCAGAGGTACTTAACACCTTCTTGGCCTCAATTTTCAATAGCAGGACAGGTTGTCTTCCAGACAACTGGCCTCCTGAGCTGGCAGATGGAGTCGGTGAGTAGTGTACTTAGTATAGTTCCCCTGTGATCCAGGAGGAAGTAGTAAGAGACCTCCTTAGCTGCTTGGATCCCCACAAGTCCATGGGACCAGAGGGGATCCATCCTAGGGTGCTGAGAGAGCTGGAAGATGAGCTGGCCAAGCCACTCTCCATCATTTTTCAACTGTCCTGGATCACTGGAGAGGTCCCAGAAGACTGGAAGCTGGCCAACGTGATGCCCATCCACAAGAAGAGCTGGCTGGATGAGCCTATCAGCCTGACCTCAGTGCCAGGCAAGATTATGGAACATCTTGAGTGCAACCACACAGCACTTTGCAGCTGATGGCTGGGTCCTGGTACTGCCTGCTCTTTATCAAAGCTGTTTTCATCATGACTGGTCCCTACCAGGGAATGTCCATGCACAGGACACTGTCCTACTGCTGACATCAGACAGGCTAACAGCAGATGTCCTTGCATCTCCCCAAGGGTCAAATGCATTGATATGGACTCTAGGTGTCATCATTATGCCATGGGGTAAAATTCCTTGCCTTGCTTCAGTTTCCTCCCACTTTGCTTTAGAAAACTGCATATACACACATATGGAGCTCCAGAAGATACTATGAAGTGCAAGAGTCTGACCTCACTGTGTGGAGACAAGAAATAGGATGGTAGAAACTATGTCAAGTTTCATTTGTATTCTTGTGTTTTAGTTCTTAACTATTTGTATTTTGGCCTTTTCAGCTTTTCATATGTTATTTATCTGGGGGTTTTGTGTGGTCCTGTCTTGACTCAAAACTTTTCTGAGATACAAGTAGGTGTGCAGCATACCAGAAGCACTGGGCTCTGGGTCACTAATGCATTTTAGTAAGCAGTGTGTTGCCACAGTGCTATAAATTCACCTCTCTGCAGCCCAGACAAAGTACACCTATAACAAAGCAGTTCTGTGGGTACCATTGTGCAACCAGCAGGCACTTCTAGGGGCAGTTCTTCTAATAAGGTGTTTCATCTTCTCACTGCTCACTCGCCAGGAGAGATCCGCAGGACAGGCATATTCTGAGATAGCGTAGTCTAACTGTAACAAGCAATCAAGTATAGGCAGCCTAAACAGAGGATACTTCTATAAGGTTACTGAGATGTGCACTCAACTGTAGCTGTTCCTGTTCAGGGGGAAGGTGGGCTATACTATTTTATATGTAGGTGGATCCACCCATAGATATTTTGGTGTATGGGTACGCAGAGAAGAGCAGTTCTGACCCTCTGTTAAGTGACATGGGTCACCCTGCGTGGCTGTACTCATGGGGTGGAAAGGAGGCTGGGTTGTATGAACTCCAAACCAGAAGGATAAGAAAAATCAGTCTTAGTTTATCATGAAGAGGTAAGGTAAACCAAACTAACTTTTAAAAAATGTTTCAAATAATATTGGATTAATTGGAAGAATTAAAACCAAAAGCAGCTTTCATTCTTTCAGTTACATTTGAGGTTCTTGAGTAAAGATGATGATGATGTTTCAGTGAGACCTGGACAGACAAGAGAGCTGAGCAGAGAGGAACCTAATGAGGTTCAACAAGGGTGAGTGCAGAGTTCTGCATCTGGGAAGGAATAATAAACTGCCCCAGTACAGGTTAGGAGGTGATCTGCTGGAGAGCAGCCCCGTGGAGAAAGACCTAAGATAACAAGTTATCCATGGGGCAGCAATGTGTCCTTGTGGCCAAGAAGGCCAGTGGGATCCCAGGGTGCATTAAGAAGAGTGTGTCCAGCAGATCGAGGAAGGTTCTCCTCCCCCACTACTCCACCCTGGTGAGACCTCACCTGGAATATTGCATCCAGTTCTGGGCTCCCCAGTTCAAGAGGGACAGGGATCTGCTGGAAAGAATCCAATGGAGAGCTACCAGGAAGATGAAGGGACTGGAGCATGTGCCCTATAAGGAGAAGCTGAGAGACCTGGGGCTTTTTAGTCTGGAGAAGAGAAGACTGAGAGGGGATTTAATGTTTATAACTATCTGAGGTCTGGGTGTCAAGAAGGAGGGGACAGGCTCTTCTCCATTGCACCCTGTGATAGGACAAGGGGTAATGGATATAAACTAGAGCACTGGAGGTTCCACCTTAACATGAGGAAGAACTTCTTCACTGTGAGAGTCACAAAGCACTGGAACAGGCTGCCCAGAGAGGTTGTGAAGTCTTCTTCTCTGGAGTCTTTTGAGACCCATCTGGATGCATTCCTGTGCAACCTGTTCTAGATTCTCTCTTCTAGATGCTCTGGCAGGGAGGGGTGGACTTGATGATCTTCAAAGGTCCCTTCCAACCCCTAACATCCTATGATCCTATGACAGAAGAAAATCAGTAGCATGCCACTTCTATTATCCACTGAATGTTAGGTAGTTAATAATTTAATGGTGCTACCCTTTCCCTTTTGTCAGAGAAGCAGCCAGATTCAGTTGCCTGCTGGGTATTCCTTTGTATGCTCATTCTTGGTGAATTAAAATGGCTTCTGCTCAAATAAGAGAAACTGCCCTCAGTTGCAGGGCAAGATTTTTTCATAGCCTTCATAAGAACCACCTCAAAGATGAGAGTCTGAAAAAAGAGAAACAAAAAAAAAAAGGCCTCTAAGTTCTTGAAGACAGAAAGGGAATTGTAGTAGTAACAAATAGAAATGAAGTGATTGTGCCTGCTTAAGGACTTAACCACAATTTTTCTTAAAGGAAGCTCCTCAAGGATGAGCAAAATAATTTTTGGCAATGTGCTTTTTTAACAGTTGTGCACTGCACGACTGAAATTTTTTCTGTCTCTCAATCTGTGTGTTGAGGGTGGAGCACTGGAACAGGCTGCCCAGAGAGGTTGTGGAGTCTCCTCCTCTGGACGCATTCAAAACCTGCCTGGATGCATTCCTGTGTAGACTACCCTAAGTGATAGTGCTTTGGCAGGTGGGTTGGACCCGATGATCTTTGGCCATCTCTTCCAACTTCTAATAGAAAAAAAAAAGAAAAAAACCCAACCCAAACCAAAAAGCCTGAGCTCAGATCTGCCTTGTGCTTCCAGGATGTGCTGCACAGATGGTGAAGACTAATTGGGGTGGAGGGCAAAACCTCTATGTTGCCTTGAATTCCCACTCATCTCTGGAGGTTGAGAGAGCAGTTCCTGTAGCACAGACTCCTTTGGGCTGATGTAAGTGGTGGCAGCCTCCCCATGTTTGCCTTCAGATTATTATGTAAAGCTGAATGGCTGTAGCAGCGCCCTACCACACTTCTCTCTGAAGTGATTCCTCCATCCCTCTATCAGGCTCAGCCAGCTTATGTGTCTGTGTATGTGAAGGATTCCT
This sequence comes from Dryobates pubescens, assembly GCF_014839835.1. Classification (NCBI taxonomy): domain Eukaryota; kingdom Metazoa; phylum Chordata; class Aves; order Piciformes; family Picidae; genus Dryobates; species Dryobates pubescens. The sequence continues at coordinate 5,184,789 of NC_071621.1, forward strand.
ATAGCAAGCCTTGCGGCAGCCCAGACAGATTCAGAATCAGTGTTTAGGGTTCACATCACTGCTGTGCCAGGGCTGTTTTATGTTGGCTGTCTTTTCTTGGACTTGCATTGTACCACTGTTGCTGCAAATAAACCTCCGGCAAACTGCTTCCTCAGACTTTTTCCAAGTGTCAGAGCTTTGGAGCATGGAGTGAGCCTCAACAGAGATGCAAATTGGTTTTTTGTACCAGACCAGTCCTTGGAGATGCAGCAATGTTCCCATCTGCCCTACAACAGCTTATGCTAAGCTCTGTCTTTACTAAAACTTGCAGTGTAGTAGGCTGAAACTTGATCTGAGAGGTTGGGGTTTGTTGACCTTCTCGTCCTTTCTTCACAGAAAACAAGAAGGTCACAACAGGGCTTGTCTTACCTTTATGTCTGTTCATAACCTTCATGCTGGTGCTCACCTCCAGCCGCTGTTATGGATGTCATATGTCACATATGCAGATTATGAAGGGAATGAAAAACTGTGGCCAACTCCATGAGTGGTTGCACTATGCATCAGAGTAAGTGCTGCAGAGGAAGGAGAATACAATGGCACACTTGAACAGATGTTCAGTTTGTGCTTTTCTCTTGTTAAAGTTGAGATTTGACTTGCCGTTAAACCACACATGGAAGCTGAGTTTTCCCATCATTGTGTGGGATCTGGGAAAGTGGCTGTTTGTGACAGAGAAGATGCCAGTCAGAGCCTCTGTAGAGCCCTGTCATGTAATTTTTGTTGTGTTTCTTTCATTGTGCCATTGGACAGCATCACTCATGTTCAGTCTTAGGTTCTTTGTATGTGGATACACTGTTACACCCAACCCTTTTGTTTACTGTTGCCTCCTCTCGTTCCTTCCTCTTATGCTGCACCCCCTCACCATCACTTTCTTTTGTCATCTGCAGTGTTTTACATTCTTTCACCGCTGCTCTTTTCCCAGCTTTCTCATGTATAAGACTGTAGTCTCTACAACCTGTAGAGATTAGCTATGGCTAGTGTCCATTTCTACAAAGTGCCCATGTTTTACTCTGCACTCACACATGGCCAGTTACTTCTTTGTCATGCAGGCCTATTAATCTGTAGCCAGCCTGTAGGCAAATCATGCATTTGCTATGGGTGTTGCTGTGCTAAAAACATCCTGAAAATGCCTTCTCCTCAGTCCAAGTGGCAGTAACAAAGAAGGGCTGGTGGGTTGTGGGACCCCCACCAAAGAGGTGCACAGCATGTGCAATTTAAAATGATAATTTAATACAGCATCATCAGTCTGACGTCAAGAAATGAAATATTAAAGGGTTTTTAATGGGCATATGAAGTAGCACAAAGATTAAGATGACACTCTCTCATGTCTGTGACAGAGGTGGCCTTTCTGCCTCTATCATATTCACGTGTTTTAGGGAGAAGACAAATGGCCTATAACATTATTCTCCATGAACCTTGTTCATCTACATTAAGAATACAATGGTCAGGTCCACTTGTACAATAATTAAATATTAATAAAATAAGAATAATTTATAACATTGAGTTCCACATGGTGATGGAGCTGGCTAGCTATCCCCCACACAGCCTCAGTACACAGTATCATTTATGCATGAGCTCAGGATTCTCTGCAAAATGCTGAAATCAACATTTCATGTTAGGGATGAGAATACTTATTTTAGGCACTGAGTTTGAAAATTGTGGTTTGTAGAAATACATGCAAAAGTATTGCCAAAATAAACATTCAAAACCTCATTTCAATATGCAGCTGCTTGTAAGCACAGTAATTAAGATATATTGAGTAAATTTACTACATCTTTTCTCACAGAAGTGAGATAGAAATTGCAGATTTCAGCTGAAGACTCAACAGATCTTTAAACTCTAGCCAGGACTCATCATATATCTGTCTGGGAAAGCAGATCTGCTGTTTAGCCTGGTCTTGCCTCCACTGCTCTGAGCAATTTGATGGAGGGAATCTTCTTGGAATCACCCAGCTACCACCTATTCTAGACAGATTAATTATTGTTATGGATCTGCAGCATTGCATTCCAGCATGTTAGCAATGAGTTAACTCAGCTTTTAATGTCTTCAAAACACTCTTCACAAACTCATCCTCACAATCCTGCAGGGAGAGAGTAACTCTGCCTGTTTTCTGGATAAAAAGACCCTGAAGTTGGAGTTTTGACACTTTTCTCATCGAGAATCAGTCAGTTTTGGCTTTAAACTTCACTCCTTGCTCTAAAAGCCATATTTACACTCAGCAGCAGGAGAGCCATGCTCCTTCTAGCTTGTTGCTTCCCTGAAATTAATCAACAGGTATTACTTCTACTTTCTCCTCCAGCTGGGGTGATGCTGGTCCCTGAGAGGAAGACGGAAGATGGCTTTGAGGAGCACTTTGGTTTGAACTACTTGGGACACTTCTTGTTGACTAACCTCCTCTTGGATATACTGAAGCAATCAGGAACGCACAGTGACAACGCTAGGATCATCACTGTCTCATCAGCCACCCATTATGTAGGCAAATTGCAGCTGAACGACTTACAAAGCAGGTACCAATCCATTTTTGATATTCACTGATCTGCAATAAGGGTGTCCAGATTAAACTCCCAAAGAATTGTTAGTGAATACTGAACAGCCGGGGAGATGTGATGTGTATGGTGTGTGTGCTTTTATTTTAACGGTTATTTTCAAGCAGTTGCTTAATATCTTTCAGGCTTGAACAAAGATTGCAGCCCTTCAGTCAAAGACACAAATAACTTTTAAGTTTATAAACTGAATTTATTCTGAGCCTTTAAAGCCTCGCTTATACTGTGGTGCTGATTGTGGTGTAGAGCCTGGACTCCTCGCTGCTTAATCAGGGAGACTCTCAGTAACTGGGATGTTTTAAAATGGCTGGGGTGAATGCTAGTAGACTTTGCCCTCAAGTGAATACATACATAGAGGTCCTGATTCGGCACTCAAATGGCTGCAGAGACATGCCCATGGCTGCTGGATCCCTGCTTGTTGAGCTGGTGATGCCGACTTGCCTTTGGGGGAACAGCTAACCCCACCTGCCTGGCTGGCTTGAAGCTTTTTCCTGGCCCACATGCTGTCTGCTGCCCTTTTCTCTCAGGCTGTTCTGACTGCTGGCCTGTGGCTGTTGTCACACCATCCTCCCTTTCCTCTCCCTGTGGCCTCTGTATTGTCCTGCTCTACTCGTGTCCCCCACCTTGGCCTCTCTCACAACCCTTCTCCAAGTTTCCCCCACCTGCCTCTCCATCCTGGGCTGTGTTATCCCTCCCATCCCTGTGGTGCTTGCCTTTTCACACATCAGTCTGGTGATTCAGTGCAAATTCTGGAGCCCTGACTTCTGTCATCCTTTGCACTTCCTTGAGTGGTTATGAAGATCCAAGGCCAGTAAGATGGGTAAAAATGCATGGCTGTATTCTGTCAGACTGCTTTTATTTAGGAAAATTGTGGGTGGCTGTGGAATATTTCTAATGTTAGGAAAATGTCAAATGCTGTGGTAAATGTCTTTAGCATCACACAGGAACTGTGTGGAGTTGTTCAGTTAATTGAGGAATGGGCAGGATAGCTGAGATACATTTCCAAATTTCCCCATGCATGATCAAACAGAGTCTGTCTTCTAATGGACTCCTAGAGCATTTCTGCCTGCACAGAGCCAGTCTAGGTTTCACATCATTTCCATGAAGAAATTCTGTCTCAGCCCTTTGATGGAGTCTTCAGCACATGTTCAGAGGCACCTGGCCTGGAACAAAGACTGAAATTGGAGGGCTGGGCTGTTTCCACTGCAGACATTTTACATATGAATGCTGCATTAAGCATGTCAAACTTTTTGTTTGACTTCTGATTACACACTAAGGCATCGATTTTATTACAAGCACATTGTTTAAACTCTGTGGGGTAGTTACATTTTAATATCTTGCTTGTAAAACAGCCACAGGAAATTACCCTTACTCTTCACTTGATGTTTGCATTCATTGTTTATGATGGGCATGTGTTGGATGGCAACACACAATGGGGCTAAGGAGAGAGTGTAATGCAATTAGTATTTCGTGGGGCTAAAATGCAGAATGCAAAATTAAATGTGGCTGTTTTGTGTCTCTAGATAACAGTAATTTCCTTGATTATAGAAAAGCCTTGTACTGTGCCTCTTTAATTTAGGGTCATCCTTACCAATGATTCATCATTATTAATTCATATTTTAAAGGAACCAGGAATGTTACTGTTGAGCATCAACATGACCAATCTGATGGTTTTGTTTTGAGCCTAGCTGCTGATAAGCCCTGACTCAGGCAAATACCTGGCTACTATACATAGGCATTGCCCACACCACAGGGCCTCAGAGATGCCTTGAGATTCCAAACACTGTTTAAGTGTTTTAATGGACGTAGTAAGGACACCCATGGAAAATAATGTGATCTGATAGCATGCCACGAATTGCCACAATTTCTCAGTATTGCTGTCCGTCATTTTTCCTGCTTATGTGGATGGGAAATCTTTCTAAACATTTTATACTGAAATAGCTGGCAACGGAGCCAGCCACTCTCCATCATTTATCAACAGTCCTGGCTCAGTGGAGGGGTCCCTAATGACTGGAAGCTGGCCAATGTGATGCCCATCCACAAGAAGGTCTGGAAGGAGGAACCAAGAAATTACAGACCTGTCAGCCTGACCTCAGTGCCAGGCAAGGTTATGGAACAGGTCACCTTGAGTGCAACCACACAGCACCTACAGGATGGCCAAGGGATCAGGTCCAGCCAGCATGGATTTAGGAGGTGCAGGTCCTGCTTGACCAACCTGATCTGCTTTTACGATCAGGTTACTCAGCTAGTGGATGTGGATGTAGTCTACCTGGACTCCAGCAAAGCCTTTGACACCATCTGCCACAATGGACTTCTGGCCAAGCTGTCAGCTCATGGCTTAGAGAGATTCACTCTGAAATGGGTTAGGAACTGTCTGAAGGGCCCTTGGGACTTGACACCCACCCCTCAATTTATACACATTGATGAGATCCCCTCTCAGTCTTCACAAGACTAAACAGCCCCAGGGATCTCAGTCTCTCTTCATAGGGAAGATGCTTAAGTCCCCTAAACATCCTCATGCCTCTCTGTTGGATTCTCTCCAACAGTTCTCTGTCTTTCTTGAACCGGGGACCCCAAAACTGGACACAATTTTCCAGGTGTGGTCTCACCAAGGCAGAGTAGGGAGGTAGAAGAACTTCCCTAGACCTGCTGGACACACCCTTCTTGATGCATCCCAGGATACTGTTGGCTCTCTTGGCAACAAGAGCACATTGTTGTCCCATGGAAAACTTGCTGTCCACCAGCACTCCATGGTCTTTCTTTGTGGAGCTGCCTTCCAGCAGGGCATCCCCTGACCTGTACCAGATACAGGGGGAATGTATTGGTAAAGGATGAGGAAGAGGATGAGGTGCTCAATACCTTCTTTGCCTCAATCTTTAGTAGTAAGACCAGTTTTTCACTGGATACCCAGCTCTCTGACCTGGAAGATAGGGATGTGGAACAAAGATAAGCCCCCATAATCCAAGAGGAAATGGTTGGTGACCTGCTATACCACTTAAATATACACAGGTGTGTGGGGCCAGATGGCATACATCTAAGGGTATTGTGGGACCTGTCAGAAGTGCTCACCAAACCACTTTCCATCATTTACCAGCAGTCTTGGTTATCCAGGGAGGTCCCAGCTGACTGGAGATTGGTAAATGTGATGCTCGTCTAAAGAAGGGCCATAAGGAGGACCTGGGGAACTACAGACCTGTCAGTCTGCCCTTGGTGTTGAGGAAGGTCATGGAGCAGATAATATTGAGTGTCATTATGCATTTAAGAGCAGGACAGCCAGGCCATCAGGCCCAGTTAGTGTGGGTCCACAAAGTGAGGTCTTGCTTGACAAACCTGATCTCCTTCTGCAGCAAGGATCCACTTAGCTGATGAAGGAAAGGCTGTTCATGTTGTTTACCTGGACTTTAGAAAAGCCTTTGACACTGTCTCCTACAGCATCCTCTTGAAGAAACTGGTTGCTCAGGGTTTGGATGGGTAAATGCTTCACTGGGCAAAAAAATCGCTGTATAGCTGAGCCCAAATAGTTGTGGTGAAAAGACTTAAGTCCAGTTGGTGGCTGGACAGTAACATGGGCTAGTTTTGGGGCCAATCTTGTTTAATAATCTGAGTGAGGGGACTGAGTGCACCCTCAGTAAGTTTGCAGATGACACCAAACTGGATTGGAGTGTTGATCTGCTTGAGGGTAGGAAGGCTCTGCAAAGACAGACTGGATTGATGGGCTGAGATCAGTTGTATGAGGTTCAACAAGGCCAAGTGCTGGGTCCTGCAGTGGGTCACAACAACCACATGCAGCACTACAGATTTGAGGCTAAGCGGCTGGAAAGCTGCACAGCAAAAAAGGATCTGGGGATGCTGGTTGATAGCTGACTGAACATGAGCCAGCAGTGTGTTCAGGTGACCAAGAAGCCAAAAAGCATCTTGACCTGTATCAGGAATAGTGTGGCCATCAGGAATATGGAAGTGATTGTGCCTCTGTACTTAGCATCTTGAGTGTTATGTTCAGTTCTGGGCCACTCATAACAAGAAAGACATTGCTTTGCTGGACTGTGTCCAGAGAAGGACAAATGAAGCTCAGTAAAGGTCTTGAGGAGTGGCTTATGAGGAGTGGCTGAGGGAACTGAGATTGTTTGGTTTGCAGGAGGCTGGGGGGAGACCTCATTGCTCTCTGCAACTACTTGAAAGCAGTTTGAAGTGAGGTAGATATTGGTCTCTTCTCTCTACTATCAAGTGATAGGATGAGAGGATGTGGCCTGAAACTGCACCAGGGGAGATTTAGGTTGAATATCCATAAAATTTTCTTTACTGAAAGAGCAATCAGACATAGGAATAAGCTTCCCAGGGAGGTGATGGAGTCGCTGTTCCTAAAGGTGTTCAAAAACGTGTAGACATGACACTTTGGGGCATGGTTTAATGGGCATGGTGCTGTTAAGTTGATGGTTGGACTCAAGGATCTTACAGGTCTTTTCCAATTGAAATGATTCTACGATTCTGTGATGGTATACTAGCTTTTTCCTTATTTTGAGTTGCACTAGTTGGCCATAATTAATTTCATGTCCTAGGTATGTATTCCCAGTTTAGCTAGTAGCCCTAACCTGTCAGGAAGGCAGCAAAACCATTGGAAGTCATTTATTTCTGGTGGAGAAAGGAGGCCTTACTCTATGCTGGAGGAATTGCCACAGAATTGTTTGCTGTGATCTGATTAAATTATTCCTAGATTTTTGTCAGGCTAGTGTCCAAATTTGTTGTGAGTGATAGTGGTGGAGGAGGAATTCATCCATCAAACATGGTAGAAAAGGAAAGGCAGAAGACTGTCTTGACATGAAGAAGACAGTAAATGGAAATGGAGTTCTCTGCTTTATCACAGATTTTTCTATGGGATCATTTTCCCACTCGGGAGACTCTGTTTTGGCAGTCACAGTTGTCATCATTGTTTGTACCTGCTGCTCAGAGATCTGCTCAGAAGCCAGACATCATCCCTATCATGGTATCCACAGGGCTGCAGCATAACAAATAATTGTTGGAATGTCTGTCTCGTGAACAATATTAAATGCAGCTTGTGTTATTGTCTTCCATGTTTCCTCTTTGGTTTATTTTCTGTCATTTCACCAATCTGATTCATCTCATGTTTCTCTTTTCAGCTCCTTTTTGTTGATCAGGTTATTTTATTTTTGTCTTTCTTTGAATTTTGCATGATTTTTCTCACTTTGTTGTTTCTCTTTTCATATCTGCCTACTTAATTTCTATGTTCATAGTTTCATCATTACCTGTGTCTTTCTCTTCTCCATTTATCTTCCTCTACTGCCCTTAGCCTTGGTCCTATTTCTCCCCTACAATGGTCATTTCTTCCCCTTCCTGCGCATCCTTTTCACACACACCAGAAGAGACACACCATGGGTATATAGGACAGGACAGAGCTTGTTCCAATCTGACAGGGCATAGCTTGTTTCATGTGTGTTATTGAAAATGCAAACGCACCAAAGCAATGATTGTTCTCCAGGCTTTTTTGCTGAAGGATGTAAGAAGAACATCAAACACCTTTGTGGTCTTTTAGATCCAGGCCATTTTCAACACCAAACACATGAGTCGACAAGGGGATCCCTAAGGCAAATCATTCTCCTTCATCCCTGCTTTGAATATGACTGTTTTCAAGGAGGTGAAAGTTTAACAGAAAAGTTATCTATCTGCAAGCATTTCAGCAGTGGTGGTTTCAGCAATTACATACTGAAGGTAATACCTAGCGCACTCTCAATGGCATAGCTGGGTTGTCCATTTTTCCTCTTTTGCTTGGCTTAAATAATAATTTCTAAAGTGAGAGGAGAAAAAAATACGATCATAAGAGAATATGGCTCTCTGCTTTTAGCAAAATCTTGAAGAACATTGTTCCATCCTCTTGGGCTGAAAAAGGTTGAATAGTACACTGGAGTTCATGGCATGCTTGCAAGGCTGGGATGAAGGACTCTCCTTCAAGTACTCTAGTTACTGAAGTAAGAAGGAATTTTAGGAAACTAAAAAAATAAAATGCCTTATTCCTTTCCCAGGCTGTGGGTCACACCTGAATGTGCTTCCTTTCACAGGGGTAACTATCTCAGTGTGTTTTGTCGTGCTTTTTCTCCATGAGTAACTACTTCTTTCATCCTCTTCTCTTTTTGCATGCCAAATGGGCCCTGTAACGCTGTGAATCACAGATCTGTGAACTCCCCAGCCACAACAGGACAGCTCCTTTTCTGGTTCATGTCTTCTGTATATTCAGGAACAGTTAGTCACACTTTTCCTCCTCTCTTTGCTCTGCTCTCGAACCACAGAAAGAGCTACTGCTGGGTTGTTTTGTAACCGTCCAAGCTAGTACAGTTCCCAGATAATAACCCTAGTTATCATGTTGGAGACAATAGAGATTGAATTAAAGGACTTGCAGAAATGCCAGGTGCTACATGTGCATCCTAGCTGGTGTAAAATATGGAAAAGAGCTCTGCCCAGAACCTGGGAGGATGCTGGGGAGACCAGGCAGCTCCAGTTGATCTCTCTTAGGTTGTTAACAGAAGGCATCATGCACTGATAGGAAAACTTATCTGGCAAAGTGTCTGGAGACCTCCTGTTGTTGGATGGATGGTATCTTTCAACTTCCTTTCTTGCACATATGTGTGTTGTTTGTTGGTAAATGAAGTTGTTTTAAGTTAGGAGAGAAATTTGAGTATTTTATCCCATCAACATTGATGAGATTTTGAAAACATTGTCAAATGTCAAATTAGTTTTTTTAAATATGAATGCATTTTTCAGACCAAAACCTTTGATTCAGTGATTTCAGAATGTTATTTCTAATTTATTTTGTATATTAACTTTTTGTTTGTTAATCCATTTTAGTCAGTACAGAAGCTCCATACCGAAAGATGTGTCATTGGACTCTTGCTTAATAAAATCCTGCGAAAACTACAGAAAGTTTAATTAAAAAATACTCTTCTATACCATAAGCTACACACATATTATTATAGATGTTATTTTACTTGAGGAATACATAGTTTTGTTTGTGTGATATTGTTTAAGCTTCTTCCCTGCCATGACATTTATTACACATTCTCATTCAATTTACAAGATAAATCATGTTCCCTTGACAGGACCAAATACCGATTGCAACACTCTGCTGTATTTGGTTGAACTTGTCCTTCCTGTTGTAAGCTACCAAATTTTCCTGTCTATAAAATAAGGATTCAAATTAGTGTAGACACATAAAGGGTATTTCAGTCCTTCTTTACAAAATGCCAAAGGATTTATGGCTTTGCAAAATGATCCCTTGTGTTTGCAGCAACGAGTATTAATTGCAAAAATTAATTTGCTGGCCTGGAAAATGATGGTACTGGTAAAGGCACAGATTGCAACTTACATAAATTCTGGTGGGTTTTTTTAACCAGGATTCCATAGACCAATTAGTTCAATCAAACCAAAGACAGAGTTTTAGTCTGTATGCATCGAGTGTTTTAACTGTGTTGCAGGCCACAAGTGATCCCTATCCATTCCTGCAAATGGTAACTGGAAAATATTAAAGATAGGATGCCAACTTTGGAAAGTTTTAATTTTACACTTATTGGTGCATTTTCATTCTGACTTATCAAAATACTTCTAGGGCCATTGATTTCTGTAGAACAGTAGTACTGTAACAATGCTATCGCAAAGGTAATGCGCCGGATTTGATTCTGTTCCCGTGTGCCACAATTCACCTCCCTTGTCCTGCTGGTCACACCTCTTTGGATGCATCTCAGTCAAGCTCTCTAAAAATGTACATTTAAATAAAATAAACATCTGTAAAAGTAAAATATTTTAGCCCCACAAGTTCTAATGCTGCTAGAATGTCTTGTATAGTTGTGTCTTTGTTGCTCCATTTCTTGTGTTCTTGTTATGTGTCAGGTGCTGTGGTTGCCCTACAGCTCTTGTCATGGGAGGTGTAGAGTGGCTGTACACAGCATCATCTCAGCCTCCCAAGAATGACAGAGGGCAAAGAACACTGTGGCTCACAGGAATGTCTCAGAGAAGCTCAAGAGCTTTTAACAGTGATGGTAGTTACAATATGGCACTGCAGAAATGTCCAAATTAAAATATTACAAGTTTTGCATGAAATATTCCCAGCTCAAAGGGATGAGATATTCAGTATGTGAAGTGCTAACAGAAATCAATCAATTTGTCAAAGCAGCAGTATCTTTTAAGTCTTTTTTCCACTGAGGGCTTTGACAAGGTAGCTTTGTGACTGTGTTGATTTTTCAGGGTTTGGGCAAGAAACTTCTCATGATGTCCTGGAAAGTCAAACCTGCCTGACTTCACTTGCTTCTGGAGTCTTGGCAAATTGAAGAGATCTCATGCATTCTGGCCCCAAGTCATGCCACTCCTCTTCTTAGGAAATGATCTCTGTTTGCAGTGTTCCAGGGTGACACAGTATTGGAAAATTTGTGGAGTAAAACCAAAACTGAACTCTATGGTTAAACCACAAAGAAAGTGATTGCTGCCACTGTCCCTTATGGTATGTTGAAATAACCATTTCCAGTGCTGGCTATCACAGTATCACAGTATATTAGAAGTTGGAAGGGACCTCAAGAGATCGTCGGTTCCAAACCCTCTGCCAAAGCAGGATCACTTAGGGTCGTCTGCACAGGAATGCATCCAGGTGGGCTATGAAAGTCTACAGGGAAGGGGACTCCACAGCCTCCCTGTTTCAGTGCTATGGTCCACTTTGAGCCACCGTTTGTTATTTGATTCTTGCAGGGGTTTTTTTAATGGCTCAAGTTGGCTTGTTTATGTTCCTCCCCTCTTCTTAAGGCCACTTTCATACTCTTATTTAAATCCCTCATCTTCTCTGACACTGTCTGAGGGACACAGTTGATGTACTGTCACACACAAACAAAAGCCTTTCCTGCCAGGTCTGGGCTATAAGTAATTCACGTTCTCAGAAGCTGTTAGATTGTTTCAATGAAAAAATGATATTCAAAATTATTGTGTTATGCCAGATTTCATAATCGACTGTGTGCCTTATGTGGACAGACAGTGATGACATAGCATTTTCTGTGCAGTATTCATAGACATCTTGGAGGAAAAAGGGTTTTTCATTCTTGCCCATTCAAGCCATGTTTCCCCTGGTGAGACAGGTAAGTCCTTCAGAGTGATGAATATTCTCACTTGTCAAACATTTGGAGCCTACTCAGCTCCAAGGCAGTGAAGTGGATTCAGCCCACCACAAAATGAAATCTTATATTATCTTCACATATATAACAGCACATTTCCTGTAGTCTTCTGGAAATCTGCTAACCACATTTGGTGCACTGTGCTGGATTTGAAGTGGCAGCACTTTATTATGCATAGCCAGACCCCACATTTCTCTTTCAGCCCCAGAATGAGAAGCCAAAATCTGCGGCTGATTTGCAAAAGTCTACAGTAGTCTTAAGATGTTTTTTATCAAAAGAAAAATAAAAATAGGGATTATCCAAGTCATTACTGGGCCATTTTCTGACCCTGTGGACATTCTGATGGAAGGGAAGAAACTGAAGGAAAACCCCTTCAACTCAAAAGCTCTATTAAAGGAGAGTTAGGCACAAGGCACAAGTGCCTGAATTCTCTTGTTACAACCCACGAGATAATCTTAGAAGATGTGTGACAGTTTTCAGTAACCTCAGATCCAGATTATTGAAGAGACAATATGGAAAGCTATATGGCCATGCTGTTTGCTCATCAATCAAAAGGCTCACAAGGACACAGGATGTAATTTATGAAGCCTTGATCTGTTTCTTGGCTGCAGCAATGCAAAAAACCCTTGCCTGTTTCAATTTATTTACTCATTCATTTGTTTGATGGAGATTTTTAATTGAAGAAAGGGATACCATTGTGCTCAAATACCACTTCAGATATTAGCAAGTACTTAAAATGACATCATATGAACCAACTCCAGAAAAACGATGCTTCAGAAGAGGCAATTTATATAACTCTTTATATAGAGATGTATTTCCTGGGAAATGTAATTGCAGTAATTACAACTTGAACTTGCCATCAATATTTAAAATCATCAAAAACATTTGAAATTAACACCAATTGTACACAAACATAAAAAGCAGACTTTTTTTCCCCCCCCAAGATACTGAAGAGCCCAGCTTTGTGTCCTTGTTTCGTGCATTTGAGAACTGTGCTGAGCACACAGCAATGGAATTGCACACATCGAGGCACTCTGTATAATGGGAGGCTCTTAACATCTCACCTTCTGCAACTAGAAAGAAGGATCAGCCAAGTCAAAAAATGATGCATTGATTCCACCTGGATGACAGTAATGCCCAGGATGGCAAGCCCTTGTTTATTTTGCCTTTCTGAAATACTTTTAATATAAAGACATTCCAAGTTCCTTCCCTAAATGTAACCCTCCAAAGACAGTTAAGGTTTGTACTCCATTTCCTTCCAGCTATAACAAGGGGCTAGTCACTGAATGCTTTGTATTTATACATGGCATGGCAACCCCATGCAGAGCTACAGGCTGGGGTCAGACTGGGGCCCTCAGTTTAAGAAGGACATTGAGACACTTGATGTTCAAGAGGGGATTGGATGTGGCACTTGGTGCCATGGTCTAGTCATGAGGTCTGTGGTGACAGGTTGGACTCAATGATCTTTGAGATCTCTTCCAACCTTACTGATACTGTGATACTGTGAAGTTCTGAGAGTTGGAAAGTATGCCTTTAAAAAAACCCCTAAAACACAGCCTAACCCTAGCTTCCAGCTCGTGGTTCCTACTGGGCTGTGGATTAAGTACAAGGCAGGAGTCAGTGATATGCAGAGAACTGAGCTACTGAGATCATCACCAGTGTTCTACCTCTTAGAGAAAGCATCTCCCAGTTCTGAGTTTCTACCCTTGTACTTCTGATTTTAATAGAAGAATGCTCTTTTTACCACTGTAGAATGATGTCAGAGGCATCCTGTATGTGAGCAGTTCAAGGCAATGAGTGGCTCACTGCAGGGAGAGAGGAAAGCTCTGAGACTGTAACCAGCCTTTTTCTGTGGGTCAGAGTAAAAGGACAAGCTGGGCTGCTCTGAAAGTGCCACCTGCCTCTGACTACTTAAGTAGTGTGACTGTGTAAGCAATTAAGACATAAAGGATTTGCCTTTCAGCTTGTGTAGAATCATTAAAACATTAAAAACCAAAAAATTAGGCAAAAGCCTACTTAGAGTTTAGTCTAGCCACTGCTGTGAAGGACAACAAAAAATCCTTCCATAAATATATTGATAGCAAGAGGAAGGGCAAGGATAACCTCCACTCCTTGGTAGACACAGATGGAAACATGGTAACAAAAGATGAGGAAAAGGCAGAGGTGCTTAACACCTCCTTTGCCTCAATTTTTAATAGCAGGACAGGTTGTCCTCCAGACAACTGCCCTCCTGAGCTGGCAGATGGAGTCAGGGAGCAGTATAGTTTCCCTGTGATCCAGGAGGAAGTAGTGAGAGACCTGCTTAGCCACTTGGATCCCCACAAGTCCATGGGACCAGATGGGATCCATGCTAGGGTGTTGACAGAGCTGGCAGATGAGCTGGCCAAGCTGCTCTTCATCATTTTTTCAGTGGTCCTGGCTCACTGGAGAGGTCCCAGATGACTGGAAGCTGGCCAGCGTGGTGCCTATCCACAAGAAGAGCCAGAAGGAGGAACCAGGGAATTACAGGCCTGTCAGCCTGACCTCAGTGCCAGGCAAGATTATGGAACAGGTCATCAGTTTAGGAAGGATGTTGACTTGCTGGAGTGTGTCCAGAGAAGGGCAACAAAGCTGGGGAGGGGCTTGGAGCACAGCCCTGTGAGGAGAGATTGAGGGAGCTGGGGTTGCTTAGCCTGGAGAAGAGGAGGCTCAGAGGAGACCTTATTGCTGTCTACAACTACCTGAAGGGAGGTTGTAGCCGGGTGTGGGCTGGTCTCTTCTCCCAGGCAACCAGTGACAGAACAAGAGGACACAGTGTCAAGCTGCACCAGGGGAGGTTTAGGCTCGAGGTTAGGAAGAAATTCTATACAGAGAGAGTGATTGGCCATTGGAATGTGCTGCCCAGGGAGGTGGTAGAGTCACCAGCAGTGGAGGTGTTTAGGAAGAGACTGGATGGGGTGCTTGGTGCCATGATTTAATTGGCTGGGTGGAGTTGGATGATAGGTTGGACTTGATCTCAAAGGTCTCTTCCAACCTGGTTAATTCTATTCTATTCTATTCTATTCTATTCTATTCTATTCTATTCTATTCTATTCTATTCCATTCCATTCCATTCCATTCCATTCCATTCATTTATCAGTCTTGTAGCCTTACTTCCTACATGTACAGCCCAGTGCCATGAGGGGACTTTAGGAGTCCCTACTGCTTGAGACCTTTTTCACTCTAATTGCAGCTGCCAGTGTACTCCATTAGAAACACATGGGGGTGTAGTAAGGCCACCTTGACTGTTATATGTATACATTTTTTTAAATATTTTTTTAAAGGCTCCATATCAATTATATGGAATAAATGCACATGAAAGTCACACCCTAAATACCCAGGCATGTGTATCTAATGGCTGACTTTATAGTATCACAGTATCACAGTATAACTAAGGGTGGAAGAGACCCCAAGGATCATCAAGTCCAACCTGTCCCAACAGACCTCACGACTAGACCGTGGCACCAAGTGCCACGTCCAATCTCCCCTTGAACACCTCCAGGGACGGTGACTCCACCACCTCCCTGGGCAGCCCATTCCAATGACGAATGACTCGCTCAGTGAAGAACTTTTTCCTCACCTTGAGTCTAAACCTCCCCTGGCACAGCTTGAGACTGTGTCCCCTTGTTCTGGTGCTGGTTGCCTGGGAGAAGAGACCAACCCCTTCCTGTCTACAACCACCTTTCAGGTAGTTGTAGAGGGCAATGAGGTCACCCCTGATCCTTCTCTTCTCCAGGCTAAACAATCCCAGCTCCCTCAGCCTCTCCTCATAGGGCTTGTGCTCAAGGCCTCTCCCCAGCCTTGTTGCCCTTCTCTGGACACGTTCAAGTGTTTCAATGTCCTTCTTAAACTGAGGGGCCCAGAACTGGACACAGGACTCAAGGTGTGGCCTAACCAATGCAGAGTCCAGGGGCACAATGACCTCCCTGCTCCTGCTGGCCACACTATTCCTAATGCAGGCCAGGATGCCATTGGCCCTCTTGGCCACCTGGGCACACTGCTGGCTCATGTTTAGGCGGCTGTCAATCAGCACCCCCAGGTCCCTCTCTGTTTGGCAGCTCTCCAGCCACTCTGACCCCAGCCTGTAGCTCTGCATGGGGTTGCCGTGGCCAAAGTGCAGCACCCAGCACTTGGACTTATTAAACGCCATCCCATTGGACTCTGCCCATCTGTCCAGTTGGTCGAGGTCCCTCTGGAGAGCCTTTTCACCCTCTAACTGACTAACATCTGTTCCCAACTTGGTGTCATCTGCAAACTTGCTGATGACTGACTCAAGCCCCTCATCCATATCATCATTGAAGATGTTAAAGAGGATGGGGCCCAGCACTGATCCCTGAGGGACGCCTCTGGTGACTGGCTGCCAGTTTACAGTACTAGTTGGTAACAGGTCAGCTAATATACAAAGCATAACTCTGACAACATCTGAGTAGGCAGGTAAGTTAACACTTTAGATTTTAGTTTTGTTTTACCAATGCATGCACTTTTTTATTTCAACTGGCACCTTACTAGTTTTCAGTGGTGATAGGTATGTTCTGATTTCTCCAATTCTGCCTTTTCTCCATTTCCTTTTTGTTTTGGTTTTTTTTTTATAATATGTATATTGAAGGAAAACCACAATTGATGAGACTCAGCCAAATATATTAACAGGATAAATATTTAAATCTAATAAACAACATTTAAGAGCCAGGTTTTGGTTTAACACAGGAAAAAAGAAAGAACTGCTTATGACAACCAGAAAAAACACCATACCTATATTCTGCAGTGTATTTCTATAGCTGCTTCAAAATAAACTTCAAAATCGATCAACAGTATTGAAGAATCTTGTGCTACATTCCTGTGAGAAAGAAACTTTGAGACTGCAAAGGCTTTGTGTTTAATAATAGTATTTTATGTTCTTGCCTAAACAATGGTGATGATGCATTGCGAGATTAATGCATAAATCATTGGGAAACTTCAGTCACTTTAATGCATCAAGTCTGTGTTTTGTTTAATTCACTGTTTCATCCTAAGGCATATATTGAAACTTTGCGTGGCCTTTCATTAACAACCCCAGCATGTCACCCATGTTTTGCATCACTTGTCTTTTCATGGCGAGCATAGCGATTGGGTCGGTCTGCAGTTGAATCCTGGTGCACTCTGCCCTCTGGGCAGATTAACGCACTGGAAATTGGGGAGCGTGGTGATGGGTGAGGGGAGGATGACATCCACAATACAAATGCAGCGTGAAATAGGTCTACATCAGGAGAACTTCACTGCTAGAACCAGCCATGTGGCCGTGTGTCAATCAGCATAGTCATAGGTCCTCTGGCTCTTTTGCTGATGCAAGATGTGATGGGGAAGGGAAAGCGTGTCGTCACTGCTCCCTTCTCTTAGTCTGTATCTGCTTCCTCCACTTATGCACATACTGCAAAAGCAACCATTAATGAAGGAGAAAAAGCTGAGAGTAGCATGAGAGCCTATTCACAGATGTGGAGGAAATGGTCTGCTGAGCAGTAATTTTGTTTCTCCTCTTCCTCTCTGTGTACCCTGAGCATTAGTTCTTCACTAAATATGGTATCACTGGACAAGACAGACCAAATGAAGCCAGCCAGATAAGAAACCAGAGTAAGACTGGCTGCCAGGGGAAGTGCCGAACACAGATCCTGTTGTCAAATGCGAATAGAAGCTGAGACCATTTTTAAACACCTCATTAGCCACTGCAGGCTGTTTGAAATCTGGCTTCCCATTACTTTTTACAAGTACATTGCCTCAGCATGCTTATAAGTCTGCTGCTGGAGACAGCACCAGGGAGATGAGTGGTAAAATCAGCCTCTGGTGGAAAATAAAACAAAAATAAAAATCATTGAACAACAAGGTTTCACGCACTCCAGAACTGAACACCAGTTCCAGTTCTCGGCCCCTCAGTTTAAGAAGGACATTGAGACACTTGAACGTGTCCAGAGAAGGGCAACAAGGCTGGGGAGAGGCCTTGAGCACAAGCCCTATGAGGAGAGGCTAAGGGAGCTGGGATTGTTTAGCCTGGAGAAGAGAAGGATCAGGGGTGACCTCATTGCCCTCTACAACTACCTGAAGGGCAACCAGGCAACCAGCACCAGAACAAGGGGACACAGTCTCAAGCTGTGCCAGGGGAGGTTTAGACTCGAAGTGAGGAAGAAGTTCTTCACTGAGCGAGTCATTCGCCATTGGGATAAGCTGCCCAGGGAGGTGGTGGAGTCGCCGTCCCTGGAGGTGTTCAAGGGGAGATTGGACGTGGCACTTGGTGCCATGGTCTAGTCGTGAGGTCTGTTGGGACAGGTTGGACTTGATGATCCTTGGGGTCTCTTCCAACCTTAGTTATACTGTGATACTGTGATACCTACTTATTTTGCTTTGGCAAAAATACAAAACATTCCCTTTCTCCTCTCGCTGATTTTTGACAATTGACAATTCAAACTTGTCAGTCTATGTTGCAGAAATTCTTAAACAAAAAACAAGAATTTCTGCTAAAAAATAATTGAACATAAAATACATAGTCTATCTTATCTTGATCCTGTATTCATCAGTATAGAATCAAGAAAATATTAATTTAAAAGGAAGAAGAAGGTCTTGTACATTGCTGCTCCACTGCCCAGATTTCAAATCAGCTAACTCAGTTTTGATGCCTTAACTCCTCCTGTAGTTTCCATTTGGTTCGTTGCACATTGCCCTGTTTTAACAGCAGTGACTTGGCAAAATGCTATGGAGAGGCATTCCATAGAAGAGGCTGTAGGAAGAGTAGTTCACAGAGAGCTCCACCCCAACGAGTGGATGAGCGTGAACTTCTCCAAGCTACCAATGCCAGGCATGCCACTCCTCAATGGACTTCTCTCCACCAAGGCCGTGCTCTTCTTTTCCTGGCTGCTGACTGTACACAGGCTTGTCATGCCACAGGGCATGCTGTCTGACATAGCTCAAGCCCAGTGACCACTACTTATTTGAACAGATCCCTGGGCAATTGATCACCAGTATCTCCTAGCTCTCTAGCTAGCTGACCTAGCTCTCTAGCCAGCTACTACAGGGAGCTGGGATCTACCAGTGTTTTGCCCAGCTGACTACCTTGTTAGGAGGTACAATTTCTTCTATTTGAGAGTCTGTCTGCTGTGCTGTGAAGCACCGGTCAATACACTGTGTCCTCAGGTGTCCAAGTGTCACAGGCTGGTGTGCCAGCACAGCTTCCTGGTAATCTGGTTCTGCTTTCAGCTGATTGGTCTCTTGTATGCACTTCCATTTCAGAAAGTTTTAGAGCCTTCAGCAAATGAAAGCAATGTCCAAATGCATATATGTCAGTATTATTTTCTTTAGCATACTTTCTTTCAGTGTAGAAAATGTACATACAGAGGCTAAATTCAGATTCATAGGTTTTAAAGTCAGATAATTCCATGTGCAAGAAGAACACATTTTATGGTTTCAAACTTTAAAGAGGATAGACTGAGATTTTACCATGAGGTTGGCGATGCACTGAACAGGGTGTCCAAAGAAGTTATGGATGCTCCATCGCTGAAAGTGTTCAAGGCCAGGCTGGATGGGTGTTCAAACAACCTGATCTGCTGGAAGATGTCCCTGCTTATATCCAGGGGGTGGACTCGATGATCTTTAAAAGTCTCTTCCAATCCAAACCATTCTCTCATGTATGTTGCATGGGAGATGCAAATGTGATACAGGTACAGGAGCCCATGTTCTCCTATTTTTTCTGATGCATGAAGTCAAGACTGGTTATAATGAAATCAAGTAACCAGTATTGTGGGGGTTTTTTTTGGTTGGTTGGTTTGGGGGTTGGGGTTTTTTTTTTGTTGTTTTGGGTTTTTTTGTTTGGTTTTTTTTATTTGTTTGTTTGTTTGGGGGTTTTTGTTTTGTTTTGTTTTGTTCCCCCTCCCCAATGTGGTATTTAAACAAGATGATTCTAATAAATGGAATCTCACAAACAAAACAGTTGTTCAACAAAAATCATTGTCAGTTCTGTGTCGCAGGTTATTCCTCTCTCTTGTACAGTCCATTGATGTAAGATCCCTGGAAAGCAAAAAGCATACACAGAAAACACAGAAAGAGGGCAGGTAATCATTGCAAGGGTTCTGCCAAAAGTGTCTGCTCTGTGTATCCAATTTTATATCCTTTGTACCTATAGTACTCTATTGAAGTCTGATTCCTTGCTGCCTTGCAAATCATTTGCATCTCTGCACTGTGATATAAAAGGCTTCTTCACTGATTGGATAGCTTTTTATACCTTCTCAGCACTCATGTTTCTCTGACACAGATATCCATGCAAAGTACAAGGCTTTTGGGGATCTGGCCCTTGTAGTTCATGCTTCATTGCCACAAGGTGAATCAGAACATCACTCACACAAAATGTGGGAATGGGAAGTCATGGGGAGCTTTCACTGTCCCCCTGCCTGGTATGTGAAGGTTACTGAAGGCCAGAGTAGATCCAGGAAAAACAAGTCAGAGTAGTCCCCAGCCCTGCTTCCCTGTAAGCCAGACAAGATCACTTGAACTCAGGAAGCTTGTCCCATGCCCCAGCTTGCATTCTCCACCAGTGGGGGAATGCTGGCACTGATGGCAATGTGCCAGGGTTGGCTGCCAGCTGACTGCTGGAGGCAGCTTCGGATGAGTGCTTCTTCCCATGGGTGGCTTGAGCTCTGCCTTGCATGGTTGTGCAGGGCAAGTTTGTAGCAGCTGAGGATCTGGTCCTTCAACTTAAAAGGGGTGAAATATGCATGAAACATAAGGTGACATGTTGAGTGTCTCAGATCAGAGCATGGATGTTACTGAATTTAAAATGTAACTGCAATTTTCTGACTAATGCCAAGTCACTTTTATATTCATGCAGTGATTGTTCTTTATTCTTAAAAGAGCCCATTTTGCCCTGAGGTGCAGGTGATATCTTTATGATGATGGAGCTACTTTATCCAGCATATTGCAGCTCACGTCATTGGTTGGTGTGAGGGCTGTTTGTTATCAGATGTCCTTTTTTATTCTCTGTCAACTTATAATGCTTTTGTAGCATGTGTGTTTGTTACTTGCTTGAACAAGGATTGAGCAGGGAGAAAAAAATGAACAAGAAAGAAAAACTAAAGAGAAACAATGGAGATTCAGTGGTCTTGTCTTTTACTTCCTGTACCTGAACTGTACTGTTTGCCATTGTGTCTCCAGGTTTTTGAGTCCGTTCAGATAACCTGAGCAGTTCAATTGCTTCAGAAGCTTTATACCTCTGCAGACAGTCAGCTCAATTGTTAGCATCCAGAGCTTTCTGTGGTGAAGTTTACAGGATATTATAAAGACATTCAATAAGAATGAGATAGCAAAAAGAACTCTGACACATATTTGCTATTCATTCAAAATAAAAACCTTTCATGTACTAGCCACCACAAATAAAAAACCAACACCAAACCTCAGAGACAGCAGAATAGGAACATCCCCAGCCTGGGCATTTAATGCACAAAGGGTGAAGGTGTAGAAGAGGAAGCTATAGCTGCATCTGTCACAAAGTCAGGACAACTAGGGGGAAGGAGAGAGCTGGGAAAGAGCTCTGCTTCTGAGTGGGTGCCCTAGCCCCTGGCTCCACATCTGCTGCAGCAGCAAGCAGTGCCACATGCCCAGGCCCTGGCAGAGGCAAAGGAGATGGGGACCACAGCTGTTTTGCAGCCCCCAGATCCCATTGCTTTAGGCTGCTGCCTGCTTTGACTGTGAGCTGCCTGTAATGCCAGGAATTACCTTTGGTTCTACTAAGCACAAAAAAGGTTAGATGAGAGGATGTAACAATTGCAAGAGTGTCAAAGAATAGCAATTTGTGGAAGTAATGCTGAGGCCCCAGTCGGGAGGAGCATTTTAAGTGACATACCTGCTAATTTGCCTGGAACTAATCTGCTTATGGAAAAAAATATTGCTACCTGCCTGCGGTGAAACCCTACTGAGCAGCAGTTCCTAGAAAGTTTGACTTGAAAGAAAGGCAGATTTGGCATCCAGATGAGCAAGATGCACAAGAGTCTCAACAGGTAGTATTTTGCTGTTAAGTCCAAGTATTTCTGTGACTTTGTCACACCTTCTGTTTGGCATAGGCTCAGCCAGCTGTCTTAGCTCTAAAGGCTCTATCTGGCATAACTGTGGTTACACTCGCAGCTGCTCTTCTTGTCCTGTCTTTGTATTCATCTCTTTAGCTGTGCGTAATCTGGTGTGTCATTGGTGCAGGTGCAATGACTGCCTTACTCAACTGGGCTTTCATCAGAAACTAGTAGGTCCTACTGCAATACAAATAATAATAACCAGGAGTAGTATGATCAGGCACGAATTTACTGGGTGTGGACAGTGTATGTATGTGTGGGAAGAGGGCAATGAGGAAGGGGAGACTAGTTTGAGGTCCTCTAGCTGATGATATCCTGGAGATAAGTGCCTCAGCATTTCTACTTTAAATAGTTTGACTTAGAGGTTCTGGCAGGCACTGTGTGATGTTTGGGTTTTTTTCTTTAATTCTCCTGCCATAAGTCAGACTTGGTGTCAGATGTAATAATCACCAGAACTTCAGCAAGTGACACACCTGCCAGTGATAAGCTGTTTCTTCTGATGACTCAGTGTATAGCTGTTTGCTGGATATTGCAAAGTGTATTTGATGTTTGTGCAATACTAGTTTACTTCTGATTATTTTTAAGTGCATCTCCTTCTCTCTTTCTTTCTCATACACAGATGTTCATATTCACCCCATGGAGCCTACGCCCAAAGCAAACTTGCCCTTGTGTTATTTACCTATCAGTTACAGCATCTTCTGACTGCAAATGGAAGCCATGTGACTGCTAATGTAGTAGACCCTGGAGTAGTGAATACTGATCTCTACAAACATGTCTTTTGGGTTGTAAAAGTGGTCAAATGGATGACAGCCTGGCTACTTTTCAAGGTATGCAGTATGTTTAAATAGTTTTGTTGCTGTGCCCCTTCATTGTGAGAGGCGTAGTCAGTACAGAGCTGACTAGACTGTATTTTGGAATTTATCATAATATAGGGCATTTACTGCATTTCTCAGTCCTGTTGAGATGTACAGAGTTGATAAAGACAGGCCTTCCCCAGAATTGTTATTGTAAATGGAGGGAGTGAGCTCTCACAATAAGGGAAGGGAATGCCTTTCATGGCCTGTGCATTGGTTATCTCTGCCCTGATCTATCTGTATGCCTTTGTGCACAGGCGCAGAGCACCATCCTAACAAGGAACTGGAATATATGAAGTGTTCCTTGGAAATGTCTTCTATGTCCTCTTAATGAGAAGCAGACATGATCTGGCATGGTCTACATGTACACAACATGTTATAGAGAAGAGGAAAAAAAAGAACAAGGAAGGTGTACAAAAATGGTGGCTGAAAGTGGTTGCGTGGGTCCAGACACTTGTGCTCTGGAAGGTGGGACAGTGATCATCTCATTTTTTCATGCTACCACATAGCCGTACATGATTTTCTATCATATGTTCCTGGTCTGCATTAGGAAACTTAAAGCTGTTTGATAAAACTACTCCAGAAGTGGGGCAGACCCAGTTATGGTTAATTTCAGTAACATTTTGTAGTCATGTAAGTAGATCAATCTGAAATCAGTTTAGTTGTGTAGGTGCAACCTCCTCATGCAGACAAGTTTTAGGAGGACTTGTGCTGAGAAAATGTACTGCTTGTAACTTTTTCAGAAGGTAGTTTTGGACTAAGTGAATGGAACCTGATTCCATTAGAGAAAATTAAGTGTCCTAATTAAAATGAAGTATTTTAGATCAAGAGGCATGTCCTACAAAGCAAATTAATTTTAACCTTTGATATGGAAATATCACTAGCTTTAATTTTAAAAATGAAAGTGGAGGCTGGAAGAGTGAGAAATAAGATGCAAACAGTAAACCCATATTTTGAAAAAATAATAGTATCTTCTGAATACACCTTGAATATTGCAGTAAAATTGTAATAGGAATGCTTGCAATATGTGATACTTTCCTAAAGAAGCAGAATGCAGCTTCACCAGAGCATATATATATATAAAACTTGTTTTGCCTTTTGTGACTGTCATTTCAAATATCAGTCTCAGGTGATGGCATTTTTTTAAATTGGACTTACTTCACCTTGCTAACATAACAGTTTCATGTAGATGTTTAGCTTCTGTTTAGCATTTCCTCCAGAGTCACAAAGTGCCCATGTCTGAGAGTGAGAGTTAAGTCTGATGTTGTTTATAACACTCAGTCCCACCCAGTTTTATTGGTGTGCCCAATGAGACCTCTTAGTATTATACCAACCATGTTTAGACTGAAGAGAATGTCACTAAACATACATAAAATGAGTTTAGGTTTGTCATGACAGGGAGTCACATACTTACAGCTCTAATAGTAATGATGCCAATAGTCCTGATCACTGCCTGTTCTTGGGATGAGATACCTCTCTAAAGAAGGACTGGTGAGAGACGTGCATACATCCAAGTGCCGGGTTCTGCACATTGGCCACAACAACCCCATGCAGTGCTACAGGCTGGGGTCAGAGTGGCTGGAGAGCAGCCAGGTAGAGAGGGACCTGGGGGTGCTGGTTGACGGTAGACTGAACATGAGCCTGCAGTGTGCCCAGGCAGCCAAGAGGGCCAATGGCATCCTGGCCTGCATCAGGAACAGTGTGGCCAGCAGGAGCAGGGAGGTCATTCTGCCCCTGTACACTGCACTGGTTAGGCCACACCTCGAGTACTGTGTCCAGTTCTGGGCCCCTCAGTTTAGGAAGGAGGTTGACTTGCTGGAACGAGTCCAGAGAAGGGCAACAAAGTTGGTGAGGGGTTTGGAACACAAGCCCTACGAGGAGAGGCTGAGGGAGCTGGGGTTGCTTAGCCTGGAGAAGAGGAGACTCAGGGGTGACCTTATTACTCTCTACAACTACCTGAAGGGAGGTTGTAGACAGACGGATGTTGGTCTCTTCTCCCAGGCAGCCAGTACCAGAACAAGAGGACACAGTCTCAGGCTGCGCCAGGGGAGGTTCAGGCTAGATGTTTGGAAAAAGTTCTATACAGAGAGAGTGATTGCACATTGGAATGGGCTGCCTGGGGAGGTGGTGGAGTCACCATCATTGGAGGTTTTCAGGAGAAGACTTGATGGGGTGCTTGGTGCCGTGGGTTAGTTGTTTGGGTGGTGTTGGATTGGTTGATGGGTTGGACGCGATGATCTTGAAGGTCTCTTCCAACCTGGTGTATTCTGTGTATGTATTCTACTTACTTGCATGCAAGTGTGATGTGTGTACTGCCTGAGAAAACAAGCACATCAATTACTTTTTGGGTCAGAATAGGTTTGAATAACTGAATGCTCCAGTTATCAAGATTTCTCATTTTTCCTAAAAGCCAAAGGGGAAGGAAACATTTACTATCAGTCTTCCCACCCTTCCTTAGACTTCTGAGTTACAGTTCTGACATCTCTTTGCTTATTGCTTGTTGTTTAAGATAAGTGTCTGTATTCAGAATTGACTTTGTCTTCTTTACTCACATGGAAGAGCACTTAGTCACATAGATGTGTCCTGTTCAGCTTTGGCAGATCTGCATCACAAGGAGATGTTTAGCCCTACAGCAAGGTCATATTGAAAGCCTGCCTGGTGATTTCAGTAGCACTGTAGTGTCATAGTATGCAGCATTGAAGCCTGGGTGGATCTTGTGTTTGTCTCATACACTAGGGCAGATTTCCCCTGAGAAAAGTAAGAAAGCAAATACAAGAAAATTAACTTGTCTGATAATGTTAACTTACAGTTGATATTATGGAATTATTTTCCCCTGGAAAATATATGAACATATATGAGTTTTCCTTCCTGGGTTATGGCAGTAATGCAGTTAAAATGAGGTGATAGCTCTCTAGTCATATTGACTCAACAAACTTTTAGCATCCTTAAGTATTCCAGAGTAATTTCTAAATGCATACAGGAAGTTGCTTCACCCACTACAACCTGGTACTCATGAAAGCCAACACAGCTCAGATAGCTCCAGTGGGGAAATGCATCATGGATTTATCACATCACATTCCTGCAGGAGAGATTCAACATGTTGTTTGGTTTAATTCATAAATATTGTGGCAGAGCCCCCACTATCATTAAATGCACTTCTGCAAGCACGGGGCCCAGTTGCATTCAAGTCAAACACCTCCTAGGGATTGCAGCCTGGCCCCCAGTCTTGCTGGGCTGCTTGTATTTGAGGTGGCTCAGTGTGGCAGACAAACCTGTGGTCTTGTAAATAGGCTGTGATATGTACATCTAGTTTACTCCAAGTATTAACAGCTTGAGTTTCTCATAGATGTGAAACATTATCCTCTGGTCTTCATATATAGCTCAGAAAAATCTCTGCCAAATCCATCTGTGTTCCTCCCTGCAACAAGCTGCAGTGAGAGGCACTGCTGTAGAAAGAAGATAGGGCAAGCTAAAAGATTACAGTGACAGTGATAAAATTTGCGAAATGAATGCCTGCCCTTTAGAAGTGATGGTTTCATTCTTTTTAAGCTCAATTCTTTCTCTGGAAAGTTATTGTGTGCTGGGGTATTTGTTCTTTAAATTTCCCTTTTGTCAATGTTTTCCCCACATTTTTAATAAAGGAAGAATGCACCTACCACACATGAGAGAGAAATAATATTTATTCCTCAAAAATTAAATTGATTTCTACACCTATGACTTCTCACTAAATAAAAGCTCATAAGCTGTCTCACTGCAGAAGTGCAGTGAAATATGTTATCCCTTAGGAATTCTTGACATGAAATGATCTTCTCTTTGGAGAGACAAAGCCCAAACTAGTAAACAATAACTAATTAATAAGATGGTAATAGTCTAAGAAGACATTAGATGGGTGTCAAATCGCAACTTAGCCAGCTGTGTAATAGTTGTAGCAATGGGTACCATCCCAAGCTGGAAGCCAGGAACATACCATTTTCCTCTCAAGTATTTCTGATACTGAATATTCATTCTTAAGCCATATGGCCTCTGCCTGTGATACAATTAAAATGCCTTAGAACAAAAAAACCCAATGTGTTGACTCTGATTAATGTCTAATGGCAGGAACTGTTCTGCTTCATATGACTTCATTATACCACTGAAGTAGAGACACTGCATAGCAGTGTTGTAAACCTCCCCAAAACCTTCTTTAGGGTAAGCTTGGTGAACATATCATTATCAGATACAGAATTTTGTCTCCATTCAGCCACCTCAGATTGGTATTTATGAAGGCATTGTGCCAGGAAGACTGTGCATCAGATTTTGTCTCAGCTGTCATTTCCAAAGACATAGTGCCACCTAAGTGATTATTGACTGGCAAACTGAAAATGAGTAGGATTAGTGACCCCATCAGCCTGTAAAAGTAAAAGGAAAGGCTTCGGGAATATGGTCTAGAAGTCAGCCAATATAAAGTAGTTTACTTTTTCATCTGTCAAAATAGGCTTAACTTGAATGTAATTTTCTTAAAACATTTTTAAAGATGTGCTTTCAGTCTGAAAGTGCTGCAGGAAAACAGGATCTGAGAAACCTGGATTCATCCTTTATGCCAGAGGACATAGTCATGCAGGTCTTATTGCAGCATTTCTTATTCAAACTGTCCCTTTGGCACTGTGAATGTAGAAAATTCATTTCATTCTCCCCTCACCACCACCCCCCCCCGCCGCCCCGAGGTGTCAGAAGACAAACACATCACCACACAATAACACCAGCTGTAGAGAATGAGATAATTGAATTCTACATCTGAAAGCAGCAATTCATCAGCATGAACATCTTTTGTCCACGTGAGTGTGTGGTCCTCACATAAAGCTAGTCTGGAATTTTCTCACAAAATGAAAACTCCTTGCAGAAACATGTCATTAGCAGTTAATTCTTACAAAAGGCTTTTCAGATCAAAAGCAAAATTCTGATCAAAATCAGAGACAAGGAAATGGTCTGCTTTATTTTAGTAACTGTGGACTTAAAAAATGTCACATTTCTGTGCACATTGGTACAGAGATTTAAGCTTCAGAGCCACAGGGCTTTTTTCCCCATCTAATAAATATTTGATTATTTGTACAACCACAGAATGATTCTAGGAGGAAAGATGTAGGGACTTGCATGAGAAGGATAATAATGAGCAATCCACCTTTGAACTCCTGAATTCTGGAGATCTGAGTATTTTTCTTGTATGTGAATTCTTGGTGTCCAGGTCCTACCCATTACAGGGTATGTGGATGCAGCTTGGCTGTTTTATTTATTCAGAATACTGGTTACAAAGACTTCAGAGCACAGTCTTTTATGTTTGCCCTAACTAAGATCAAACGCCTCTAAAGTATGCTGATTTGCTGTGCACATCCAAATAGCATTGGACCCTGGTCTCCACTGAATCTGTTGTTTTCCTGTGTCCTCTAAGATACTGTTATTTTTGTGCATGCTTTCTCAGGTCTACATAGTTGAAATGTTTATTGTAAGAGACATATTGAGAGTTGGGTGAATGTTTTGATAGCAGAAATGTGAAGGATTTGTGCTGCGTGCCTTGATATATGGCACATAAAGGGGTAAGGATGCTGCGTGGGTCAGCACAGAATGGGTAGGATTGTGTTGGAGTGCACCAGAGGAAGCCAAGGCAGCTGAAGTTCTTATTTGTAATTCTTATTTGGAGTAGCTTCTGGCATGATCTATTCCCAAACCACACCCAGGCTTCTTCGTGGAGGATGCTAGCTGGAACAAACCAAAACACAGCCATGGAGCAAGTGAAAAATCAAGCAGTGTGTACAGTCGCCGATCTATCTAGTGCCCTGTTCCACAGTTTTAGCTGTTTGAGTAAAAAGAAAAGCACTTATATTTTTTATTTTGTTCTTTTTCTTTTGTTCTCGACTGTCAAATGAGAAGGGCTATCTTCTGTCTTTCATAAGAGTTCGCAGGACATGAAAACTGTCTTCATGTCTAACACTGCCTGCAAGATTGACTCTTTTTAGCCTGGAAATGAGCTAAACCTGCACTATGCACCCTGTAAAAGCCTATGCTTGCCCTGTATGGACTTATTTTGGAGCAAAAATTTTGACTGGCAAATAATTGAATCGTGATATCAAATTGCTGGCAGGTCAAAAGCATAATGAAAACAGGTATTTTTACTGTGTAATAAAGGATTTATCCCTAACTCCTGTCTGGTAGATTGTTGATTTAACTTGACATCTCAGGCAGATTCATCCTATCTGAAAATAATTAAATTCATATACAAAAGAGTGGGGGGAAAAACAGCCTTTGTGCTGCTGTAGTGTGGAGAGAGCACGTAAACAGTTAAGAGATTGTGAAAATGTATGAGCCTAATCAGTGTTAGCAAATCAGCACCTATCATCCTGTAATCTGGAACTACTTTCATATTCAGAACCCACAGAGTTAGGAAAGATTATTTCCCATCAATCACCTTAGTCCTTGCTAACATTTCTTGGCAATACTTTCCTATTTTGTTGGTTAATACATTGTATGGTCACCTGTTTGCAGTCAGGCTTGTGGAAAATGATGGAAATGCAGAAGAGGAGGACAATTTGCTGTGGACCAAACACATGCCAGGGACTTGGTACTGATTCTTGTCAGTTTAAATTAATATATCTAATATGTGTATACTCAGACAGTTTTGCCACCAGGTGTGGTGTGCATTATAGATCAATTCATAATTTCTGGGGATGACCTACTTAAATGAGTAGTGCTTTCTGTAACAAAACAATGCTGATGACATTTATATTGCAGAACCCCATTGCTCTCTACAGAAAAAAATAATTTTAGATTTTGGGCATTTACAGGCACTTCTTTTCCCCTCTCTTGAAGTGAAAGTCCTTAATTTACCAGTAATCCAAGGAAACTGGAAAACCTTTCAATCTGGAGTAAGGCAACTCTTCCATGAACAACATAAACACAATTTTTAATGGTTCTCCTGAGGTTTCACTGATTAACATAAAATGCCAAGTGCTGCCAAGATGCTGAAAAGATCCCCTTTTCCATCTATGATCTAAAGCATCTATGCAAGGAAGCCACCTCTGACTGATCTCCTGGTTCACAAGTGTCTGCAGTGTGAATTCCCACATCAGACCTTCTCATCCAGTGATATCTTCATGGTCACTGTTGGCACTGTCTTATCCTAAGATAAATATCAACAGTTGGTGAGATGAATCAAGCCCTTCAAGTGTTAGTTTATCCCTGTGAATGATGAATTCCTCTGGTGACTAGCTCAGCTGTAGATATCTTTTCTGTATAAAGGTGTAAATTTAGTTAAGAGGAATCCCACGGCAAGGTACAGCACATTAAATTAGTGTTATTTTAAAAAAACAGTGATGCTAGTAAAGAAATCTTAGTTATTTGGAGTATCAGACTATTCCCCACAGAAGTGGGCAATGTATTTGTGGGCAGCCACAGGTGAGGAAATCCCAGTTACTTATGAAATGTATTTCTCACAGATGTTTGCAATGCATCGTGTGTCTCCACTATGTATCACGTCGATATTGCCATACATTTACAGGTGTACTCCCTGTATTATTTATAACAGTGTAATGTATGTAACAAGAAAGAGAGCTGCAGAGAGCAAGCACCACCCACTGTTTGTGGGAGAACTCGAAACAGCAAATACATTCTTTAAAATAACAGGATCATCCAGCACTCAGTTTGTGAGTTTTGAAAAGTTTCAATTCAGAAATCCCTAGAATAACTGCAGATTTAGTAATGACTACAACAATCAGGTTTACCAGCCCCAAACATTCATGTTTACATTTTAGAAAGGGTACTCAGATACTGCAAGATGATCCTCGAGGTCTCTTCCAACCTTGGTGATACTGTGATACTGTAATATGGTCTGTTCTCTTGTCATTCTGTTCTCAGGTAAATACCTAGGATTTGTGGATTTTAGTAGGTAAACATAGATAGCAAATTTGATGCAGTGGCTCTAGCCTTCATTTTCCTAGAAGGAACCTGACCCTAGATGTGGCACAAACACCATGCATTAGTACAGTCTGTCCAGATCCAGTAGTTTCTATATGTTATTGCATATTTAAACATTCTGTGTGAGTCTCTTCAGGGCAAATTACTACATCTGGTTGGTGCCATCTGAGATTTGGAAAGGGGAAGTAAGCACAGGAGTTATATTGCCACAGACCAGGTTCTCTGTGGGGAATACAGAATGTATGCAGAAGAGGATTTGAATGAAACTTGAGCAATGTGAAATAAAGCAAGAATAAACTTGGACAGCTTATCAGGGATGGGATTTATAGTGATATTTATTTGGTTTCATCATGCTGACCTATTTTGCTATCATTGGAATAGGAAGGAGGTGCTGCTGCTGGTCTTGGCTCAGGCACAGTCTGAAGAAGTGAGTTGCTCCCAGAGTCTCATCATTGCTCATGCATGTCTTGGAACTAGCCACCATCAAATTAAAAGCTTAACTTACCATCTTATTAATAGTTTACCCCAGCTAGTATGTGTGTTACTTTTTGAGTGAATGTCAGGGGACAAAGTTGCCTTGTGCCTGGCAGCCCTGCATTCCCACAGCTTTGCTGCAAGTGGTGCTGTGCAATGACTCTCCAGCTGCCGAGCATCCCTGCAGCAGGCGACAGTACGCTGTGTCTGAATGTGTCTCAGAAAGGGTGGTATTGATTGACTTAGTCAATATTTTTGCCTGCCAAGCTCTTGAGATGCAAAATGCTGTCTTCCCCAGCATCTGCCACTTGTCACATACTATACTAAGATGTTTAAAAATGTGGTGAGAGAAAAGCTGTGCCATTGTTTTTGGAGCTCAGAGTACTGAAAATAAAACTACACACAGTATATTTTGGCAGATGGCTCTCTTCTAAAAATGAATGTAGAAAAAGTTCTCTGGGGCAGCATGCTTGCTTTCTCTGCTAAGGTTTTACATTTTCCAGGTAGGAAGGTTATTTTTATTACTGTACAAGCTGTGAATGCAGCTTGGTCATTTCTCAGAGAGAAGGTCTGTTCTCAGCCTTCTCATACATCATGGTCAGTAATGACAATCTTCAGTCTCCATTTTCCTTTGCATATAAAATGATTACTTCCAACATCACAACACTTTGATATTCATCAGTGATTCTGCACAAGTGTAGCTGATCAGAATCTGCTAATCAAGTATATGGTGCTTAAGCCTAAAACCATCCAGATCCAATCTTATTGTATATTCTTGTAGCAAGGATTATCTAATTGGGCTTTGCATTCTCTATGCAGAGTAATGCCCTTATGTAAAGCATTTTACGTATCTGATCCTGCTCCTTAGAGGTTCTCCTTGATCTGGAACTGGCCTTTTATATTTCTTGCCTGGTTTAGGTTTGTGGCACATATGTCCTGTTTTATATGCCTATTATCTGGGGAAGTGGATTGAGGCTGACTAAGATACACTGAACCCTAATCTCTTTAGAAGGCCTGCAGGTTTCTAGAGGTAGTAAGTACTTCAGATGTTTCTAGATTCAGCTGATGTTGCTTGAAATCCATTCAACCAGCATATCTGGAAGGCTGAAAACAGAGAGTTTTGCATAGCCTTTTTGCCTTTTTTTCCCCCCTAAATATAATTCTCCTGTTAATACTGAGGTTTGTTTGTTTGTTTGTTTTCATAATTCTCCTGCTAATATGTACTAAGTGCTCACTTTTGGTTTTGGTAGTGTGGCGGGGTTTTCCCCCTCACAATGAGGCAAGTCTATTTGATAAGAAACACTGGTTTTACTGCAAAATATATCCAGTATCTTGGCTGCATAATTTGTCCTGTGAGAGTCTCGACCCACTCTATACAGCACTGGGTCAAAGGCAGACTAGTGGTGAGTCATCTATTTCCAGCCTTTTGAAAAAGTGTTAAAATATGAAATCTGTTTTTGCTGAGGTACCTGCTTTTGTCATCTCCAGGTCACTACACAGCCGTTTACTCAGAGGAGCCAAGGGGATTACAAAGCCCCTCTGGCGCACAGAAGCAGCACTTGTACGTGTGATGTACAATCTGGCCCACAGCCTCCTGGTTGGAAAGAAAGCATTTGCAGCATTAGCATCATTAGGCTTTATAGATGAGAGCAGGTACCATCTTGCTCACGGATGGTTGGCAGCAGTGCCGTCACTGTTACCATAAAGACAATGCATCCTTTTTGTGTTGATTTCAGTTTGACTCTGTAGAAGCTCTAGACAGCTATATTTTTTTCCCTCTTTATTGTCAGGTTTCATGATATCGAGTCATAGCCTTTAATCATAACAAACAGGAGTGGTGCTACTTTTAAAGAAACAGCTTTGTCACAACAAGAACAGTTTGAAGAAGACAGACTGGAAATGTATTTACTTTGAAAATGAGAAAGAAAAAAATAAGTAAGAAGCTTTTTTTCTAGTAATTAGAATCAGACTCTGGAAAAGATTCAGCGGAGTAGTAGCTGTAAGAAAACTGTTGTCTTTAAGATGGAGTTTGAATAGGTTCATCAAGAAGATGAGCTCATAAGATATCTGCAATATGAGGAGATCAAATGTATCCAAAGAGGTCTCTTCAGTCCTGTTCCTTCTGAATTCCTTTTGTATTTAGAATAGAGTTTTTCGTTCTCAAATGTATCTGGTTTATGCCCATGCTGGGGGGCCGGGGGGGGGAAGAAGAAGAGTACAGAACAAGGGTCAAAAAGTGGAAGATTTCCCAACAAACTTTCATTTTTATTTTGAATGCTTTGAGTACCCAGTAAATCCTTCTCTAGGAAACCCTTTGGTGAGGATGTGGCACTTGTACTCGCCTCCATCCTTGCCTTTCTAGGCAATAAATCTTCCAGTTGTTGTCTGATGAGCTGTGTTGAACTGTGCTTCCAGCACTGCTGGCTCTTCTTTACAGGAGGAAAGTTAAGATGGTTCTATGGATCAGGCTGAAGAACCTTCAATGAAAATGAGATCTTCTATTGTCCTGGTTGAGAAATCTGGGCATGCTTTTTAAAATTAAATTAGCCAAGGTGAATTGAAAATGGGACTGCGGAGACTGTTGGCATAGCTACCCTGTTCCTCTCTAACCTGGGTTACCTCAGGTCAGTGCTCAGGAGACCTCTTCCAGGCAGCCAGTGGCAGCAGCAGTGGGCACATGATGTTTGCACAAGAGACCCCATCTTCCCCTGTGTTTCCAGAAGTAGCTCAAGACCATTGTCTTCAGCCTTCCTGACTGATTTGCATCTGAAGTACATTCAAGGTGACTGCATCTGGGGAGGCATGTAGCCCTGCTGGAAGTCAACTGGGGATCTGCAACTGTGTCCAGAGTAAACCAGTAAGGGTTTGCACAGTGAGAATTTCCATTCCTAAGCCATCCAGAACAGAGAGTTTGGTTCAGGATTTTGCCTGAGGGAAAGTAAACGTGTTCTTATATTCCAGTTTTGTGATGGCAGGTCTGCCTCACCTGAATTGGTGTTTTTGCAGGTACTTGCCTGTTTTGTTTTGGTTTTGTGTTTGTTGTGGAAAAATTATATTGCATGGGTGGGGGGAGTATTATTTTTTTTTTTTCAGTTTTGATGAGCTTTTTTATTTAAAACATGATGTGGTATTTCAGGGGGGCAAAGCTGTGTTCTTGGTATTTCTTGGGTGGATCTCTCAAAGCAGAATAGACCTACCGCAAACTACCGATCAGAACTCCATTACGATGGCTGTGTTGATGGTCCAGATTCCTGAGTTACAGTTTTGCCCTCTGACATGAATAGATGCCTAGATTTAAAAACACATCTTCTGTATTGTATCAAAACTTGGAACTATCAAGAAATAAACGATGTGGTGAAGTGAAACACAGGTCTTTTAAACTGCCCTGAATTCAGCTGCATTTCAGTAGCCTCTCATTTCTCTTTCATTGCTGTCAGCAGTCTGTAGGATTTCTTTCATATATATGATGGAAATATCTGTCTATGCATGATGTCACTGAGATGCACTTGACTTTACCACTTCAAGGAGTTAGCATAGCTGCTCTGGCAAAGAGCACTTGAATGACGAATTGTTTGTACCAATAGGGGGTTATTCATGTAAGCAGCTTTCTTGCATTAAAAAAAGAAAAAAGAAGAAAATTTTAAAATCCTTATTTGTGGTAGATGGAAAATATTTTTATTAAGCAAGAGGATGCAACTTAATTTCTTGCTTTTCCATATTTTCACTGTCAACGTATTTCTGTACAACTTTAGTTGGCAGTAGGTATTTATTAACGAGCTTTTGTAAGTATTTGCTTATTACAGCTACAAAGTACTTTCATTACAAACAAAATGGATGTCCCTAAAATGCAGGAGCCTCATGTACCTTTCATATTGTGGAGTCCCTTAGCTAACATCTGTGGAGATCAGATAACTTTAATCTTAAAATATCACTTACCTTCAGGTGTATAACTTTTTCATATACAAATGATATTAATAACCCCCCCATAATTTGCTTTATACTCCTGTACTAAACAACCGTGTGGCGCACACTAGCTTTGCAAGTTAAACATATACTATTAAGTAGTTTTCAATAGTCTTTCACTCTTCAGTTGCCTGCAACGCCTAAGAATGTTTGGAAAATGCAGATGAATAGCTCTAACAAAAGGCAAAGCCCTGGATATTCTGCGTTACTGCAAAGTTGTTCGCATTTGGTTTGCTGTTTGTTATTGTTGTTGTAGATTATGGATGAGAACACCTGTAATTATCCTCTGTTTAATGTACTTTTGAGTTGGAATAAAGTGCAGAGCTACGGTGCAACTAGCAAGCAGTCAGCTAACCTCCATTACAGACTTTTAAAACACCTCTCAGTGGGGCTTCTTAATGATAAAATACATAGGGCTGGCTTTTCTGACAATGTGTGGAACATGATAGATGTTTGTAACCTTTTCTCCAAATTAAACTGGAAAATTTGGAGCCAGCTGGGCAGTGCACTCAGGTGCATGAGCTTTGAGATAGCAGCTTCTTTCCTGCTCCTCACCCCATAAATAACTGGGTTTATATTTGATTTAAAATTATGTCAATATATTCTGGCTACATTCTCATGTCCATTTTGCTGAGCCGCCTTCAAACTTTAGAACTGGGTATGGTGGTGTTGGGTTGACAGTTAGAGTTGGTGATCTTAGAGGTCTTTTCCAGCCTTAGAATAGAATAGAATAAACCAGGTTGGAAGAGACCTTCGAGATCATCGTGTCCAACCTATCATCCAACACTACCCAATCAACTAAACCATGCAACCAAGCATCCTGGCAAGCCTCGCCCTGAACACCCCCAGCGACGGTGACCCCACCACCTCCTCAGGCAGCCCATTCCAGTGGGCAATCACTCTCTCTGTGTAAAACTTCCTCCTAACCTCCAGCCTAAACCTCCCCTGACGCAGCCTGAGACTGTGTCCTCTTGTTCTGGTGCTGGTTGCCTGGGAGAAGAGACCAACCTCCGCCTCACTACAACCTCCCTTCAGGTAGTTTTAGAGAGCAATAAGGTCACCCCTGAGTCTCCTCCTCTCCAGGCTAAGCAACCCCAGCTCCCTCAATCTCTCCTCATAGGGCTTGTGCTCCAAGCCCCTCACCAACCTTGTTGCCCTTTTCCTGACACACTCCAGCAAGTCAGCTTGATGAAGCTATGATACTTCTGAAATAGATTTGTACATGTTTCATGTAGCAGCATTTAGCACACGGGACTGTCTAGGTTTTATTTCCTTTTCTACACAAAAGAAAACTGCGCCTATAAGCTACTCCCTACTACTTGCAAATAAGATGTATGCTGAGAAAACTTTTGGTATCGATTTCTCATTTCTCATATATGGTTAAATAGAAGGAAAAAACCCTGAGTGAGGTTTTTTGAAACGCATTTACATTTTCAGGAAAGGCATTAAAGAGCATACTTGGCTTAGGTATCTGTTTTGTTTAGGGAAATATTTTTTATAAGAGTGTGTATCTCAATAGCATTTTCCCTTCAAATTTCTTTTTGTGGTCTTGTGAGGTTTTTTTCTGCTGTGATCATCTACAGCTACGTGTAACTTCTTCATAATACTAATTTAGACTAGAAGAGGAATCTGCTTGATTTTTCAAGAACCAAACCACTTTTCTCCATTTTAGTATATGAGGGAGCTGGGGTTGCTTAGCCTGGAGAAGAGGAGACTCAGGGGTGACCTTATTACTCTCTACAACTACCTGAAGGGAGGTTGTAGACAGATGTTGGTCTCTTCTCCCAGGCAGCCAGTACCAGAACAAGAGGACACAGTCTCAGGCTGCACCAGGGGAGGTTCAGGCTGGATGTTAGGAAAAAGTTCTATACAGAGAGAGTGATTGCCCATTGGAATGGGCTGCCTGGGGAGGTGGTGGAGTCGCCGTCATTGGAGGTGTTCAGGAGGAGACTTGATGGGGTGCTTGGTGCCGTGGGTTAGTTGTTTAGGTGGTGTTGGATTGGTTGATGGGTTGGACGTGATGATCTTGAAGGTCTCTTCCAACCTGGTTTATTCTATATATTCTATGTATTCTGTGTATGTATATTAGTGATTAAAATATACTGCTGCTTTCTACTGCAGAACTGTAGCAAGACACCTAAACCTGGTTATTCTTGTTGCAGCTAGGTGTTTATTCTTCTGAAAATCCCTCCCATCAGATGCTGCTGGTAACTATGTTTGAATAGCTGTGCTCTGATGGCAGGTGTGAAGTTGCCTATTCATTTTATAAGCATAGACTGGATGTCTGTTCTGCGGTAAGCAGACTGATTTACAGTTAAAATATAAAGTAAAGACATCATTTCAGGCTTTATAGCCACATCTCAAGCTGCAGGTGATGCAAAAAGAAAAATGTGAGAGCCAGAGGAAATCAACTTCTTCACTGCCTTGTACATTTGGGGTATTTGCTTATGCAATTGAAGAACAGATGAATTAATCTCTCCCTGATTTTAAAAGAGGAGGATTCAGATTTGTACCTTGGACTACATTTGTCCCTTGCTTTACCTAGAGATGACAATAAAAACAAGACAAAGAGCTATATTTGGAGAATTAGGTCAATAGGAATTCATCTGTACACTTTAGGAGCCAGTGATTAATCTGTCTCCCAGTGAGCATTGGGGCACACCACCTCCAGCTCCCATCATCTCATGTACTCTGAGCAGTAAAACTGGCATGCCAAAAAAACCCTGGGAAGGCTTAAAAAATTTGAAGTCCTGCAGGGCTATATCGGGCCTGTGAGGGGTGAGGTCTTGATCATTTTGTGACTAACAATGTTGTATGAAAAAAAGGAGTTTTGCACAGAATCCCATGGCTACAGTGCTTCAGCCAGTATAACAACAGCGCTGCTGGCTGTTGTACTTAGCCATCAGAAGTCTAGCTTTTGCATTTTATTCTAGTGTCTTTGATATATTCACCTGAAGCTTTAATATATCCACAGTATTACAGGCAGGAAAAATTATACTTGGATGAAGGAACAAAGAGAAATATTGTCGAAGAAAGTTTAAATAATGTGAAATCTCTTATGGGCATTGATTCATGTGCTTCATGATGTCAATAATTGTTTGTGAATTGCAGCCCTTTTTTCCCCTCTGAACAGAACACTACTCCTGGAATATAGTCATTACCTATTGATTAGCTCTATAGTAATTTTCATGCATCAGTGGTTCCAATAAAAAAACTAAGTGGCACTTATTTTACACCAGTGTGTAAGATCTGTACATTCTGTATTAATAACTGGAATTAATCTTTAAAACACTGTTTTAATTGCAGAGACTACATTGATGGTTTTAATAGCCATGAGTCTGAGGATGAATAGAAGAAAAAAGAAGTTGGGTTTTGGTTTGATTTGGTTTGGTTTTTGGTTGGGTTTTGTTGGGGTTTTTTTCTGATGAAGTAATTGTAAATGTTCTACTGTCTCTGGACAGGGCTGCAATAAGAAGGACATATTTGCCACAGTGTGATGCTAATGTAATTTCCTCATTTTCCTACTGTATGACTTTCCTTTTAATCTCAATTGTCAGTAGTGTGCTGTTTTTTTATTAAATGATGGGACCTGATATTCAGCAAGGAGAAAATAATTAAAACTATTTGTTTCACAGACTGTCAGCAGCTATTAGAGATTAGACAAATATAAATTAAGTTTGGGGTTTTTTGCCTTGAGCCATGTTACAGACTTTGCAAAGCTCACAAACTGTAATCCTCTTTTATTGAACACAGATTTACAAGTAAAGGTCATTTATCTTCTGGTCACTAAGGAGTTTATGTAATTGGCAAAACTTAGACGTTTAGATTACTTTTACATAGAAAGTGTGCTGCTTGGGAAGCTCTTGCTTCTCAATTGTGGCCGCACTAGAGAGTTCAGGGACTAAAAAGACATGTGCAGAGCAAAAGGGGCTTTGTAACTCATCTGTCCAGCCACAGGAAGGGACAAAAACCAGCAAGGATTGTGGCTGATGTTAGTGGCCTCCATGTTCTAAGACTCATATTTCTTCCATGTAGACCTATGCGTCTACAATGCAACGTGCTGTCACACCAGTTTTGATGACACAATTTTACTGCAAGAGGAGCTTTGTTTCCTGCACTTCTCTAAAGACTTGATGCTGCATTTTGAGTCACCATTTCTCTTAGCTTCTCAGATTTGGCCTGGTCAATATGTTAACAAGGTTTTACCTAATATTTCCCTGTTTCTCTGTTATCTAAAGTCTTGTGTTTGCTCCTTTGTTTGCTGTATAGATGCTAAGAGCCATCTGCCCCAAAAGCTCATGCTTTGAAAGCTGCTTTATATGCCTGATTGCTGAAGGGGGTCAGTGACACGTATTGGTCACCCAAAGAGGGTGAGTGTTGGTGCTACATTGGGAGCCCTCCTACCCTGAGACCCTGAGGAGACTCTCTGCATGGCATACAGGCTGCAAGAAGGGATCTGACCTAATGGACATGTACCCAGCTTGTTGATGTAGGAGCCACAATCAGTGAGGTTACAGTGAGGGCCTAGCAAGAGATGTTTAGGAATTTAGGGAGAAAAGGGGATGAAGAAGGGCCTT
The DNA here is from genome assembly GCF_014839835.1 of Dryobates pubescens. Classification (NCBI taxonomy): domain Eukaryota; kingdom Metazoa; phylum Chordata; class Aves; order Piciformes; family Picidae; genus Dryobates; species Dryobates pubescens. The sequence continues at coordinate 5,224,429 of NC_071621.1, forward strand.
TTCATCATGCCACTTGAAAATCAAGTGGCATGATGAAAGGGCAAGTGGAGAAATGGGTGAAAGTTTAGACTGCAGATGTGCTTTGCATACCACCTAGAAAAAGAGAGTCCTTATTTTGGTTGAAACAATCCAGTTTCATGGTGAGTACATATAAAATAGCAATAGGTGGTTGCAGAGCTGTGCAGACTTGCAGGTGAAGAGGAGATTTTTAAGCAAGCTGCTGGGTGGGTGGGAGAGGCAGCAGAGAGGGCTGAGACAGGCATTCTGTACTGGTGTTCCAGCCCCTGCTCCGACCTCAGCCTGTATTTTTATGAGTTAAAAGCAGTTACTAAACCACAAAAAGATTCTGCACTAATTCAACTGCAACTTTTCCTGGGAAGCAGAAGTTTAATCATCTGGAGCATCACTGTTTGCAGTGTGTCACTGTGAGTGAGTGAGCGAGCAGGGAAAGCTCATTGATTGTCTTCTCAAGGCAAATAGCCTTGTGTAGCAAAATGGTGTTACCAGAGACCTCCCTAAACAAAGCAAATTATTTCAGTGCTATATGACTCTCTATCAGGTATTTACCAAGCCACAGAGCCTCACAGTGTTTGTTTCCCATTCTAAATAAATTTTGTATCCCTATGAATACAAGTGCAACAAAAACTCTCCTGGGGCACTTAGTAAAAAGAAAAGGTTAATTCTTTCACAGTGTTATTTTGGCTACTGATCTTTCTGCAAGGCTGGCTCTTTTTTTTTCTTTTTTTCTCTTTTTAGTAGCAGATGGGAAAGATTCAGGGTGTGGAAGGGATTAAATATATTTTTCCCCTCCAGTTTTTCATTGTCCTCCTTCAGATAATGAGTTCTGACTTTTCACTGTGGACCTAATTTTTGGAACTTGATCCAATTCTCTCTATGACACAAGCCAGGACAGTCAGTTTAATCGCTTGCAGAGGACTAGGGATATATTGTCTCACTTGTACATGACACTTAGGCTGTAACTTCTGTCATCCAGCAAAGAAAACAGGAACACAGGGAGGACCACATCTGGCACCAAATCCAGTCCTGGCTTTTCCAGGAGTGACATTCTTTGCAAATTTGTGGCTCCATCTGCTACCTTAATGAAAGTTTATAAAATGCCTTAGAAAAAAATCTGGATATTAACAACTTCTGGGAGAACGTTGCGGAACTATAATTTAAAGGCAGTCGCTATACAGAGACCAGGAACATAGACCAGCTGGGACATGAACAGTGCTAAGTAATATTTGGCAACGTGCTTGAAACGTCTTCCTTCTAGCCAGCGCAACCTCTGCAGGACTATCTGTTTTCAGTTCTGCAGACAGGCTCAGAGTCAGCAAAAGGGAAAAGGAGACCAAGGCTTGAGACCCAAGGTGAGGATAAGCACTGCAAGGTGATTTCTTGTTTTCCCAGCAGGAGCTTTGTGATCAGCAGACCCATCAGCAGGTTGTGTTGCAGCCAGCTAGCATGCTGCTCCAATGAAGATGTGAGAAACTCGGGGGAAAGTATTCCCAGATGCATTTTCATCTTCCATACTATTAGTGCACAGATGTAGTACCCTCTAGTAATTGGGTTAGTTTCTGTACTGTAGTAATTTTGGGTTAGTTTGTGCACTTTACTGTTTCCGGTACCTACCTTTACTAGCACAGGCACACAGCCTCTCTGAGCCCTGGAGAAGTTTCCTCTGATGACCTTACCTGATGATCCATGAGGGAATTTACACCTTCTCACTAGAGCTGTCTGGTTTTAGCAAAGTGCCTCCAGCAGGCAGATGAGAAACTTGGGCTGGTAGCCAACCTCTCCCAGCCCCACCATCCAGCTGAGCCCACAGATGGAAATAAACCCACTGCTGTCTGGGGAACAAAATGGGGGTTGTAGCAATTTAAAATAGAAGAGGCTGTGAAATACACTTGTCTATGTAAATTTGGGTTGTTTAATTGTCTGTGTTTGTACAGACTTTATGTTTTTATGAACTGTGGTTCATAAAAAAAAAAATATTTTGTGGTTATCTTTTAAATATTTAGGACTTGCATAGCTGTTCCAAGTGCTTATAAGCTTTAAAAGAAATAGAAATAAAATAACAATCCTCATAAGTAAGTTGCAACTTTGGAGATAATGTGTCAGTTCCCATTTTCTGAGAAGGGAAAATAAGTTATGTGAGCCAAGTGATTTCAAAAAGGGCAAGAAAGAGGTTCCAGGAAACTACAGACCAGTCAGCCTCACCTCCATCCCTGGAAAAATGATGGAGTGGCTCATCCTGGAGGGGATCCTTAGGCACTTGGAAGAGAAGAAGGTTATCAGGAGTAGTCAGCATGGATTTACCAAGGGGAGATCACGCTTGACTAATCTGATAGCCTTCTATGATGTTGTAACAGAATGGGTAGCTGCAGGGAGACCAGTGGATGTAGCCTACCTTGGCCTTAGTAAGGCGTTTGACACTGTCTCTCACAACATCTTTGTGAGCAAGCTCAGGAACTGTGGGATAGAAGAACAGACAGTGAGGTGGATTAGGAACTGGCTACACAATAGGGTGCAAAGAGTGGTGGTCAATGGTGCCAAGTCAACTGGAGAGCTGTAACTAGTGGAGTACCACAGGGATCAGTGCTGGGTCCAGACCTGTTCGACACCTTCATCAATGACATTGATGAGGGGACAGAGAAACAGACAGTGCTCAGCAAGTTTGCCGATGACACCAAACTGGGAGGCTTGGCTGATATGCGTGAAGGCTGTGTGGCCATTCAGTCAGACCTGGACAGACTGGAGAGCTGGGCACAGAAGAACCAAAACAAGGGTAAGTGCAGAGTCCTGCACCTAAGAAGGAATAATAAACTGCACCAGTACAGGTTAGGAGGTGATCTGCTGGAGAGCAGCCCTGTGGACCTGGGAGTTCTGGTGGACAAGTTATCCATTGGTCAGCAATGTGCCATTGTGGCCAAGAAGGCAAATGGGATCCCAGGGTACATTAACAAGAGTGTGTCCAGCAGATCAAGGGAGGTTCTCCTCCCCCTCTACTCCACCCTGGTGAGGCCCCACCTGGAATATTGCATCCAGTTTTGGGCTCCCCAGTTCAAGAGGGACAGGGACCTGCTAGATAGAGTCCAATGGAAGGCTTCAAGGATGATTAAGGGACTGGAGCATGTGCCCTATGAGGAGAGGCTGAGAGATGAGAGACTTGAGTCTGGAGAGAAGACTGAGAGGGGATATATTAAATGCATATTAATAGATGAGGGCTGGGTGTGAGGAAGGAAGGGACAGCCTTCTCACTTGTGCCCTGTGATAGGACAAGGGGAAATGGATGTAAACTACGGCAATATAAGCTCCACCTCAACATGAGGAAGAACTTACTGTGAGGGTCACAGAGCACTGGAACAGGCTTCCCAGAGACATTGTGGAGTCTGCTTCCCTGGAGACTTTCAAGACCAACCCAGATGCATTCCTGTGCTACCTTTACTAGATTGTATGGTCCTGCGCTGGCAGGGGGGTTGTACTCGATGATCTCCAGATGTCCCTTCCAACCCCTAACATCCTGTGATCCTGTGACTTGTCAAGTGTTAAAGAGTTAAAAGAGTCAAGATGATGGCAGGATGCTCCAAGTCAAAAGTGGCCATGTGTCTTATGCCTGCAATCTTGTGTTTTGAGCACAAGCTGGCAAAGACATTTTATTTTATGTGAGCATGGAGGTAATAAAATTTGTTGTTCAGAATTATAGGTACTCAGGAGCATCCTCTTCATCACTTACAAAGTCTTCATGTTTGTCATACTACATGGGCCTGGTAAAAATGCAGCTGCCATTTTGAATGTAAACTCTTCTGTGTGTTTTTCTGTGTTGTTTCATTTGATTGCCAAAATCTAGCATCATTTGAAAGAAGACACAGTCTCAGGCTGTGCCAGGGGAGGTTCAGGCTAGATGTTGGGAAAAAGTTCTATACAGAAAGAGTGATTGCCCATTGGAATGGGCTGCCTGGGGAGGTGGTGGAGTCGCCATCATTGGAGGTGTTCAGGAGAAGACTTGATGGGGTGCTTGGTGCCATGGGTTAGTTGTTTAGGTGGTGTTGGATTGGTTGATGGGTTGGACGCGATGATCTTGGAGGTCTCTTCCAACCTGGTTTATTCTATGTATGTATGTATGTATTCTAAAATTCAGCAAACTAAAGATTACTTACAAATTAGTATAAGCTAATGCGTTAGAGAATGTAACTTCTAAAGGTTTCATAGTTGCCTGTGGTATTAAGTCCTCTTTAATTTTGATCCATTCACATCTTGAATCATATTAAAATTTTATTTCCAACTGAAAAATTTGGCAGGTATTATTAAATAATGCAAATGTTCCAGCCACTACCTGTCAAAGATGTTGCTTCGCTAAGAGCTTTGTAGGAGGAATGAGTAGTCTCATGGTCTTACTCAGATAGCCATAGTTCAAAACTTAGCAGAATTAAGGCTCGCATAGTTAAGAAAAATAATAACCATGTATCTTGTCATAATTAAGTATTCTTACTTAATGATAGAGCAGTCTGCATCCCAGAAGAAGATTATATTGGATTGCTTACATGATACTATAGTTATGACCATAGAGCTATGAGTAAATAGATAATGTGTATTTTCCTTTACAAACAGAAAACGAGTAACAGCCTTGTGTGCAAGGCATCAGGATTAGAATCTAGGAGGCTCATTCTTTCCTTCTATCTTCTCCTGTCTTGCACATTTGCTTCAGTAAATTACTTTGCTTGTCTGTGAACAGACATGTTGCGGAAAATTCCAGATTATGTGAAGATATCTTGGACAATTCTCAGTGATTTAAGCCAGCCATCCTCAGCAATAGGTAGCTGCAGGACACCACACACCCAGGTTTCCAGGGTACCACACACCCAGCAGAGGCTCCAGCATTTTGTGAAACACGTGTACTCTCTCAGCTCTGTCCTATTATTGCCTGCCTCATTTCCTACAGGCTAAATGTTCTTCCAACAGGTGACTGTCTCTGACTGGATGTTTATGCAATGTCTGGGGCATCTATCTGTCAAATTTTGCATACTGTTACTGAGCTAAGTGAGGTAACAAGTGTAATGTAATTTGAATGGCTGCAATGACAACTCAGTTATGGCTTTGAAGACATCACTGTATGCTGCAAAGCGAGTTTAGGGATCAACCTTCAGGCAAAGTAATCTTCCTCAATGCACCTGACAAAATGAACAAAGGACTTGGTTATGATTAATGACTACCTACAACTACCTGAAAGGTGGTTGTAGACAGGAAGGGGCTGGTCTCTTCTCCCAGGCAACCAGCACCAGAACAAGGGGACACAGTCTCAAGCTGTGCCAGGGGAGGTTTAGACTCGAGGTGAGGAGAAAGTTCTTCACTGAGCGAGTCATTCGTCATTGGAATGTGCTGCCCAGGGAGGTGGTGGAGTCACCATCCCTGGAGGTGTTCAAGGGGAGATTGGACGTGGCACTTGGTGCCATGGTCTAGTTGTGAGGTCTGTTGGGACAGGTTGGACTTGATGATCCTTGGGGTCTCTTCCAACCTTGGTTATACTGTGATACTGTGATACTGTGATACTTTGACCCTAAGCTTCAAGTCCCTGCTCAAATTTGGTTATGTAAAGTTGAGCACTTGTTTCCACTTTGAAAATTGCTTAAAACAAAACACCACTTTTCTAGTCAGTCATTTCAACAACTTAGAAAATGCAGAATGGATCCACAAATACTGCTGCCCAAATCACTGAGGTTATATTGCATTTCAAATGAGATAAATTCAGTTTGAAATAATTACTTTCATAACATCAACAAGTGAGTTCACTGTTGAAGCTGTTATTTGAAGTCAATAGATACCTCTTCAGAAAGCTGGCCAGCCAACAGGGGTTTCATTCAGCTGCCTGACAATGTAGACATCTGGTGCTATTTGAGATGACCCATAATGGCCTGCTTAGTCTGAACCAACTGGTTTGGGAGAGGAGAGTTCAGGGCCATGGCCACTGTCCTCTTCTGCAAATCTTTGCTCATGTTCTGATTGTGACAGAGGAACCACCCCAGGGCTTCAGATTAGAGCTGCTTGCTGATTTTCCAGCAAAACATATTTGTCAGATGGCATTGCTCTGACACAAAACAAAGTGAAACCATTCACCGTTGACATCCTCAAAAGATTAATAGGAAATTCAGGCCTGGGTGCCTGCCTGCTCCTTTGGGTCCCTGAGCAACAGGCTGACCCTGGCAGTCTTTTGAGGATAGTTGATTTTATTCCATGGTCTACTTTGTCTTCAGGCTTCACAGCCACGTATGAAGGGGATGACACAAAAATGAGGTATGGATTCCTAGGCTTTCTGTGTACCTGAATTGCTTTGAAATAAAATTTGCTTTTGGTAGAAAGGGAAGGAGAGATTCAGGGTTTGGTATTCTCTCTGTCTTTTTTCTAGCTGTCTCTGCTTCTGTTCTTCACAGCGTCTTATGCTAGGCTGCTTAGGGAAAAGCCTCTCTTTTTCCCAGAATAAGCATGAATTACTCATATTCTGAAAGCTCATTTCCTTCAACACTTCGTTGGTTGTGGTTTCTTTTTAGTTTGAAAATTTCCCTGTGCTCTTAATGGATCAATTTTCATCTTTTGTTATATATTCATATCTTTGATTCAGAAATTATTTCTTTGTAGCCACAACATTGTCAGGAGAAAGTCTTTATGTTTTAACTCAGCCATTTCTGTTTGTAGCTGCTGTCTCTTTTAAAGATGAAATTGAAAGAATTTTATTATACAGTGAATTTATTAAAGAATTCTCTTTGCTGTGAGTTGAGGATTGAAGAGAAATTAATTTGATGGTGCTGACTGGGTCTCTAGGGAGAACTGTATATTCAATAAAACATCTCTATCCCTTTCTAGTTATAATCAAGGCAGAAACTGGATAGAAAGAGAATAATAGTGAGCTACATAGGAAAGAACAGGAGGAGAGAGAACACAGATAGAAACCAGGGCTTCTGGGTGAATGGAGATATGTCTGAAAAGCTGTACTGACTGACTTTTCTTGCAGCTTTAGCTTCCTAGAGCTCTGACTGTCAGTCCTGGCCAGTGATCTCAGCAGGACTTACAGTCAGCTGCTACAACTTATTGATCAAAAGTTGCTGAACACATCTGTGACCGTTTGAGGCTGTGCCTTTAAGAGAGAGACAGTGTTGGGAACACTCTGGCTGAATGTTTTTGTATCAAAATGAAAACATGATATTCTAAACAAATTTCATTGGTGGGTGGGCAGAATGCAACTTTAAGTTGTAGGGCAGTTGGAATTTTTTCTCAGTTTGGGTTTCAGCCTGTTCTGCCTGCCTGCTTCTCAGCAAACTAAGCGGAGCTGACCTTGAGATAAGCAAAACTAATTCTGCATGTGCTTTTGAAGCCTTATAACATCTCTTGTCCTTAATAACTCCCTTTCTTTCTCTCTCCAACCCCTTTTTGGGGCTAGAAAGGCAGGTAGAGGGGGGAGAGAGGGGGTTACAGGGAGGGAAACCCTCCTCTGGAGGAGGGAATTTTGTTGGGTTATTTTTCTTTGCTGTATATTTCTGTGTATATATTGTAAATACCTGTATATATTGTGTTATATATAACCTGCTTTCTATATATGCTTGTAAATATAGTCTGCTTCTCCGACTGAGTTTAGCTGTGGTTTCTTACTCTGTGGGGGAGGGAGAGCTAGGCCCTCTCTCAGCCTACTACAACATCCTTATGCTTGCATCATGGTTTCTTTTCTAGCCTTTCTTTTCATACTCAGTGTCTCAACAGATTACTCTTTGACTGGAATTGTTAAAGCGACGATCACTTTAGGAGGTCTAGACAGAAGTTATGCAAGAAGCACTGCAAGCACATAGCCTGTGTGCTAGGAGGCTCTGATGCTAGAGCAGCTGCTGTTATATCAGCTTGGAGTCTTGCACTCCTAAGTAACCCAGTTTTTAAATGATTTGCTGCTTCGCAAACGATAGTAACTGGTGCTCTCTGGAACACATGTAATTTGTTTCTCACAAGTTTGTTTGCTTTAATATTCATGGGAATGAAATCCCACCCTACTCCATTTCTGACAGTTATCTAGCATTTCTGTGTTGAGGTGGCTTTGTGTTTGCCTTTGTTCTTGAGAGTCAAGCAGTCAGTTAAGTGTGGCATGGGTGTCACCCCTGCATTAATTGCCAGCAACTAGATGAAAGAGTTTGCTCTACCAAAGAAAAGTAATGTAACGTTCTTATTCTTGTTGCTAAACCCCACTGTGCATATGCATAGTGCTGTTCAAAGATCCCAGATGATTGTTGTCTTTCCTGAAGACAGAAAAGGCAGAAAACTGTGTATATACAGAGTTTTTCAGTCCAGAAATAAGTCAGTAACATACTAATATTTGGAAAACGTTAGCAGAATAACCAACATTGAGAAAAGTAAAGGAATTCTGGCAAATTGTCTAAATACCTAGCCCTAGAAGATGGCCAGTGCTTGCTGTGTCTTCCTAGCTGGAGCCTGGGAGACATGAATTCTTGTTACCTGAGCTAGGAACAGACTGATGAAAACTCAACCATTAAAAAACCAAGGCCACTAAGGAAACATTCTGAATCCCTGTGCCAAAAAAATTTAAAAACCTAAAAGGTCCTCATCAGCCCATAAGCAGATTTCCCATATGAACTAAAATGTGCATATGAGTACCTCAGGTGGGATCACCATTATAAAACTAGTGTTGAGTGTTCTCACAGCAATCTACTTAATATTGCCACTGAGGGGCATTCCACCTATACTTAATGTATTCTGCATTACAAATGGTATAGATAAAAGACTATTAGCATATTCTTCATTGGCATTAAGCCATTCACCATCTTACCAGGAAGTCCTGTGTGCACATCTGCCTATTTGTCACCCCTCATTTGTGTCCCTCAGAATGAGTTTCCCAGCTGTTTCCTGGTCTCTGTCCTCTTTGCCCAACCTTCTCTCCTACCATCTCTCAAGATAGCAGCATCCTGAAGTCATAAAGTACAAACAAAATACAATCAGCTGATTAACTGGAGTAAGGAGAAGCTATTCCAGACTAAGCACTGATCTGATATGATGGCTTGTATCACTAGTGCTTTTTCAATCTTATGGCAAACACTGCCATCATTTGAACTATAATGCATGCTATCCATCCAAACTGTTCATCACACTATTTAAGGCACATGTTGGGGTCCTTACAATCTGCTGGTAGTTACTGAAAACAGTACTGGGAAAATAAGTGCATTGCTATGAATTCAGATGAAGGTGGAACTGGATGAGTACATGGATGAACCCGTAAAGCACCATGAAGTCATCATGTGTAACTGATGTAGACACACAATTCCCAGTTAAGCTGTTGCTCCTGTTGTAGGCAAATGAAATGGATCTGACATTTCACGGTGATAGGGATGTAGGGACTGACTGTTGTCATCTAACACATTTTGTGAGCATTAGTGCCTAGTATTGACAAGATTATGTAGCACCTTAAAATGCATTAATCAAAACTAGTCAACTGACAGGCTGTAATGGTTTGAGCCGTGTCACATATATCCCTGCACTATTCTCAGCAATGCTGGTGAGATGTTGCTGTAGTCAGTGGGGCTGGGGGCTGAGCTCGCTGCCTTTCCAGTTTCGTTTTTGTGCGGTGTGGTTGTCCTGTATGAATCTCAGTTGGGTATTTTCCTTTTTGTTTTTCCTTTCCTCTCTCAGTGTAATCTCATATCTCTGTGGTGGAGTTGTAAATCATTTTGCATTACTCAACTAAAGCTCTCCACTTGCCTTTTCTTTCCTCTCTTGCCAGTGGGGGAAAGAGGGAGAGAGAGGGGGAGAAAAGGGCGGTTAATCCCTGACACACACCTTAAAAAACAACACTAAACCACAAACCCTTTCAGGATATGTCCCTGTTCTCACGGAGCAGAATATACCATTTCACAATGAGGGAAAATTATGCTATGTTGGTGACTTATTATTGGTGAATATTTAAAAAAGGAAATAGCAGAGCTTCTGTAAAAAACAATATATTTATTTGGGAATAGGTAGTGCCCAAATAATGTCATTCTGCATATACAGATCTTGTTTTGCTTAAAAAACCTGGTTACTGGCTATCTTTTATTTCCTTCTTCCACAGCCTACCTATGTAAAGAACAATGCAAAGATATGTAATTTAAATCAGACCATTAATTCTGTTGCAGGGATACTGCAGAAAAATAGGTAATGGCAAAACAAAGTAAAAGCAAAAGACATGACTAACGCTGTAACAAGCAAAAGGAATTGTAGATGCAGGATTTCATTATGAAAAAGTTAAGCAGAAATCAGTTACATGGGTATGACAAAGGTATTAATTACAGTTGCCTGGATACTAATAATGCAATAATTTGTAAGCAAAAATCCAGTTTAAAACCATCCAGTACAAATAAGTTGGTAACTGAAGAGTGAAGAAGCATTGTGCAATTTATAAGAATTCCTCTTAGGACAAGTCCAGCCAGCTCAGAAGAACTACACAGTTGTTGTGAAGCTATGCATGGAGAAGATTAGAAGGGCCAAAGCCTAACTGGAAATTAATCTGGCTTCAGATGTTAAAGAGAGCAGGAAATGCTTCTACAAATATATTAGAAACAAAAGAAAGACTAAGGCGAATCCTTGTCCTTTGCTGGATGCAGAGGGAACATAGTAGTGAAGGACAAGGTACTCAATGCCTTCTTTGCCTCAGTCTTCAGTAGGAAAACCAGTTGTTCACTGGATACCCAGCCCCCTGAGCTGGAAGATAGGGATGGAGAGCAGAATGGAGCCCCCGTAGTCCAAGAGGTGATGGATAGTGACCTCCTTCACCACTTAGACATGTGTAAGTCTATGAGGCCAGATGGCATGCACTCAAGGGTCCTGAGGGAGCTGGAGGAAGTGCTCACCAAGGCACTTTCCACCATTTACCAGCAGTCCTGGCTAGCTGGGGAGATCCCAACTGACTGCAGTTTGGCAAATGTGATGCCCATCTCCAAGAAGGGCCATAAGCAGGATCCAGAGAACTACAGACCTGTCAGTCTGACCTTGGTGCCAGGGAAGGTTATGGAGCAGATAATCTTGAGTGCCATTGTGCATCATGTTCAGGGCAACTGGGAGATTTGACCCAGTCAGCATGGGTTCATGAAATGGGTGAGAGAAAAGCTGTGCATCATGTTTACCTGGACTTTAGTAAAGTCTTTTACACTGTCTCTTGCAGCATTCTCTTAGAGAAACTGGCTGCTCATAGCTTGGATGGGTGCCTGAAAAACTGGCTGGATGGCCAAGCCAAAAGATTGGTGGTGAACAGAGCTAAATCCAGTTGGTGGCCAGTTGCTGGTGGTGTGTCCCAAGGTTCAGTGCTCAAGCCAATTCTCTTTTATATCTTTATCATTGATCTGGATTCAATGTGGGATTCAATGAACCTTCAGTAAGTTAGCAGATGACACCAAATTGGTTTGGGAGTGTTGAGCTGCTTGAAAGTAGGAAGCCTCTACAAAGAGATCTGGTCTGGCTGGATTGATGGGCTGACATCAGTTGTATGAGGTTTAACAAGACCAAGTGCTGGGTCCTGCACTTGGATTACAACAACCCCATGCAACACTACAGACCTGGGGCTGAGTGGCTGGAAAGCAGCAGAAAAGGACCTGGGGATCCTGGCTGACAGTTGGCTGAACATGAGCCATCAGTGTTCTCAAGTGGCCAAAAAGCTGAAGAGTGTTCTGGCCTGTAACAGGAGCAGTGTACCCAGCAGGAATATGGAAGTGGTTGTGTCCCTGTACTCAGCGCTGGTGAGGCCATACCTCTAATATTGTGCTCAGTTCTGGGCCACTCACTACAGGAAGGAAACTGGATTACTGGGGACCCAACAGATCCAGCACTTTGAGAGTCTTGACAGGTGTGTGGGTGGGTGGATATACAGTGTTCTCACATTAGGTACTGGCATGTTCTGGAGCTAGAGTTGCAGTATGTTTTTTTCTTCCAGCATCTCAAAACAGGTAGATCATTCTCTCAGCCAGAAAGTCAGGTTACTCCTACTGTAAGTGTCTGGGTTTACTTTCATTAAAACAGAAAGCATGCCAAAACAAGGAGGAGATCCTCAAGTAAGGGAACATTAAAGCTTTCAGCATTATGTAAGCACTCAGAAGATGGGATAAGATGATTAATCCTACACACACAACTCTGCTCCCCACTGAACTGGAAAAAATCATTTTCCTTCAACTTAAATGATTATACACTAATTGCTTAGTATATTACAGTATTTTTTTTCCTTATGTGCTTAGATAATCACTTTTAGCAACAGGTGATAGAAATAGGGATTTTGCACAGAGCCTTCTACTCAGCATATTAGACATGGTGGAGTAGATGAAAAACAAATTAAATCTGGTGAAAAGTTACATGAGCTGATCTTAATGAGTGATGACAATGTCACTGTGCTTATAGACTGGTCATGGTGTGGCCATGTAAGCACATTTATTATTGTCTAAGCCTGCTCAATATGTTCTTTGTATTGAAGAACAGGAAACAATTTGCTGTATAAAATGGTTTGGTAAAGGTCTGCTAAGGCTGCATGAATAAAACCAACAACTGACTTTCAACTTGCACATAACCTTTATTTAACATATTATTTTGAATAGAATAATTTCAGTTGGAAGGGACCTACAGTGCTCATCTAGTCCAGCTGTGTGATCAGTTCAGGTCTGAATTAAAGTTAAGCTGTTAGCTAAGTTCAAGTATGCTGTTAAGGGCATAATCCAAACGCCTCTTAAACACGGACAGACTTGGGGCATCGACTACCTCTGTAGGAAGCCTAGTCCAGTGTTTGACCACCATATGGACATACAACCCCTCTGCTTGTGTACTTAGCTGACATATCAAAAACTAAAAATCTTGATAAATCCTGCATATCCTGGGACATCCTTCCCATTGAATCAGCAAAAGCCCATGATATTTCTGATGCTGTAAGAAGATCCATATAGACCAGTCTCTGAGCCTGTAGAGAGTGCTGCTCATAAGAACATAATCACACAAATTCTGCCAACAGACATTTTTTAAAAGCAGGTTATTTTTGAGCTGTTGTTGTTAGGATTTGGAAATTATCAACACTGGCATTTGTACTGGAGAGCTGTTGAAGTCTGGAGCATTATGTGCAGTAAACCATCACATGAAGTAATGGTTTATCTGGGTCACTGAATTCTTTAGAGTAAAGCACAGCAGTACATTAAATAGCATTTTGGTTTCTCTCTGTAATTCCAAATAAATTGTATAAAATATGAGTGCTTGTATTCATCATTGTTCTGCCACTTGACATTGTTAAGACATTTATATTGTATCAAAGCTGTTGTCAGAGCATGAGACTCTTAATCTCAGGGTCATGGATTCGTGCCCCACGTTGGGTGCCAAATATGGACTCTCCTGGGGCAATACAGCCCACTCTCATCCCCCTTGGTCCCCCTTTCCCCTCTCCCAGCTCACTGACAGGGGGAAAAGGGCCTGGGAAGGCAGAGTTTTTAGTTGAGATGAGGACAATTTGCTATTTTATTTTAAGGATATCAGATTACACAAAAGAAAACAGGAAAGAAAAAAAAAGTACCAACCAACCAAATCCCAGCTGCGAACGCTGTGACTCCACACCAGGAACAAAAGGGCTGAAACCCAGCCCAGAAACTGGGCGAGAAACACACTTTAAAAACCCCAGAACAGGAATCTTTACAAACCATAGAATATGTTAGAAGAGCCATAAACCCTGGCCAATCCCTTTCCTGTCCTACAGTAAGCATGGTGTCGACATAGTGTAGAACATACAGTCCAGCTTGCTCTTTGCTAGGTGTGTGGGGGGCAGTGGGTGCAGTGGTATGTCACCCTGTCCCCTCATCCTCCATTCCTTATCCCTCCTAGTGCAGCCAGTCAGCTTAAACCAATTCAGATATCAGCCTATATGTGAGCACATGGACTTTATCTTTTTAATGTTATGCTGATCCTGCAAAGAGTTATGTATGTACATAGCTTTATATTGTTTACATAGTCTACTGGAAGTGAGTAGCACTATTTTCTGTAAGATAAAGAAGGATGAAGGAGTAGTAGTAGAGTACTAAACTAAGGTAAACAAGCATTTAACTTTTGTAGATCATATCTCACTGCAGTCATCTTCTTCAAAAATAAACAACATTCCAGCAATTACTTGAACCTGACTTTTTTTAACACACTGACTGATAATTTGCTGATGGAACAGCCCAGTAGATGGCTGAGCCATCATCTTCTGTTCAGCAGTGTTTGGAGCAGGATATGCTGTCATTGTGTAGTAACTGACAGTAAAAGCTGGCTATTGGTACCCATTGAAGGAAAGTATGGTGATATTAAGGCTCTATGCATACTGTTGGCATCAGGAGTTCTTCCCTGAGCTTAAACAGTTTTGATCAAGGGCTTGATGTGAAGCATTTATATTTGAACCACTAGAGCTCTGTGGATGAAAATACCTTGATAGGGCACATTTCTTGCTCAGCAGTTCATGTTCTGGGGAGCGTGACTGTAACCTGGCAAGGAATGCACTTCCCTCACAGATACTGAGGGTGCTCTGTCTGAGTGGCAGCTGGAGAGGTTGTGGTTTGGGTAAGCTTGGCTTGTGTGATTGTGTGACTTGGCTCTAACTTTGTCGGTATGACCAAATGCCAGGTGCATCAGATGAATTAATTATTTCTAATAAGTTATATTTCATTCATTCCACAGTGAGAAAACATAGCTGTTTCTTTTTAAAATATAAGAACCCTGTCACAAAAGCTCAGAATTATTTGGATTGATATTTTTTTAAATAAGGTACTGAGTAACGGTTTCAGTACTGTCTCATTTGTTGAGTTCTTCAGGAAAAGATGTCCCTTTGGGTGCCACAAAGCTGTGAGCAGCATTGGTACTGTTAATGACTCAGAGAATGACTGCAAGGATTGTAAAATGGTGCATTATTCTCTGGCAGGCATTGGTTATAATTATAGAATCATAAGGTTAGAAAAGCCCCCCATTAGCCTAACATTGCCAAGTCCGCTACTAAACTGTGTCCCTAAGTGCCACAGCTACACATTTATTGAGCACTTCCACAGACAGTGATTCAATCACTTCCCTGGGAAGCATGTTCCAATGCTTAACCACTCTTTCAGTAAAGAAATTCTTCCTAATATCCAATCTAAACCTCCCCTGGTGCAACTTGAGGCTGTTTCTTCTGATCACATTGCTTGTTACCTGGGAGAAGAGAGTAAGCCCCACCTTACTACAACCTTCTTTCAGGTAGCTGTAGAGAGTGGTAAGGTTTCCCCTCAGTCTCGTCTTTTCCAGACTAAATAACATCACATCCTCAGTTACT
Source organism: Dryobates pubescens (assembly GCF_014839835.1). Taxonomy (NCBI): domain Eukaryota; kingdom Metazoa; phylum Chordata; class Aves; order Piciformes; family Picidae; genus Dryobates; species Dryobates pubescens. The sequence goes on from NC_071621.1 coordinate 5,239,745, forward strand.
CCTCATGTGATTTGTGCTAGACTATTCATGAACTTAGCTGAACCCTTCTTTGGATGGGCTGATAAAACCTATCAAGTGCTGTGTTCTAAATATGGAAGTACTGCAGTGATAGCTGTGTTATCCTTCTAAATGCAAAATGGAAATGTTTTGCTTATCCTTGAGATGAAAGGAGTTATGACTCTAAGCTATTCACTTATTAATTTTCATTTAATACTAATGGTATATCAGACATTATAGATCTTTATGACTATGCACTGTGTAAGATATAATTCCCTGGTTTACCTGCCTGCTTGGACTGAACTGCTCTTGTGGTTTCCATAATCCTTTGCTTGTGTCATATTATTATTAGAGTGAACACATTGCACATACATTGTGGTCTTCATCTTCTTAAGGCAGAGTACAGAGCCTTTCATGAATAATTAAACTGGAATTTTAATATTAGTGTTTGCTTTTGGTTCTATTATCTCTAACTAGCTCTTGAAAAAATGGATGAGAATATGTGCACTTGCATCCCAGAAAGCAAATCACATTCTGGGCTGCATCAAGAGAAGCATAGCCAGCAGGTCAAGGGAGGTGATTCTCCCCCTATACTCTGCTCTGGTGAGACCCCACCTGGAGTACTGAATCCAGTTCTCGAGCCCCTGTTACAGGAAAGATCTGGATGTGGTAGAGCATGTCCAGAGAAGGGCCACGAGGATGATTAGAGGGCTGGAGCACCTCTCCTGTGAGGACAGACTGGGAGAGTTGGGGCTGTTCAGTCTGGAGAAGAGAAGTTTCTGAGGAGACCTTATTGTGACCTTCCAGTATCTTAAGGGGGCCTACAAGAAAGCTGGTGAGGGACTTTTTAAGGTGTCAGGTAATGCTAGGACTAGGGGGAATGGAACAAAAATAGAAATGGGTAGATTCAGATTGAATGTTATGAAGAAGTCCTTCCCCATGAGGGTCGTGAGACACTGGAACAGGTTGCCCAGGGAGGTGGTAGAAGCCCTATCCCTGGAAGTTTTTAAGGCCAGGCTCTGAGGATGTGTCTCTGAGCAACCTGATCTACTGTGAAGTGTCCCTGCCCATGGCAGGGGGGTTGGAAGTAGATGATCCATAGGGTCCCTTCCAACCCTAACGATTCTATGATTCTTTTCTGTGGTTTGAAGCCATCTCAAAATAGCACCATTGTAGAAACGGTCTGCACTCTGCCAATACAATTGGTGGCATTTTTCTTGTTACCAGCTTGAGGTTTGCATAAGGACCACAAGTGTGATGGTACCTGCCTCGCCTAAATGTTTATTGTCGTTGTTTCCGCAGACTCCAGAGGAAGGAGCCTCTACAACCGTCTATGCAGCAGTATCGCCTGAGATGGAAGGAGCTGGTGGCTGCTACCTTTACAATGAGCAAAGGACAAAATCAGCTGACATTGCATACGATGAGGAGCTGCAGAGAAGGCTCTGGACAGAAAGCTGCAAAATGGTTGGGATTACTGATAAATCTATCAGAGTTCCCTAGAAGAAGCCACTTCCAGATGAGTAGATGATATACACTGACAAACATCTTAGGTGAATTCTTGAAGCATCAGTCATCATCTTGGAAATCTGTTCAGTCCCAAAGGCAAACATGAACCCCTTTGTTCTTCATTTGAACCCCTAATCTGCTAGGGTGTGGGGGCTATGTTCCCACAGGAGGATGTAGTGGTTGGTTTTAAATCTAGCCATCAGTTTTGTAAATCATGATGTTTCAGTCTGTGATTAAAATGCAATCTTTAACCTTGTGCAGAGTTGAGTTTTCATTATTTGCTCAGCAACAACAAAAAAACAGACAACAAAACCCTTTATTTGGCTGTGTTTGTGACACGTTGAACTTAAATATAATTTACTTGTTAGTTGCAGATTTTTCTCCTTAAGGTTCTTTAGTCTTTAAAACACTTAATTATGAATGTTAGCTTGTTCTAATGCAGACATTCATGATCACTGTGTTGTTTCTATCATAAGATTGGTTTTGTATGTCAGCTTTTATCCAGAAGTATTAACCGAAGGTCAGAATAAAAAACAATATAAAGACAGGATGCTGAATTCAGTTGTTTTCAATTTGGGTTCAGCTGTCTTTTAAAGATGAGCCATAAGAATGAGGAAGGGATCAAACAAAATAATGATGGCACTGATTTTGGCAGAAGATGCATTTGGCTTGTTGTCTCAGTATGGGATAGGAGTACTTGTCCCCCTTTCTCCTGAACTCATGTAAACTTACCTCCACAACTTGTTTGGCAACAAGATTCACTTAACTACTGCCCACTGCATAAAGAATCATCTCCTTTCATTGGTTTTAGGCCTAGTTGATACGAGTTTCAAAACTGGAGTTTGTGGTTTAAGGGAGACACAAACAATGTCACTCTGCTTCTTCCACATTGCTAAAGAGTTTGGAAAATTCAAACATGTCTCCCTTAAACTATCTCTTTGTCGTGTTGAAGAGTAGCTCCTGCCTGCTCATCTGATTTACACAGCAGCAACAGGATATTTCCCCTTTTGTTATGCATTTCTTTCCTAAAAAAGTCATAGAAGATGTTTTATGTTTAATTTTATTTGACTGTCTCCAAATGTCAAGCTATTTTTTACTGAAATTACTTCTTGTAAACCCTAAGTTTTCTCTTCTGAGTGGAACAGTGGACAGGTCAGATGCCATCAGTTTTGAACACACATCAATGTGTTCAGTAAGTCTACGTGCAGCTACCAAAGTGAAACTTCAGGAATTATTTTCCCATCCACTGAGCAAAGAACAAAACAGACATGTGGCAACATAAAGATAGCCTGAGCTTCCATGAACTCATATAACTAAAAGAAAAAAATTAATTGAAGATACACACAACGTTTTAATGAGGAAGATGATAAACCGTGAGAATAATTTACAGAGAGACTTCCACTGGAAACTTCAGTCAATATTAGTAAGTCTCCCCAAAACATCTGAAAAATTCTGGGGAGATCTCATAGTGGCATTCTAGAATATAAAACAGGCCTACAGGAAAGATGGGGAGGGAGGGACTTTTTATCATGAAGCATAGTGACAGGAAGAAGGGTAATGGTTTTAAACTGAAAGTGTATAGATTTAGATTAAATACCAGGAAGAAGTTCTTTCCTGTGAGGATGGTGACACATCGGAACAGACTGTCCAGAGAAGTTGTGCATACTCCATCTCTGGAAATGTCCAAGTCCAGGTTGGACAAGCTTTGCACAACCTTGTCTGCTGGAAAGTGGAAAGGAGGATGGAATCGGGTGGTCTTTAAGGTCCTTTCCAACCCAGCCCATTCTGTGATTTTATGATCTCTCTTCAGTGATCTCAAGCATGAACTCTGTAACTAGGCAGCCTGAACTCCTGCTGTTAATGGAGTAATTTCTAGCCTACTCTCATCTCATTCATTTAGACATCATCTGAGAAAAGCAGCATAATCCTATAAATGTCCTTGCATTTTCTCCTTTCTTTTTTTTTTTCACGATAACCGCAGCCACAGGGGACATGAAGCTTATGTGCACTTGGGGGCACTGGAAGTCACTGCATGACAGAACTAAGTACAAACACAGAGTCGTTCTCTTGTTTGCAGCAGACTATAAACAACATGAACAAGTTCCTATGCACTGAACCCTGGACTAACACTGCTTTTGGGATTTTGGGCTCAAACCAAGTACTTCACTGACCATATATCCAGCCTTTGGTTCAGAGAGACACCCACGTTTAACTGAAAGCAAGCACGCTAATATGTCCGGAGACTAGCAAGGAGATGCAGAGATAGGATGAAAAAAATATGCAGATGAAGACAAAAATGATAAAAAATACCTGAAGGAGAGCATATTTCCCCTCTGAATTAAGCCATGAATGATTTCTTCCTGGTTTCCTAGAGTTAGTATATGCAAGAGTTAGCAGTGGAAAATTTATCCCTCAGTCACTATAGCTCTCTCTCTGTATGACTGGCTGAATTTTCTTTTTTCTTTTTGTGAGTGAATGTTGTGCTTGTGAAATGTGCCAGACTGACACTCTGGGAACTAAATTCCTCTGTTTATTCATGGATCATGCACAGGCTGCAGTAAGCCTGCCAGACAGCCAACATTTTGATGTTGCCATAGCATTCCCGCAGAATATCATTGCTGCTAGAAGTATGTCCAGGATTAGTCAAACTAGATGGAATAAAATTACCTTCAGGTTTAACTCTCTCAAAGTTTCACAATATTTGCACAATCAGTTTCAAGTGACATAGAGAGCTAAAATTGCAAATGTTAAAGACAGCTAATCATGCTTGCAGTGCAATGTGAACCACTACATAAGTGGTCTTAGTCCAAGGAAATCTGTTTTAAACAACACTGAAAACATCATTTGTGAGAACCCAGAACAGAGATTGTGCCTGCATCAGGAGGAAAAAAATGTGTCCTAAAGCAAGGGATTTCTACAACAATGCAATGCCGTGAAGATATATTCGAAGTAGTTGCAAAAGAGTTCTCTCAGGAACTAAAAGTAGAAAACTCTGAGCTCTGCAATGTCACATAAGGATATGACCTCATCTTGGGCAAAATCCAGTGTTATCAAAAAGTGCTTTGTGTCACTTGAGACAGTGCTGCAAAAATCAAAAAAATTTCTTATTTAGGGAAAAAAAAGAAAAAGTAGAAATGTAGAAAGAGGCCAATGGTTACTCACACACAGAAATGGTAAGGGCCCACTTACTTTTCACATTTCAAGGACATGGAATTTCTGGAGATCTGAGAAATCCTGTGTTTCACTGCACTGACACCATGTCTGAGAGATGGCTCAAATCTTTGCAGTAGGTGCATACGCATAGGAAAAACACCTGAGAGCTTTTTAAGCTTGCAAGGAATGGCAAAACTAATTAACCTTCCACCATGAAAACCAACCTTCTCTTTGTGAAAGTCCCTTACATCACGTAGATTTGATATCAAAAGATAATGAAAAGATGTCTCTCACAAGACATAGAATAGAATCATAGAATCATAGAATCAACAAGGTTGGAAGAGACCTCAAAGATCATCAAGTCCAACCTGCCACCCAACACCTCATGACTACTAAACCATGGCACCAAGTGCCACATCCATAGAATCTGGCAAGGAGGCTCGATAGGGTTCTAGGCAAAGTAGGTCTGCCACAATAATGTAATACTTAAATTGTCCCTCATGTCCAAAGTAATAGCACTTATTTTGATTAGCATGAGAGTGACACATTGCTCACAACTTCTTAAATGGCTGTCTCCATGCCAGTACTCCACCCAGGCTAATATTTAATTAAAAAATTGAGATGCTTTTAACTACCTTCAAAAAGACAACAAAAGTGCAGTTCAAGTCTGAGATCAACAGAAGCCTCCAATAAGGGCCACCATGCTCTGATTCTATTGCCCTTGGCAAGGTTCTCAAACCATTTCAAACCAATATTGTACTCCTTTAAAAAAAAAAAACCACAACCAACCCAAACCAGCTCATGTGGGAAAAAAAAATCTTATGAAAGGACAAAAAACAGTGTTTTAAAAGACTGTTCATATAAATGCTATAGATGTTACCGCAATGAATGAGGTTATCTAGGAATTTGGTCAGACAATGTTATTTAACCAATGAATTGGCACAGGAAATACACACTGTGCTGACAGAGCCCTGTGTTTCTCAGGAAAAATGTAAAAAGTTTTCATTAATCAACTAGTTTATTTGTAAACTGGGGAAATTAATTACTTACTGAGAGAGTAAACGCTGTAATTCGTGTGTGAATACCCTGCGATTTGCACGTAATCAAGTAGCTGTATCCTTGCTACAAGGCCAAAATTGATTTTAATCTCTCATTGCAGAACGTCTAAGCTACATTCCACAATTTGTAGCTCAATTTTTGCACAACTATTAATTATTTTAGGACATAGTAAGAAGTGATATACCACAGAAACAAAGGACTTCATTGTTTAACATCGGACTTGCTACTGCCTTTTCCAAATTCGTGGTAATGTTAGCCCAAACGGGACAATATTTAATATATTTAAAACATTTAAATATGGGACAAATATTTAAATCCTCATCCTAAATAAGCTATCTACATGCAGGCTTTAGCTCTTGTGTAGTTCTGGTACTAAACTGCCCTTGCTCATTATATGACATGTTTTATGTTCCAGCTTTTCCCATGGGCAGACAAAACCAGATTCCAATGAAACATGATAATAATTCTATCACAGAGAAGAAAAATCCCCATGATTTTAAGAGAAGGAAAGCTGATGGCTCTGACCAATCTCCAACAGTTGAAGAAGTCAGTGCAAAATTTTAGGTGTATTATACAACATCAAGCCAGGCAGGACAGATAAACCATTAGTATTAACATTTATTTTTAGGTAATTTTATTTTTTTAAATAAAACCACTGTGTTTCAGTAATCCACTGCAGTAACACTGACAATACTGTGAGCATTGTCAGGAATGAAACACATTGGTGACCAAGAGCCCTGATTCTAGATCCATGTAGTTATTAGCTTCCATACTGTACCCATCAACCCATACTGTACCCATCTCTCCTTTTGAGATGTACCCAGGCCTAGAATTCCTTTCCCACAGGCAATCAAGAAAAGCAGCAGTGACCATGACTTATTTAGATCACACTGTCTTTATTGAAACCAAACATCTCGAAATGAAAGATTTCCTAATCCCAGAAAAGAAAGGAAAAATACTAAACCAACACAAACAACCCAAAGGGCCCAAAAAACCAGGCTATGACACTTTTGAAGAGATGATAAACTTGTTCAGTTCTTCACACACAGAATGCAAGACATCTTCAGAGGGTAAGCAGGCTTATCTCTTTTCCAGAGAATACAGGCCAACAAATGTGGCCTTCCCCTGTAACTTTACATGGCTTGAACTCACAGAATGAGCTTGAGTAACATCCCTGTCAAAGTCAGCAAGTAAGCAGATTCATTTAATCTGTTATTTATCTTCCCTTTTCTGAAACTACTTTTCTGAAACAGGGGTTGTTCCAGCTTGCCCATATTTATGGCATTCGCTATTTAGTCCGTAGCGATCAGCAAATATTCAAGATCCATGACATATCTAAGGCTTTTTAAACAATACTGAAGGAAAACCACAAATTCCTTAAAAGAAAGCACAGCAGAGCTAATGGCCAAATTCTGCATTCTTTTCTCAGGGAAAAATTCTGTTGAAGACAGTGTTGGTTCTATTCAAGAAAAGTAAGACTGTGATCAAGAAAGTTAATGGAAAACACTTGCACAGAACTTTTCCCTTAATGACATACAGCTCTGATGGAGTTAATGAGACATCTGTAGAAAGACATGTAACTTAATAGCAGAAGAAGCTATAAAAACCTTGTATCATTTAAATTTGATAATGCCCCAGTACATTATGTGGACTGAAAGCACCTTCATGCTTCTATTGCTACATTAAACTCCTCTCTTTATCTCAAAGAGATTAATCTAAAAAAAGAATGCAATCTAAAAATCCTACTGATATGGTGTACTGAGAAAAGAGAGTAGCATTCATCTCTCTTAGAATAAATCATCAAAAGCAAGATAGATAGTTTCAGCCAGTGAGTTAGGCTTCATTTGTGGTCAGTGAGTGTAATACTTCTATGGGACAATTCTTCTGACCTTTTTGAGTGTGAAATGAGTCCTAATGTCATCTCTGACTGACTAAAGAGCGAAAATAAGTAGCCTAAGGTAAAGGTCCAACTCCTGCACACTGTCAAACTCGTTGATTCAGACAGCTCTACACACAATCAAACTGCCTAAGAATAAAGGTTTTCCTTTCTCTTTGGTTTGAGGGGTTTTTGTGTGTGTGTTGGGGTCTTTTGGGGGTGGGTGGGTTTGTTAGTTCTGTTGGGTTTTTGGTAGGCTGTTTTTGGTTGTGTGGTTTTGGGGGTTTTTCATAGTTTCTTAGCGTAAAAGGCACTTAAGCAAACTTACGATTTGATCTTCTGCACAATAAAAATCAACCAATTCTGCTTTGAACTAGATCATCACTCCTAGGTAGTCATCAGTCCTTGTTTAAAATTTTCCAGTGAAACAAGGATAGAGCACCCTGGACATGTTCTTTCCAACTGTAAACTGCCCTCAGCTTAATAATCTGAGCTTTATTTCGCACCTCAATCAAAGTACCTTTTCAGCTCCCACCTATCTGATCAAGTTACACTTTCATCTGCTGGGCCAAAGAGCACATTGATCCCAGTGGAGATGGCCAGGCAAGGATGAAGTAATCTTTTGACATATTTTTGATAACCTATCTTGATTAAGTTCTTTGAATCTTTCATGTGAAATTGTGGTTTACATCTTGTAAACAGTTTCTTGCCTTCTTGTGAATTTTATCCAATTTTTCAACTTCTTCCCCACTTTTTGGATCTTAACAGATGATTTTGATATATACAAGTATTATAGCCTCCCTAGCTGTGTTGGGTTACACCCATCCTGGGGGAAGGGCTGCAAGAGCCCTGCTTTCCCAGGGGACAAAAGAAGCCTGATCCAGGTGAACAGAGAGGGGCTTGGTTTCCCCCTCCCAGGAGGAGAGGTTCCCTGGGTTGAAGGTGGTCTATTCCACTCCCCCTTCCTGTCCAGCAAGCCTCTAAAAAGAAATATGCTGTGGCCATTTGCTCTCTTTGCTCCTTCCTCACCTCTTCGAAAGGACCCATAGCCTCTGATAGCCTCCTGGTTCTGCCACATGGTCGGGCCTGACCTTCTCCCTGCTGCATCTATGCTTCCCTAAAGGACTGAAATCCACATACATTGAGTGCGATATAAGGCCATCCAAATTTGGTTTTGTATATTTTCCCATCCATCCTTGTTCCTTACCCTTGTAAGCCCTTGTTACTGCTACATATATTTTTTGTTAAAAAAAAAAAAAAATTACTTCTCCTACTTCCAAACCAACTCCAGATTATTTTTTTGGTAGATTTACCTCTTTCCCTTTTTTCCTACCCCCTTTTTTTTTTTTTTCTTTTCACCTTTTCTTTTCCCTTTTTTTAATTTATCAGGGGAAAAAAGGAAGGGGGAACAGGGAGGAATTCTCATTTTTCTACCACCTGAGCTCTTAAATTGCAGTTAAGGCTCAAATCACTACACTAGTCATCTTATTTTATTATTTTTTTTCTATGTTTCTAGATCCCAAGGCCATATGGACCTTCTTCCCTCAAGCATCACATGGGAGCTCAGATTCAGAAATTCTGTAAGCCTTTTTGCAAACTCATGAAGTCTTGTCCCACAAACACAGCCCACTTTATAGATTTCAAGATGTATGATCTAACTCTTAATTCCTCTTTTACTGTGATTTATTTCCACTCTTAAAGTCTCAAATTTGCACTAAAAGAGTGCTTGAGAGGATTTTAGAGTTGTTGAGCCAGGAGGTGCACAAGGGACTGAGAGTCAGAGCGTTGACACCATGAAAATGTGCCATAGTTCATCAATTAAAGCAATAGACAAAACAGTATATAGTGATCTGCCTTATTTGCAACATAACTAATTTCACATCAGTAATTTCCTTAATTTTAGAAATACTTCCTGTTACTTATTGCTCTGACAGAACCTCCCAGAAGACATTTCTTTCTCATCCTAGCCAGAATTAGCTGTATAAATGCATATTGCTTTGCACTTGTGAGGTGAAGAGATCCCCAGCAATTATGCAGTGTCAAAGCTTCATCACCTTGACTCCAGACCTTGACTCAAGTAGTGATTTAGAAAAGCAGATTAAGTTGTCACAGTTCTTTTTTGTCTTTTTTTTTTTATTATTCTTTAATATAATACCAGTTCTTCATCCTAATTTTTAACCTCTCTCTCTTTCATATTCAACTTTATGCAGCCCTCTGTGTGAGTGGAAGACTTCTTCCAAAGCTAATGCAAATGAGTTTTGTTTCCTTCATCCACTTGGCATGATAGTTGTGAGCACAATATCATGATTCCTTCTTGCTCTGCTGGGTCTTGGTCACTGAATTCAAGCTGCAAATTCATAGCTTCTCTGCTTGTTAGAAGGAGAAACATTGCCATGTCTTTTCTGTACTCTAAACCATGTTTCATACCAGATTTTCTTAATCCACAATCACTTCTAGTGCATTTATCACCGACCTTCTTGTAGGGCAGAAAGCATTTTACCACTACCTCATTCTGCAGGAAATAATGAAAAGTACATCCTGTGTCTGAACAAAACGCCAAGATGTAGGTATTCCCTGAAGAACCAGGTGCTGAGGTTTTGCTTTGGGAAAATAACAATGGCTTAATCAAAAGGTTTAGCTTGGGCTACATTAAAGAGACAATGAAATTATCAATATTAAAACCATAAATACTCAGTTTTCCAGAACATGAACAACAGTAGCAGACTATTTTTTTAATACATTGTAAATAGAAAAATGTTTTCCATGGTTGAAGTAACCTGAATCAATATGTGTTCCTCATACTCTTTTGCTTTGGATGGTGCAGCATTTTACTTTGGATGGTGCAGCATTTTGCATTGAAGTAGTTTTTTTTAAACAAGCTCAGGGAAGAGGCCTTTAGAGGAAAATAATCTTTCATTCTGTTCTGAAAATAAAATTTTACATCTTCACAATTGTATTTTGAAGAGATTTTTTTCTTTTTCTGAAGATGACTTGAACTTTAGGAAAGGGATCACTGAGCAAAAATCTTCCTACCACATCACGCTGCTGAGGCCCATGAAGACCCAAAAAGGAAGGCAGAGCACATATGCTTGATTTTTTTTATCTCCTCTGCCTCTGCTTCTTTTAGCTACGAAGGCTACATGAAAAGAAAACAGGAGGAGGAGATTGGTAGCAATGTGCTTCCATTGGGAAAGCACAAAAATGAAAGAGCAGTTATCCAAGTCTTAATCAGACCAAGCATTTCATATCCCTGATGTGCTCATTGAGTTTTTTTTAGGGTGGATATTTGGAAATATTTCTTCACTGAAAGAGCTGTCAAGCACTGAACAGGCTGCCCAGGGAAGTGGTGGAGTCACCGTCCCTGGAGGTATGTGAAAGATGTGTAGATGTGCTTAGGGACATGGTTTAGCAACAGACTTGGCAACCTTAGATATTTTCCAACATGAACAGTTCTATGATTCTATATCTCTATTGTAAATAGGCCCTTAAAGAGTAGCCCTCAAGGTCACCAGTCTTCCGTTAGGGGTTGTGACTTAATTCCTCTTAAAATGAAAGCCTCTTAGTTTCCATGCTAGTTCAGTCTTAATTTCGCAATAGCTGGTAACACAAAGCTGGTTTTGGTACCTCTGAAAAGGTCAAATTCTGGGTGGTGTTTGTCTTTGAAATACCATCCTTGTAGTTTATTGACAAATTCCTGCAAAATTGTTTTATTTTTCTTTCAAGGGTTCTGAGATAAGGCAAGTGTACCATGGTCATCTGAAAAACAACCTTCAAACCCCAGTGTCTGCAAAAGAGTTTTATGACTGTTTTGATCCTGCAAGTACTTTCTTATCCTATGTTCTGAAGCAAATGAAAATACCTGAGTACTATGTTAAACTGCAATTGTACTTTTTCCCTTTTTCTGAAGCTCTGTAAATCTACATGACCTAATTCTCCTGAGAATGAATGTTTTGGGACACTGCAGTTAGACTATTCATCGAAACGCGTTAATATGAACATGTGTGCTTGAGCCTAATCTCATAAATTGCTTTTGAGCATGTGCTGGAATTTCAGCGTGTGCTTTACTGACTTGGGGCTACAGTGTGTTGCACAACAGATGTGGAATAGGTGACAAAAGGGTTCTGAAATCACACCCTGGCAGGTATAATACCACGAATTAGAGGGCTAATTTTTATCTGTAGTATGACCAAGCTAAATGTTTCCATATTTGAAAGACTGTCATAAATACCAATGCTACCCCAAAGATTTGCTTCAACTTTAAGCGTTTTCCTTTACCACATATTAATTGGAAAGTAATGTCTGCATAATCTTCAAGGAAAATGACAGATACATATTTATTTATTTTTTAAACAGAACCAATTCTCAAGAACGATAAAAGATGCAGAGTTCTGAGAGAAGACATGGGAGAATAATCCCTTTGTCAGAGCATTATATATGTGATCACTATTCTTTACAAGTACTCAATTATATACAGTGCTACAAGACAACTCGAAGCTCTGCACTTCTTTACAGGCACATAAACTGGAGTGGTAAATGTATGCCAGTGTAAAATTGTTTATTTTCATGAATTGTTTATTTTCATGAATGGAAAATAAAGGAATTCAGAACCACTTAGATTTTGTGTGTTCAAAAGGCAGTTGATTTGCTGAATACAGATGAGTGCTTGTACTTCTTCCTATTTTTCTTGTGTCTCCTTTCCTTTTTAATGTCTTTTGTTAGTCAGGCACAATAAAAAGCCTTAGATCAAACCTCCTGAGGTAATCCCCAAAACTCGGGAAAAAAATAAGAAAGATTAATTTGTTTAGCTTCTAAAAACATAACCACTTTGCCAAGAGCCTCCAGCTGGCAGGATAGAAAAAATGTCTCTCCCGATTGCAAATTACCAGCTCTAAAATGGCACAGCAGCAGCCTTTCACCCTGATTACCTACAGCTGGCCTGCCGTTCACCTCCCCTCTGCCAGGCAAAACAATAGCTTTCTCTTGACAGTTCTTCCATCTACCTTCTCCAAAGTGCATGCAAAGTTCAGAAACACAGTTGGCAGCTGCGTATTTGAGATGAGCCCGTGCCGTAGTTGCCAGGTGAGATGAGGTCCACGTTCTCCAGACCAGACAGTACACCTGTGGAAGAGACAGGCAGAGTCGCAGCTCAGTTCTACAGGTGTAAAAAAATGTAAGCACTGATCTCAAGACTAATTACTCTTAGTTTAATTCCATTATGTTAATCAATTAGGGATCTCCAAAGAAATGTCTACTGACAAGAGTCCTGCATCTGGGGAGGAATAATAAACTGCACCAGTACAGGCTGGAAGGTGATCTGCTGGAAAGCAGCCCTGCGGAGAGAGACCTGAGAGTCCTGGTGGATAAGAAGTTATCCATGGGACAGCAATGTGCCCTGGTGGCCAAGAAGGCCAGTGGGATCCTGGGGTGTATTAAGAAGAGCGTGTCCAGCAGATCAAGGGAGGTTCTCTTTCCCCTCTACTCTGCCCTGGTGAGACCTCATCTTGAGTACTGTGTTCAGTTTTGGGCTCCCCATTTTAAGAGGGACAGGGATCTGTTGGAGAGGGTGCAGCGGTGGGCTATGAGGATGATTAGGATACTAGAGCACTGCCTGGTGAGGAGAGGATGAGGGACCTGGGGCTTTTTAGTCTGGAAAAGAGAAGACTTAGAGGGGATTTACTAAATGTTTATAAATACCTGAGGGCTGGGTGCCAGGAGGGAGGGGACAGGCTCTGCTCACTTGCTCCCTGTGATAGGACAAAGAGCAATGGATGTAAGCTGCAGCACAGGAGGTTCCACCTCAACACAAGGGAAAACTTTACTGTAGGGGTCACAGACCACTGGAACAGGGTCCCCAGAGAGGTTGTGGAGTCTCCTTCTCTGGAGACTTTCAAGGCCTGGCTAGATGCATTTCTCTGTGGCCTGAGCTAGATTGTATGGTCCTGTGCTGGCAGGGGGGCTGGACTTGATGGTCTCCTTGGGTCTCTTTCAACCCCTGACATCCTGTGATCCTGTGACAGTTCTGGGCCTGAGGTAGCCTTCTTGACCAATAAGAGCAAGAGTTTTCAGTCCCAGGGGATAGAGATAGTTGTAGAGAGGAAATCAAGGGGTGGGATATGTTTTCATGGGATTTAGGTGACCTGGTTGTTGCTCAAGAAGAAAGAAAACTAAAAAGAAGCTGCTCAGTGAAGTTCAAGAAAACACAATAAGACTGATGGGACAAGATGTGGGTAATGCTGTGTGCAAGTGCCCTTAAGTAGCAATAATAGTAAGCACATGCTTAAATTAAACATGGGCTGAGGTGCTCTGTACCGGCAGGAGGCAACAGGGCTGGAACTTTCCTGTTGCAGGTGAGTGCACGTTCAGGAGGCTGCAGAGTCTCTGTCTTATTGCTTTGTTTTTTCCTACTGTACCCATGCCTCACTGCAGCACAGAGCTGCAAAGAGAAAATCGTCCCCCCAGAGCAGCTAATCCCTTGCTGCTTGTAAAGGAGATTAACTGGGGGAGAAAAGATTGGGGGGGGGGGAACCTGTCTCACTCCCCTAGCACTGAAGAGGCTGTGAGGTTTGTATTTTATGAGCAAAACATTTCCAGTATCTGTTGTGAGTATTCCAGCCCTACAAGAGGGTATTACAGGAACAGAGAATAGAGAATATAGTTCAGATTGTGGGAAGATTTATGAAGTTTCTGCCTAATTCCTGGGTAAAAGAGTTCATATAGGACTAAAACATCAACTCTCAAGATGGCGAAGATCCCAGTTGTGTACAACAGCAGATTTCTGAGTGCTTGAGTGAACTGAGGGAGACAGGGAGGCTTTCAGGGAGTTAAAGTACATCTAATCTCAGGCAAACTCTGAGCAGGAGTGATTCTGGCAGGATGCTTTGATATTACAGTTCATGCCTGTCTTATTTTAGAGGGTTTGCATGTTTCTTTTGTTTTCAAATATGAACCTGGATAATTCATATTTGTTAGGGAGAGTACTGAGGACCTGCTGAAGCATAATGCTGGAGCAGTCAGATGTGAGATACTTTGCTTACCCATAGGAAACCAACACAGGTAAGTGGCTGGTAGAAGACCGAAGGGCACTGGACTTCCCTGTGAAGGAACACCAGCAGACACCATGAGCAATTAAAAGTGATAGAGACATCCCTGGCAGAAACCAGAAACCAGAGGGAAAATCAAACTGTTGTGAGGGACAGCCATTATACTCTTTCGTGGGCCTGTTCTCCTTCCTTCTTTGTCCAACAGAATATGAGACAGCTGTAATTAGAAACAGCACCTGTGTTAGGTGAGACCCAGATGTTAGGTGTCTAAATGCAACCCAAGCACAGTGGGTAGAGGAATCTTTCTTTAGCACAGACCAGTGTCTATCTCTAATGAGACTCTAGCTTTTATCTACAAACACTGAGGGAAAAACAGACTTTTTAGGCCAAATGACAGAGGTGGCAGCACAAAGAGGAACAATTCAGTGATGAATGGGATTTGGGTGAACAACAACTGAAATTTGTTTGCCATCTGGGGTATTTTTGAAATAGGAGTCCTATCAGTACAGGGACAGCAGTGCATCTGATCTTGATGACCTGAATGTCTTCTTGCACACCTAAATTGCTTGACATATTTAACATCACACATTTCTAGAGTGCAGTTTGCCTTCTGGTGAATGCTGGTTACTGTTGAAGTGTTTTTAGGAATGACTGCCCTAGGCAAGCCTGCCACTAGCAGAGACATCTTGTGTTGACTAGAACTGCAGCAGAAAGGAGCAATTAATCAAGGCTTCTATAATAAGTGTAATTCAAGAAGCAATTAAAACAGTTTAGCTTGTCCAGGTCTAATGAGGGGTCAGAAGAATTTGCTGTCTCTGGGATGCTAAAAGGCTGCTCTTGAATTAGACTGCCTAGGCTTTGTCTGTGGTTTTTCATTCCTCGTAACCGTATGTAGCCCATAAACAGTTAAGTGGCAAGTGTCTGGATTAACCCTTCTTTCAGCATTGCCAGCAGCATGGACAGTCCTTAGTTTAACAAAACAAAGGAAACCAACCAACCAACCAACCAAAAACCCCCCAAACAAACAAAAAACCAAAACACACAAAAACCCAACCAAACCCAAAAGTGGTGATGGGGGTTTAAAAGGAGTTGAGCCTAGTAAGAACAATTGAGTTCAGCAGCTCTTGAGCTCACATCTTGGCTCTGAGTGCTTTAAATCCATGTTCACACAACGCAGATTTTGACACCTTTGCCCTGATCACATCACAGGTGATTCTTTCAAGTGTTAGAAGCTCCCTGGAAGCCATATGTGATGCTGTGCAGGCCTGGTACCCTCTCTTCCAACAACCATGATTAAACTCCTTCAACTTTCCCATGGATTTCAGTCAAGCAGTTCTGAGAATTTTTTTGGCTGGTTTTCTATAAAAACACCTCTTTCCCAGTCAAACATCCTAACATGCTGTAGGTTATTTTCCTGATACTGTGTTTGCAGAAATTAATGATGAGGTGCAGATAGCAGTGAGCAAGTTGTGCTGCCAGCAGCAACTCTGGAAAGCTTGGGTTAGCAGGGAGCTCCTGTTGTCCTTGTTCATCTTCATCAGGTTTGTGTGCAAGGATGAGGGTTGTGCATGATGACCTGCTGTTTGTTACCACAGGTCATATGAATTCAGATGAGATCATATTTTTGGAGATAGCCTTTGCCTTGTTAACTGCTGTGAATGGATGCAGGACAATAAAGCATGTCTGTAGGCACAAAGGTAGAGACTAACAGCTCAAAAATGGCCTCAGAAGTGGACATGGGAGTTTGGGTCATTCCTAACACAGGGCAAAACAGATGACAAACAGGTGGAAAAATGATAGAGCAGCTTTTTAATTTTACATAAAGGCTTCACTTTTGTATCTGACTTCTACATGAACCCAGGAGACAAGGAAATGACCATACTGTATTCAGGTTATCTTTCTGACATGGAAAGCATAGCACAGAGTTCAGATTCTGTTCTCCTGCAGTGTCCCATTATTGCTTCAGGGCTAGAGATGAAACTCTGCAACAGGAATTCTTCAAAGAAAGGTGTTATGTTTGCATGTGAGGTTTTCAAAGCAGGTATGAAAGAGGCTTTGCTGTCTGTGAAAGCATAGACTGAAAAGGGATGGAGGAACTGTTAGAGAAAAAGTTCTGGAGAAAACCAGAAAATATAACTGAAAAAGTACAGAATGAAGGGGTTAAAATTAAATAATTTAAAAAAAAAAAAGTCATAAGAAGAAAAATATTAGGTCCCACTCATCTAGCTGGTTTCTAAATTTCAGGGTCATAGTGGAACTGTCCTCTGAACTTCAATTACTCCATCACTCACTATAGAGTCACTGGAGAGCAGGAGAAGTCTACAGTTTCCCAGAGGGAGATTTGTCTGTCAGTGTTTCGGTAGGAAGTAGTTTGGAAGACAGCAGCTCACCAAGGGCAAGATTGCAACAGGTAAGTGGGGAAAGACAGAGCAGAAAACAAAAGCAGAAAAGAAATAAGCTGGGTAAGGAACATAATAAAATAGGACACTGTAATTTCTGATGGAGTGGGATAATGAAATATAAATTATGTAAGCTGTGAATGAAAAATGAAACCTTCAAGGTAAAAGATTGACCATGGAGAAGGAAACTGCAGAAGAAAACAGAATATAATCCCAGATAATATGCTTGAAGAGAATGGAGTAAACAAGAGGAAACCTTCAGTTTGTCTTGAAAGTCTACTTTAGACATTGCTGCCAGGGCTGTAACACTTTTCACTTATCACTACTTAAAGGCAAGAGAGTGAGAGTTTCTGATTATTCCTGACCTCCTATTTGTCTTGGAAGTAAATTCCTCACATGTTCCATTTGCTTGATGCATGTGTAAATGACTATCCTGATCTGCTTAACATAATCTTTGAAAGAGGCAACCGAAGCAAACACATTATCTCTGGATCTGTGCCTCCGAGACTGAGAGGAAAAATGAAGCTTCAATGAGTAACAGTAATTTAATTAACCATGGTGAAGTAAACTACAGCTCAATGCTGGGTCAGTTGAGTCTTTTTTTCACATTTCCATTTTAGTTTAAAATTGATCATGAGATCCTCTCCTCCAATTTGCTGCCATGTTACTCCACCAAAATAGCATAGAAGTTGCTCAGATACCTCAAACTATGTCTCTGCCCACATTTTTCTCTCAAGCAAGCCAAAGTGTTTGGTGTCTTCCTCTCATCTGGCCTAGGCTGAAACCCCGGAACCTGAGAAAGGAGCTTTTCTCTGAGAGTTAAATAGCAGCTTTTCTAACTACTGCCTCCATAACCAGGAGAAAGAAGTGGCACACAATTCACTTTTTACAGCACCTTTTTCCTTTTCTTTGGTCACAGACTTAAGGTTTCTGAGATCAAGATCATACATTCTGCTCTTAGGCAGGATGAATCTTACTCAGGATGTTCCTGCCTAGGAAGCAGGCAAACAGTCTTAGAGCAGACCTAGTATACAGTGACAAGGTGTTGCAACAAAATCCATAGTGTGTTTGACCATAAATAAGTTCACATTTGAATCAGATACTGTATCATGGGAAAACTGTAAGGACAAATAAATAAATTAATAATGCACAGTCTTATGAGCAGAATCAGATCTGTTCTCTTTTGCAACAACGACAAAACCCAATTTTCTTCAGAAAGAATCTTTGATGATTAAAGGGTTTCTGGATGCTAATCATTAATTCTTTGTTGCACTTTTGCCTCTCTCTTGGGTATTTGGCTGGCATCATGGAAAGGCTATAACATTCTAGGCTAGGAAGCAAGGAAAGAAAAGGTTTAAGGGAAGAGTCTGATCTGTCATATAAATTCATAAATTGTAAGTTCTGACATGGAATGGAATGTAGCTATAATAGTGCAATAATGTTACTGCAGTATTATTTTCTATTTAGAGCATATGTACAAGCTAGGGAAAATACATCCCAAACAATACAAAACATGTAGTTGTTCTTTAATAATTAATATATATGAGTACCACACAGGGGTTTCTGGATATATAAAACCTTATCCTTTTCTTCCTTGCCAAAGCCATGAAAAGTGTCTGTATGCATAAGTGACCTACAACTATGCACTTATCTTTGCTACAGACAAACTGATTTTTCAGGAAGTCATCCATGGCATGCTCCAGGCTACATTGGTAGCACATAAGACCCTTAATGGGAAGCTTGTGAGTTCAAGCCTGCAGTGGGCATTATTGTCCTCCCTACTCTAGTCATGGGGTCTGTGGTGACAGGTTGGACTCGATGATCTTTGAGGTCTCTTCCAACCTTGGTGATACTGAATCTATAGTGTGTTCATCTCTGGCACACCATGGTCAGTTGTTGTTGTGTGTTTGTGTTCTTGTGTAGCTAAAGTTATTCAAATGCATACATTCCTGCCTTTGCTTCCATATATGTTAACCATTCTGTGCCTAAAAGACAATGAATATTTCTTCCCCCACAGGAGG
This sequence comes from Dryobates pubescens, assembly GCF_014839835.1. NCBI lineage: Eukaryota > Metazoa > Chordata > Aves > Piciformes > Picidae > Dryobates > Dryobates pubescens. Next base: position 5,258,796 of record NC_071621.1, read on the forward strand.
ATGGATGGTCAAAAAAGTTGTGGGGTTTTTTGTTGTTCTGTTACAGCCACACGTAACAGTAGGACTGAACATTATAAAGCTTTTTAAAAAACAATATTGATATATTTCTTCTCTCTTATGAATTCATAGCACAGACATAAGTGATGTGACTGGATAAGATACGTGCTCAAAATGGGAGCATTCTAGTGTGGCAACAATAAGCTTGTGAAAGAGCAGAGCTGCTTTAAAGATCCAGTCTCATGAGAACAGCAACCTTCAGCCTTTAAGAAAAAGTGTTCAATTAAGGGTTTCTTTTCTAAACCTAGTTCCCCCTTCACACACGCTCACAAGCATACTGGTTTAGCTTCAGAAATAAAATGTAGAGGGCTTAGGATATTTTGCCCTTGCTAGAAGAACACTTATGTCTGTGTGGATTCCTAACAAGGACAGCCATGCCTGTATTCTAGTCATGTTTCCTTATTGTCTGAGCTGTTCTGCCCATCTCCAGAGCACGGGAAACTGCTTAGGGGGTTGTAATTCTGTTTAAAATTCTGTCACTGTGAATTACCAAGGGGAAAGACAAATCACAGGGTAGCATAGCAGCACTTTTGTGCCAAAAAATATCTTAGACCTTTGCAGTTTCAGGAAATAATTTGCAGCAAGTGCTCAAGTTGCCTTATAACATTTTCTGGAGTCTAGAAGCATGCTAATGTCTTCTATATAGAGAAACACGGGCTGAACATTAAAGGTACATTTGGAAGGAGAACCTGGCACTTCCAATTTCTACCACTGTCAAATTTTACTCCTTAGACCCTATGTGTAAACAGCTGCCTTACATTTGACATGATCAGGTCTGCCTATTTCGTGTAGGACTTCCTGCAATGATACAGTAGCTGCGTTTGCAGTTTGTTTTGCTCAATGTTTTGTTGCTGGGTTTTGTTGTTTTGGTTTGGGTTTGGTGGTTTGTTGTTTTTTTGTGTTTTTTTTTTCATCCTGCTTCAAAAATTGCATAAATGTTTTGTCTTCAAGAAATAGGATGTTTATAATATAAAAGCAGATGAGCCTAGGGTGTTTTGGGAGACTGTAGGTCACATTTAAAACAACTTTCATGTAAAATTATTCAGCAAAAAGTAGTAGCCTGGAGTGAATCAGTGGTTCAGATACTCTCCAGTGCAGCTAAGCAGCCTAGAATCATTTGTTATTGGTGTTACTTAGAATTGTCATAGATCCTTGAGACAAGATCATTCCTGCTGTATATTTCAAGTTTTGTTTAGGAAGGTTGTCCCTAAGGAACACATCAGTAGAAAGCCAAGCATAACAAGATTGCATGCCAATCCTTGGAGCAGGGCAGGAGTGCAATGGAAGTCAAGAATACAAAGTAAGGAGTATATCTTATACTGGCCCTCTGCACAGCAGCAGATTTCACTTCTACAGAAGCCTTAGATGGGAAAAAAGATCCAAAAACCATCCTCCCCTCTCTCTCATTAACTAAACAATTATGAGAACTAAAAGTGAATTCAAGCCAGTAGAGAGATTGGCCAGAAAATGCCAGTGCCAATCTCTATTTACAGAATCACAGACTATTAGGGGTTGGAAGGGACCTCAAAAGATCATCCAGTCCAACCCCCCTGCCAGAGCAGGATCACCTATACCAGGTCACACAGGAACGCACCCAGGCAGGTTTTGATGTCTCCAGAGACAGAAACTACACAACCCCCCTGGGCAGCCTGTTCCAGTGTTCCATCACCCTCATAGTGAAAAAAAATTTTCCTCAAGTCTGCGTGGAACTTCCTGTGCCTCAACTTCCACCCATTGCCCCTTATCCTGTCATTTGGCATCATTGAGAAGCACCTGACTCCATCCTCTTGGCACTCACCCATACATATTTTTAAACATGAATGGGTCTTGCCTTAGTCTTCTCTCCCAGCTGAAGAGCCCCAGCTCCCTCAGTCTCTCCTTGTAAGGAAGATGTTCCACTCCCTTAATCATTTTTGTGGCTCTGCGTAGGACTCTTTCAGGCAGTTCCGTGTCCTTCTCGAACTGAGGGGCCCAGAACTGGACACAATGTTCCAGATGCAGCCTCAGCAGGGCAGAGGGGGAGGAGAAACATTAGGGTTTTCTATTCAGAGATACAGACTTGTCTAAAAGCCACAGAACCCTCATGGCCATTAGACTCCCTAAAATTTTTGGAAAATGAGCTGAAAACTCATTAAAGATAAATGTTTTGGGGTTATTTTAGAGAAGCTTAGTAGTAGTGGCAGAATCATCACTTGCTTGCAAGTGTCACAATATCCCTTAACAGTAGAATCTTCTATTGCAAGTAAATTAGTGCTATACCATGTGAATGGAGTTTTAGAAACAAACAGGGTGAACACGATCATTTATTTTGAAGTGTAAATTTTCATTTTAAGAAAATTCTTTGTCTCCATGTAAGGAAAGTGACTGCTCCTTCCTAGTGTTCAACAGTACCTGAACTGGATTGATGTTAAGTGATTAAATTTGCAAGTTAAAGGGTTGCTCTTTAATTGCCTACTAGGAGTCTCTCTAGAGAATTTTATTTTGCCCTTCTTATGTCCTTTCTGTCCAATGGGAGGGGAAGAGAAGGGAAGGGAAGGGAAGGGAAGGGAAGGGAAGGGAAGAGAAGAGAAGAGAAGAGAAGAGAAGAGAAGAGAAGAGAAGAGAAGAGAAGAGAAGAGAAGAGAAGAGAAGAGAAGAGAAGAGAAGAGAAGAGAAGAGAAGAGAAGAGAAGAGAAGAGAAGAGAAGAGAAGAGAAGAGAAGAGAAGAGAAGAGAAGAGAAGAGAAAACAAGCCTTATTTTACTACCAAATTTACAAATTAACTTTGCCACAACACATGCAGTGCCTGCCTCAATAAGGCTCTGATAAGCTGGCTGTGCCAGGGCTCACAATAAACATCTACTGCAGTTCTTCAATAGGCGCTCTTAATAGTGTTTTATGTCTTAAAATGTTTCAAGCTATATCCCAAATACTTTCACAGGGCTGGTTGAACTTAAGCTTTATAAATAACTTTACAGAAAAGTTGCATAGAATTTAAAATCCATTAAGGACAAGAAATGCTGAAAGCAAAAAATATTTTGTGTCTTGGAAAACCATTTCTGGCCTCTGGAAACAATTTTTTATATGCATCTCAGAAACAGTCTGTAGCATTTGGAGAAAAGCACAAGATCACGGTTTAATTATAAAAGGCTGTGCTTGTACCATTTTCTTCATTTATTATGACCAAAATCATTAAACCGATTTAGCATTGCAGCATTCCATCTTGTAAGATCCATGGCAAGAGAATAAAGTAGTTTGCTTCCATGTCTTATAAAGGTGTTGCTACAGTATTTCACATGATGCAGAAGTCTCTCTGGTAAGAGATTGCAGTGTTCCGGGTGTCTGCAAACTGCAGAACATTAAGCTTCTAGGATTTAGCCTGCGGAACACAGATGTGTTTATGCTCTGTGAAGTGCTTGGCAGTTGCATCATGCAGCCAAAAGAATGATGTACCTCCTGCCCTGGTGCACAAGGCAGAGCAGTGTTTGTGCTTTTGCTGCTTGATGGCTCACCTCAGGCTCTCAACAAAGCAGTGAGGGCACAGGATGACAACTGTTTTATGATGGAGAAGATGTCACAAGGCACTCCTCATGAACCATGAAAGCAATCTGCAATGTCTAGCAGCAGCATCAGCTGGAAAGTAGAAATTTTTAGGGGGTAATGAAAACTGAAGAAAATTAGATATTTTACCTCTACACCTTTCTCCAGTCTGTACAGTGACATGGCTGCCTCTGTAGGAGCACAAGTCATATGAGGGGCAGCCTAGGGAACTGGGGTTGTTTAGCCTGGAGAAAAAGAGGATCAGGGGAGACCTTACTAATCACTACAACTACCTGAAACGAGACTGTAGGGAGGTAGAGGGGGTCTATCTCTTCTCCCAAGTAGCAAGCAATAGAAAAAGAGGAAATGGCTTCAAGTTGCACCAGAGCAGGTTTAGTTTGGACCTCAGGAAAAAGTTCTTTACTGAAAGAATTATCAAGCACTGGGACAGGATGCCCAGGGAGGTATTTTAAAATGTGTAGATGTGGTGCTGAGGGCCTTGGTTTCGTGGTGGACTTGGTTAATGGTTTGACTTGGTTATCATAAAGGTCTTTGACAACCAAAATGATTCTTTGATTCTATGAAAGAAACTGCCTTCTGCCTCCTTCTGCCCCCAGTGACTGATTACAAATTGCCCTCTACAACTACCTGAAAGGTGGTTGTAGACAGGAAGGGGTTGGTCTCTTCTCCCAGGCAACCAGCACCAGAACAAGGGGACGCAGTCTCAAGCTGTGCCAGGGGAGGTTTAGACTCGAGGTGAGGAAAAAGTTCTTCACTGAGCGAGTCATTCGTCATTGGAATGTGCTGCCCAGGGAGGTGGTGGAGTCACCGTCCCTGGAGGTGTTCAAGGGGAGATTGGACGTGGCACTTGGTGCCATGGTCTAGTTGTGAGGTCTGTTGGGACAGGTTGGGCTTGATGATCCTTGGGGTCTCTTCCAACCTTGGTTATACTGTGATACTGTGAAATACCCTTGTTTGAGGTCATGACTTTTTATTATAAGAAGGTGGGAGATTCGAGGTCTTCTTGATCCAGCACAAGAGTAATTTGTTACCTATTTCCATGTTAGACACTGAAAGGCTAAATCACCTTTGCTATTAGCACTATCCCTTTGGTCACATCAGACTTTACTCAGTTACCTGTGCAGCCCTCAGCTGCCTGTACAACCATCCTCATGTTCTCTCTATTACAGCAATGAAGCAGCCTGGTAGCTCTGGAATTTTTACAAGGTTAAACATGTCCACTGAGACAGTCTTCTAAACTACAGGCATTTTTTATTTAATCACCATGTTTAAATACCTTTAAGCCACCCATATGCACAGATTTTTCATTATGTTTTCAATGTGCTAATAATCATTCTCAGTCTGGGCCCTTCTTGTGAACATTTTGCCAACTGAAGTGCCAACTGGCACTCTTTGGTCATTTTCAACAGCAAAGGCAGATGTCTGTTCTTGTAGACAACATGGCCAGGAAGTTTGGGGGTTTTTTATGAGGTGTGTGTGCATGAGCATCCTTTTTCACTGATACAGAAGGATTTTTTCTGAAATTAAGTTTGGCTTTCCACCTCTTATGACCTCTCTCTCATAAGAGAGCAAAGGGATTCCTTGTGAATGATCTGAAGCCTGTGTTAATATGGGTGAAAGATTCTGGGATTTCGTTTTCACTTTTCTGTTTGGTCTGCCAGCAGGATTATTTCTGTCCATTCTGTCACCAAACAAGCTTGTAGTCAGTGCTCTGTATGTGACTTTGCTATTATTTTATTATTTCATTGGATTTGATTGATAGTTGCAGTACATCTGTGTTCTTTCCATCTGAAAAAAATGTTCAACAGTTGCTCCAAGAGACTCTTTTCTGTAAAGCACCTGAGCACATCTGAGCGTGCCACCCCTGGTTTGTTTCCCCACTGTGCTGACAGCATTTGATGACTGTGGGCTCTTGAGAAACTTGAGGAATATAAGCCTCCTCTTGACAATAGTAGTCACAGATCTGTTAGCATAGTTCACAGGTCTTCCTCCTTCCCTTCTCCTTCCTCTCCTGGGATGGAGACATGATGTTTCCTTGTCCTGTTAGACAAGCTCCTGGGATGTGGTCCTGTTCACACCCACTCCCTGTTCCTCCTCCCCATCAGCCTTTGCTTTTTTTCCCATAGGGTTTTGTATTGCCTCAATTCCACAGTTTCTCTGCTCTTACTATGAGTCCTTTTCCCACAAACAGCATTGACAGGGCTAACATCTAACACAGCTTTAGTCAGACTGTGACTAAGATTTCATATTGCGTGTACTTCGTACAACATGCGCACAGGTATGTTTGTTTGTAATACTGCTTTGACGTGTACAGAATAAACCAAAAGGCCCACAGGAACCTTTTTCTTCTGTTTTCCTTCTCCCTCCTCCCATCCATCACATGCAAACATGAATTATAAACTCTGGGACAAAGCATGCTTCATTTCATTTGCATATTGGCAACAGAAATCTTCTGTATGAGGAACGAAGAAATAATAATTGTCTTTAACATTTTTATTTAAGAGTGAACAATGGAAGGGGTTTTCTTTTTCTTCAGAATATAAAAATGAATAAACAAAGAAAAAATGCCTCTGGAGACCTCCATTTGGATTAGTTTCACTTTATGGGAACCTTTAATAGAGGATGTTGCTTTTTTCCTAAATCAAGACAAAATGTTATTGGCATAAAAGGATATCTCCACCACAATTTTAAAGGTAAAGATATATGTTTTTTTAATCCTCTTTTAAGTGGAACCGAAGGTAAGTTCTCTGTCTTTCCTGCCTTGTTCTAAGAACATCATGACCCTCCAGATTAATAACAAGACAAGAGTCAGACATGAGATAATTTACCACACCATTTATTTACACATTTTAATGAAGGAAAGATCATAGAAGCATAACAGAGCTGGAGTTTGTTGTCAGTTGGATTGGGAAATGTATATAAATTCCAGGAACAACTTAGTCACTATTGACACTATTTTAATTTTAAATGGAAATTATTCAGCTAACAAGTCACATCCTGTCTTCTTGCTTCTGTTCATCTGCAAAGCAAGAATCCTAGAGGGCAGAATGGGAGATCTCACAGAAAATACTTCTGAGAAACAAAGTCTGATGCATGATTCCCCTGCTTTAATTTTAACTGCATTGCCTCACAGAAAATACTTCTGAGAAACAAAGTCTGATGCATGATTCCCCTGCTTTAATTTTAACTGCATTGCTGCAGTAATGTAAAACAAAAGAAACCCAACCAACCCAAACCCAGCCCAACCAACCCAAAAAAAAAACCCAAACAAAACAAAACACAAAACCCTCAAACCACAATTGGAAGCTTTTTTATTAGGCTTTGAAGATTTAATTTCCTCATTTTGCAATTAAATAGCACAGACTACAATCTTGACTCATATCAAGTCATCACCAATTCATTCAAGTACTTGATTACACTCTTGACAGCAACAAGATCAGTTTGGATTAAGGTCATGCTGACCTATTTCTGCATTTACAGTGCTTATCTAGAAGGATGGGGTATTTCTTGAATGCCTAGAGATTCTACAGAACCAGAGAGAGAAGCCAGATATTGATGAGCAGACAAGATGAGAGATGCAGATCTTGGATATGTTTTGCACAGTCACAGAATGACAGAATCAACAAGGTTGGAAAAGACCTCAGAGATCATCAAGTCCAACCTATCACCCAACACCTCATGACTAACTAAACCATGGCTTCAAGTGCCATGTCCAATCCCCTCTTGAACACCTCCAGGGACTGTGACTCCACCACCTCCCTGGGCAGCCCATTCCAACGGCCAATAAATCTTTCTGTGAAGAACTTTCTCCTCACCTCGAGCCTAAACTTCCTCTGGCACAGCTTGAGACTGTGTCCTCTTGTTCTGGAGCTGGTTGCCTGGGAGAAGAGACCAACCCCCACCTGGCTACAGCCTCTTTTCAGGTAGTTGCAGAGAGCAATAAGGTCTCCCCTGAGCCTCCTCTTCTCCAGGCTAAACAATCCCAGCTGCCTCAGCCTCGCCTCATAAGGCTTCTGCTCGAGACCTCTCACTAGCCTCTTTGCCCTTCTTTGGACATGTTCAAGTGTCTCAATATCCTTCTTAAATTGAGGGGCCCAGAACAGGACAAGGAAATGTGTATGTCCTACCACCTTCTATCTGTATTGCTTTTCTGTTTCAGAATAAACAGTCAACAACAGCAGTCAAAAAATCCATTGGAGGATTTGGAGTAGTAAGTAAAGCAATGGATGTAATATGGGCTGGAAACCACTCAGGATGGGGTGGGAGCTGCTCCAAGGCATTTTATAGACTGCTGAGTTACAACATAGAACAGGTGGGGCATGAGTCATCAGCTTTCCCTTTGCATCAAAAAGCTTACCTACAGCTGCACTTGATCCAGATTCATGGTGGGAACGTGTTTCGGGAACACTTATGGAACCAGTCCCTCCAGGATTATGTGATGGAGGAATGCCTGCTTTCTGTATTGCAGTAAAGTTTAGGCATGCATGTAGTGTAAGGTGACCAGTCCTATCAAAACTGGGACATTTCTGGACATGTAACAGGGCATAATTGAAACACACAAGGTGTCTCCGTGTATACCCAACATTTTTCAAGATCACAAATTTGGATGGCACTGTGCATCTTCTCTTCGTATTCCTTTGTTCAGGGGAGTGTTGTGCAGCCAGCCAAGATGTCTGTACCCAAGCATAGACATGCCCTTCTGTACCTGAGGAATAAAAAGCCTACAGATAGACAGCATCTGAGGGATCTGTAGAGAATTTATAGTTAGGTGGTTTGGTGCCTATGCTCTCCTGCATATAGTGTTCAAAACCCCTGTGTTTACTGAGGGCCATTTTTTGTCCAAGTCCCTGGTGCAAAGTAGATTCCTTTTAAGATTTCACCTTCTCCTTTTGGTTCCCCCATGGACCTTCTCCTGTAACAATTTACTGCTTGTGAAGAGCTAAGATATACATGAAACATGTACTGTTCTAGACTTGTAAATCCATATAATTCTATCTGTTCTCCCTACAAGAAGGCAAAGATTAATTCATCTTCTTGGTAATTTCATTAGTATTTCTGTTTTCTTATTAGTAGTCAAATACCAATGTCAGCCTTCTTCTGTTATTCAGGTGGGAAAGGGAGATATGAAGATATGAAAAACAAGTGCTATCTTTTATTTATTACAGTCTATATAATCAATTTATATTAAGTCAGCAGAAATCTTGAGGCTTGCTTTTTCATTTCAGGTTAAAAAAGGGGAAGTGTAGGTCTTCCGTGATACTTGTGATTTATCATCTCATACTTTCCCTGAAGTCAACTGTCTGAATCTTCACACTCTTGCCAAAAAAATCCTTTCTATGACCTGGGTTTATTTTGCCACATTCACCATTTTCACTTCACGCCATCATTTCTTTGTTAAACCTCCTGAAAAATCTCACCATTCCCTTGTCCCATTTATCACACCATAATTAAACTTAGGAGCCCAAATCATACATGCTTTTGTTGTCCGTCATATCAAACATTTTTCTGAAACTGAGATCACACAACCCAGAACTACATGTAAGGAAATGTGCCACATGCTTTTTCTTCCATGTTGCTCCTTAAGCACAGCAGCAAATTCTGTGTGTGAAGTGACTGCATTGTCCATGTATAAGTTTCCCCTCAACTGCAATGTGAAAAGTCTGACAGTCAGACAGCAGGCATGTTATAACCGCTGCTTGTCATTACCTACCAAACCTCCTCTTATGTGTCTTTTTCACCTGGTGCTTGTAGCTACTGTTGGGCCTCTTGTTACTGATCATTGGACAAACGCTGCCTATGTATGCATGAAATACACAGTACAGCTCTGGTTCCTATATCAGTGCCTAGCAGTATCTTATTCTGGTAGAAATATTTGAACTGACTCCACAGCAATCTGCAACAGGATGACAGAAATGCATTCAGTCCTTGGAACGAGTACATTGCTTTTTATAAAAGCATGTGTGAAGTGGTGTACTCATGATTCCCTTTTATGAATGTCTGATAAGCTGATTGCTGAGGTGCCTGGAAGTCCTCTGTTGAAGTAGTGACATTCAACTCTTTACCAAGGCATCATTTTTTTCTGTAAAGTACTGGTAGTACTAAATAAAGCATCATCTGAAAGAAAGAAGTTATACACTACTAGAACCTGCATATTCCAATGTTTTCATTATTTCAGGTACTGTAGGTTCTTTTTGGACTCACTTCTTCTGTGTCATAAGCAAGCGTCACACATTTCATTAGTAGAGTACCATTTGATGAAATTGTCCCTTATTGATGCTTAAGCCAAACCAAACAGATCATGAGTAAGGCATAAGGAAAAGCTGCAATTCTATGCCTACACACACGTAATACACAGGTATTATGGGGTTTAGCAGATTATTAAGATGTGACAGTTTTAAAGTCTGAGAGATGAACAAAGCAGATGGAATTACTCTCTGAAAGCTCGGCTGTAGCCAGGGGCCTTCTTAAGGGTGACTATTACAAGTACACATGGATATGAAAACCAACTACCATTAATGGTCAGAAAGGAGAACAAAGAATCAGTAAGTATTTATTATTTCATCTCTTGTGAATCTAATATTACTTCCTACAGGACAAATCTAATGAACAAGAGAAAACATGTTCATCTGCTTGTCATAGAAATTAAGCAAATCTAAGTAAAGACATAATGAGATGATGAGCTAGATAATCCCATCACTTGGAGTCAGCATTCTGAGCAGAAGCAGGAATTCCTTAATAGCAAATAAAAGTTCCTAACCATCTTGATTTCCTTAACCTTCAGCTGTTACTCCCCTCAGCCTGGCACCCCCTGAGATGTAATCTGATCTAGAGGAGGATGTCCCTGCTTGCTGCAGTGGGGCTGGAGTAGATGACCTTTGGAGGTCTCTTCCAACCCAAACCAGTCTCTGACTCTATGTCTTACAGTTCTGTCCTCACAACAGATCTTATCAGGCATCTTGCCTTGAGCCCTCAGCAAAACGCTACCATTACAGGATCACAGGATTACAGGATGTCAGGGGTTGGAAGGGATCCAAAGAGATCATTGAGTCCAACCCACCTGCCAGAGCAGGACCATACAATCTAGCTCAGGTCACAGAGGAATGCGTCCAGATGGGCCTTGAAATCTCCAGAGAAGGAGACTCCACAACCTCTCTGGGGAGCCTGTCCCAGTGATCTGTGACCCTTACAGTAAAGAAGCTCCTCCTTGTGCCATTGTAGTAATTTGGATGAGAACACATTGCTACTTTTCTTGTTTAGTTCAGCTTTCCTAGAACCATGAGAGGTATAACTTGACACATTGCCCTGTGCTTCACTGCCTTTGCACACGCTCTCCCCTGCCTCCTCCCAAGCTCTGACCACATCACAGCCAGTATTGAGGTTGCTTTGAGTAGGAAGGATTCACAGCACCTTTGCCCAGATTATCAGTGTCGTCAGCTGCTGTTGAAGTAAAGGTTTATTTGGGGCTTGTCTATATACTTCTGTTGCCTCTATAAACCCTTCTGACAGATTTGGCAATTAGAGTTGGGTGATAAAGTTTTGATGACAAGCAAAGGAAATGCTGACTTGTTCATGCTTCTAATGGGAACATATGGTTGCAATTAAATGCTTTCAGAAGTATTCCTTAGGGCAGGACAGACTTCTGGTAACAGATTGTGACAAATGGTTAATGTAGTCAGTTAAGGTAAGGAAACTGTGGGTCCAAGGCCCTGCACAACTACTTTATGTGTGGGGCAGAACCTGAACTTCTGCTTGTCAGGCAAGTTTCTGGTCTAATCTGATGGCTGCATACTCCTTAAAGCTTTGTGCTGTGTATAACCTGGAGGAAAGTGAGGCTTTCTCCATCTCCAAAACTTAAGAAAATCCCAAAGTGAATCTGTATCAGCTGATGGCACTATATGTAGGACTTCAGAACTGCTCTCTATCCAAGCCTCCTAGCACTTCCAGGGGCACTGCAATTTATCAGTGATTTCTCTCAATGTATTCTTAAGGCACAAATCATTCTTCAGAGCTGTATTTTTCTGTGGCGGTTGCCAATGTTTCTGATACTGTGAGGAGTTCTTTTGTCTTTGCTCTTTCCTAATTTCTCAGAAAATATTATTTTGATCACAGATTCTACCTCTCTATCTAATGCACTGTGCAGAGTAGTTTTTATTTCATCAATGTGGAAATGTTCTTCAGTGAGTGGTCACTGCATACTCACTCCTATGTTTCCCAATACCTTGTCATTACTTATGCCCAGTAATTCTCACCAAACCAAGAAGCAGAGGATAATATGGAATAGCTTTCTTCTAAGAATCTCCTTCCTCACTGGAAGGCTAACTGCTCCATCCAAATTTCAACATTGTGCTGCAAATATTCACAGCACAGGGGAATGAAGCAATAATGGGCAGTGGGCAGAGAGAGATAGGAAATACTGACTGTCATTAAATGGGCAAAATACCCAACTCCAAAATCAGTGTTGCTTCACCAGTCTAACATCAATGAATGGAAATAATGAGTCATATCCCCGCGGTCCCTTTCCCATTTCACTTGTGACTTTGATCACTGATTTATATGCCAAACTGATTGTGCTTACCTGTCTCCAAAGGAAAATGGAACACAACAGGTAGCAGAATGCCAGCCTCTAAAAGCATGCAGCTGTCTTTTTCTGCACTGTAATATTAATATCTGTGCTTGAAAGGTGTTGCCTTTCTTCCTTGGTGTCCACCACTGGCGTAGCCAGAACAGAAGATTTTAACAGAAATGAAAACAGGAGTTCTGCAAACTGCTGAAAACAACTCCAGAAGTTACAAAATGCTGTTACAAGATGCTGATGGATGCCCCGGGCTTTCATTGACAGACATCACTTTACTGCACACTCCTTTTGCTTGTTGAACAGGACTTTTGAGGTCACAGAGGAACACAGCCCTGTTTTATAACTGTATTTTACTTGGCCTAGTGTGCTGGGTTACACCCATCCTTGATGAACTTGAAAGAACCCAGCCCCCAGGTGGACAAAAGAAACTTGATCCAGGTGGGCAGAGAGAGACTTGGTTTTCCCCCTCCCAGGAGGAGGGGTCCCCTGGGTCAAAGGTGGTCTGTTCACAGTATCACAGTATCACAGTATAGCTAAGGCTGGAAGAGACCCCAAGGATCATCAAGTCCAACCTGTCTTCACAGACCTCACTACTAGACCATGGCACCAAGTGCCACATCCAATCTCCTCTTGAACACCTCCAGGGACGGTGACTCCACCACCTCCCTGGGCAGCACATCCCAATGATGAACGACTTGCTCGGTGAAGAATTTCTCCTCACTTCGAGTCTAAACCTCCCCTGGAGCAGCTTGAGACTGTGTCCCCTTGTCCACTCCCCCTTCTTGTCCAGCAAGCTTATAAAAAGGGTGGACATCTTCTACTTATCTTCTCTTGCCTCACCTGCTCGAGAGAAGTCATCTGCTGCTGCTTCCTGCACTGACCACATGGTCTGGGACTACACTTTCTAACGAACTGAATCCACTTACGTCCAAGGAAATACACGGTCATCCAGGCTTGGTTTTGTATATTTTCTTATTTATCCTTATCCTTTACCTTTGTGAACCCTCCCTGTTATTGCTATACACATATTTTATTTAAAAATTTAACTCTCCTACTTCCAAACTGATTCCAGACTATTTCTTTCATGAATTTACCTCTCCCTTTCCCCTACCCTTTTTTGGTTTACCTTACCAGAGGAAAAAAGTGCAGGGAGGGAGGGAGGAATCTCTATCTGTTATCATTTGGGCTTCTAGACTCCTGGAAGAGCTCAAACCAGCATACCTATCATCAGTGTTTTCTAAGTCCTATTCTGTCACAGCCCTTTGATGTGTAACGGCACATTGAAGTACATATTCTATAGCTATGCCTTGAGCTATTGTGTCTCATAGGCCTTCTGGTGACGTTTCAAAGACATTAAACATATGTAGGGTTTAAGAAGATTCACAGGCAATAAAGCCTGTATGCACATCATTTGGCTACTAACCTCAGCATGAGCATGAGACAGCTTCAAAGCTTCCAAATGCAAAATTCAGAAGGCTCAAGTTTTGCCTGACAACAAACTTCTGATTAAGTGCTTTCCCTGAATCTTCTGAAGTAAGGTAATACCCACAAGAGACAAAAAAATGGCACAATAACCCTCAAACACATTTCTCTGGCATGTTGTTTGTTGGTTGGTTGTTTTTTTACCTCTGACTTCCTGTACATTAGTGCTTCTCTGCACTTAAATCACATTCAAACAAGTTATGACTTCAAAGCACAGTTACTGCTTCTGAATCATGCCGTGGATGGATGCTGCTGTTCCAGAGTGATTGAATTGCTCTGTTGGAAGTTGGACCAAGCTCAGATGGAGCAAGGCACTCCAAAAGATATTAATGCTTTTATGGGAGCCACAGCTCCCGTAGCAATAAGCTTGAATATGCAGCATCAGGCAACGATGAGTTGTATTCTCTTTGTTTCAGAAACCAATAAAATGGCAACAGCTTTGTCTTTTTTAGCTGAGCTGGGAAAATCAGTGGAGGGGGAGTAAATACTGCCTCCAAAGTTTAGCTCCCTTACTGAGGTCCACTGTCAGCCACAGACACATTTAATGAGGTGAGCAAGACACCTCTGTGTTCACCAGAGACAGCTCCAGTCTGCATCATTTAGTGTTCCTCTAATGCATAGAGAACTTAGTCACCTCCAGAAGGTAATCTAGTCTATCAGTCTCCAGAGACACTCCCAAAGAATAAGAATCAGTAGGCAATACTGACTGTGTCCATAGAGTCAGCATTTATTCTGCCTAGCCCTGTTCTAAGATAGAGTGGAAAAAGTAATGCAAAGCAAGAATGAAAGTAGGGTCTGGTGTGTGGTGTGGGGTTTTTTGTTGTTGTTGTTTCTTTGCTTCTTTGGTTTTGGTGTTTTTGTTTTCAACAGCCCATGGGTGTCAGTCATGTCACATATCCTGAGATGATTTGAACATCTAGACTGTACTGCTAGGACAGGGATATCTGGTTCTCTGGTCCTTCCTCCAAGAACTGCTAGTAGGCAATCCTTGGTGGTCAAATATATGCACTTTGAAAATGCTGGGTCTGGAAGCACATTGTATGTGCAATCTTAATTGCTTAACTGGGATCTCCAGGGTTTTTGGTTGGTTGTTGGGTTTTTTGGTTGTTTGTTTATTGTTTGTTTGTGGTTTTCTGTTTGTTTGTGGGGTTTTTTGTTTGTTTAGTTTGCTGATTTTGTTTTGGGTTGGGGTTTTTTTTGGTCTGTTCTTTGGGTTTGGTTTTTTTTTTCATCTGAGATTCTTGAATCCTCATCTATATGGTGGAGTGGCTTCTGCTGAAGAATACAGTGTGCCTCGTGGCCTGCTGAACAGGTGTATTGTAGAATTGAACTTCAGTACTCTTTGAATAGAGTAAAAACCTAGAGTTTCTAATTATTTAAGGTGGGCTACACTGCTGCTGCCTACCAAAGTTATTTACACTACTAGCAGTATTTAGCCTTTTGGTCCTTTCTCATGCATTTTATATGACATCCAGGTATGTGTTGATCTATGTGTAGGTTTCAAGAAGACTTTTGACATGAAACTAATGAACATACCAGCAGAGCAGGCATCAAAGTTTGGTGATGAAAGTCAATATCCAATAAAATCCTATCAGAAGAAGAGAATAATTCGTTGAATTAAGGTTTTATAGCATTAGGCACTCATGGAAAGACTGTATGGCTTTTTTTGAAACTCCCACAGGAACACAGGTATTTAAGCACTACAGAGCTAGTACAAATCTTGACAGGAGCTTGCTGGAATTACTGCAATATACCTTCAGAAGTCAAGTGCCAACAACCAAGAAGTGCAAGGAAGATTATCTTTCACCCATTACATTTAGGTCAAAACCACAATTTCTTGATTTCTTCCTAATTTCTTCTTTTGTGATGGGTGATACATGATCAAAAGAGCTCTTCATGTTTAGACCTTATAATGTAATGCAGAGTATACAAACTGGGATAAAACACTCTGTAGATAGGAGGGAAAAACATGTTGGATAGAAATCATGCAAAACTACTTTTGAATTATATCATCCTTTATTATTTCTGTGCTAGTTGATTCTGTATTCTTTTTATTTTGCTAAGTAAAGGGGGAAAAAAATCAGCAACACACAAAGTCCAGCTAAACAGTGCTTGCAAATTTATAGGTAAGGAAATAATCTGCAGTCAAGAGGAACGCATTTGTAACTGGTGGCTGAGCATTTCAATTTACACTTCTGTGCTTTCATCAAAGTATTTCCACTGAGTAACTGAGACTATCATGGTGATATTGATCTCTAGCTTTAAAACCCCCCAAACCTGACCAACGCTTCTTTTTGTCTTCTATTTTCCTTCCTTTTATTTGTTTCTGATCTAGTATTTAGCATTCCTCTAATGCTTCTGAGGTTAAATTGTGAAGTACCTGAGCTTCTTGATATTTCCTCAAAGAAAACCAAGTGTATATGAAAGAGGCTGATGTGTCAAAACAAATGTACATGTAGAATTGTGTTGGTTGCTGTGATCTTTGAGTGAAGCAGAGGTATATATTTGATGTGCAGGCTTTGCTTCTCGATGCTCTACATTTTGGAGAGGACGGCCGTCCTGGGTTAACACAGCCTACTCTCACAAGCTTCCCCTCTCCCCACACAGACAGGAGGGAATGTAACATACCAAAAAATGGACTGAGGTAACAAATTTTACTGGGATAACACAATGCACAATTACCTTAGCCTATTTGCAGAAAATGCACAGCAAAGAGCAGGAGCAGGAGTAGAAGCCAGCAACAAAATGATTCCCCCCAACCAAGCATGCAGGAGCCAGCCCAGCGGAAAAGATCAGCATCCCCAATCCCAGAAATCAGAAGCAGCAACCGGAACAGGAAGCCTCTGGTGTTACAATTTGAACCTCAAACCCCATGATATTTTGCTCCAGCCAGCACTTTCATTTTGAAGCTGGCATGATGTCAGCATGGCATTGAATATCATCAACAGATTCAGAAAGAAAACATTCTTTCCTTTGTTTTCCTGGAGACCCTGAGTTTCTCATTACATCCATTAGTCATGAGATATTTTTCACATTTTACTGCCTGTTTTGAATATATTGTTTTTGTCACAAGTTGTTTTCAAACTGCTTCCTTCCACTTCTAATTGATTAAGAGAGCTCACACATGTAAACCAAAGATAATTTTAAGGAAGTTTATGGGACATTTTTTTTTGTCAGAAACTATATGTGGGTGAGAAAACATTAAAAGTGCCATAAAAGGTAATGTGAAGAGGTAGTATGGAAGACCCCAGACCACTCACACAAGGGCAGACAAAAATATTTCTCTGAATCATGCCCCACAAACATACAAAAAGTAGGAGGAACAATTGTGTTAGATAGGCATTCCTTCTGTCAAAGCTCATGGTGTAAATAACCATGAGGACTCTTCACTAGCGCACATGTTGCAGGAGCGATCCCCCACGATGCCCAGAGCACTTCAACAAAGAAATGCAGAATTGGGTCTAGAAAATGCAGAATTGGGTCTAGAAAATTATTTGATTCCAACGTCAATGACACTGCAGAAGCCTTGCCTACAGGTCACATTAAGCTGGCTGCAGCTGGAGCTCACGTGTTTTCCAAATCTTTCTTCTGCTGAAAGCTCCAAAACTTTAACTTATCATTCTATTTTTTTTCCTGATTTTGATTTTTTTCCTCCATCATTCATTTCGTCATGTTTCCATGATACAGCTAATATGCATTTTACTGATCAAGATGAAATAAAAGAGTTGAAGTAATGCTGTTTTGATGTGATTAGAAATTATGCACAAACCCAACAACTTTTAAATGCTTATATGATGAAGGAAAAAAGAAAAAAATGGATCTTTATTCTAATTTCTCCGAAAACTTTGTAATTAAGTGTCAAGAGGTCTCACTAAGATACTAAAAAATCCATTGGCCATTTGCTGTAGAATAAAAAGTGGAACCATTATTTTAACAAGAAACTCTACTCCTGTTCTACCATGCACTCTAGCAAGATAACAGAAATAAACAAAATAGCTGGAATATTTCAAACCATCTCTTGGTTTTTTCTTTTTTTTCCCCCATAAACTAAGTCCCCCCCTGTAATGGGTTGGGGCAGATCCCCTCCCCACCACAGGCAGAAATAACGACTCAGACAAACGGATTGCAAAAGTGATGAAAGTTTAAATAGAAAGCAGTGAATGTTACAGAAAACCCAAAGCGCAGTGACAAAGAAAGATCCCATCCCCACCTGAGGGTGCATGCAAAACCCCCAGGGCTCCTTCTTCCCCCTCCCTCTGCTGGGCTAGTCTCAGCTGGCCAGGCCTGAGACTGCCCATCCCCCTGTGGCCTTGGGCCTAATCAGGCCCATGGCCGGGAGATCTCTCCCCCAGTTACCAAGTCTCGGAGAGGGAAGGAAAGAGGAAGTGCCAGACTCCGCACTGGATCTTATAGTGGTGCAAAGAATTATGGTAGGAAATACACAATTTCCTGTGTCCATCCCTCTGGGCTGGACTTCTGGACACAGGAAGTGAACCCACCAGGGGGGCACCCAGCTCAAACTGCAACACCCCCACCCACCCCCCCCCCCCTTATTTATTTTGTTTTTATTCAGAGGTACCAGTTATTCCTAGGAAATATCTGTTGAGTATCTGTTTGTCATAATATGATGATGTTGTTTTGGTTACACCCCACCCCAATGCCTCTTAAATGAATTGTTACTACCAAAGTAATGAAATAAATGGCTAAATAATATCCAACATAAAATATCTATCAAATCAACTTGATTAATTGACTAGATATTTTATGTATTAATAAATAATGTGCTGGTGCTGATTTTAGTCCCAGAATTTGTATTTTTATGCCTTGAAAAGAAACATCCATTTTTTTTCCACACTATGTTAGGAAAACCCCCAGACAAGTGTTGTTTAGCCACCAGAGTTCTGGCTAATATTGCTTTGACTAGGAAAAAAACACTAGCATTGTATCGATTTTTGTTCATAATTGTCTGCTCTGAAAAACAAAACAATCAACTGCACCCTCTGACTTCAAATGTCTGAAGGAATTTGGGTTGCACACAGTTGTTCCATCACTGGTAGACCTTCTACATCTTTTATACCTACCCACCACAGACACAGCTAAGTCACCACTCTGATGCAAGTCATCTACATTTAGAGTAAACACACAAACCCCTTCAGTGCCTGAAAGTCCAGTCCTAATTCTTTCTAACCTTCTGTGACACTCATTGCTTTACCGATTACATGCTGTGTGATAAGGGAGACAGACAGCTGCATGGGTTGTGTCCAAACTTTGACTCAGTCAAGGGAAAGCATTCACTCCAGTTTCCTTCTGCAGTCAAACATAACCCCTTGATGGCAAAAGCAGAGATGCCTTACTGCATTGCTCTCTCCTCCATGGGGAGTCAGTAAGAGAAGTGCCATCAGCCAGCAGAAGAATACAAGCTGTCCACAGAAAGCACCAAGCGTCAGGTCCACTCAGCATCCTCTGATAACCCCATGGAACAGGTGATCAATATTCATCAGCATCATGGTTATCCTGCTAGTGATAGTTAATGGGCTGATAATGTCATTCTCCTTGTAGCCAAATCCCATGAGGGAACAGACAGCTGGAGCTAAAGGAGAAAATTTATCAGAACCGGCAGGAGACAGTTTAGGAGGCTAAAATTAACCTTGGACCATTCATGGTAAGAACTAATTGTTTGTGACTGCTACATTCCTGCCAGTGGCAAAGGTTTATTGCTGCACAGATCTTAACCTGATACTAGATTTTCTGCAGCAGGGGGAAAAAAAAAAAAAAGAAAGAAAATGAAGCAATGGGGGGAAAAAAAAATCCAGGGTGCTTTTTAACCCCTCCTTCCCAAGAAATATAAATTAGCATACATGTAATGAAAATTGAAGTTTTATACATTTGTGCTAGAATTATTTAAGTTGCTTCAGGATTCCCAAACCATTGTGAATTTCATGAGCTTGAGCTTTCATCAATTAAAAAAAAAAAAAGCCTGTCAGAAAAGATGAAATCTGCTGAATTACTTTATGAAAACATCCACTGATGTAATTTTCACCCCTTCCCCTTCCAGCAGTACACAAGCTGGAAGCTGGTATTGGTTGAAAAGTCATCAGCTGGAACTCATGAAAAAGCAGGTGAATAAACATGTGGTGCAGCCAAAGGCAGTGGAAGACTACTTCAGGATCTGAGGATGTGCAAGAGGAGAAAAATGTAACACCTGGCAATGTGCTTGAGTTACTTGACCTTTCTGGCATAGTGATGTTTGGCACATGTACTGCATAGCAAAACTACAGAGCCAAATCCAGCACAAGAAAGTGAACCTGGAAATATGTACTCTGTGTGAAAAGAGGAAACTCAGAGCTGGAGAACAACCATGATTCAGAGAAGAAAAATAACTGTTGGGAGCACAAGATAAGTTGGCAAGTGAGAAGACAGTTAATTTAGTCCAATGAAGAGAGGAATGGACAGCCAAGGAGCCCTTGGTAGCTATCGTAGAGAAAACTAGAAGTTGACCTTTGTTGTGAAAAAGAGAATTAAAATCCTGCCACAGGAGCTGATGTGGAGAAAACAAGAACTGAGAAATAAGATCGGAACTAAGAAGATCTTGAAAGCAGCAGGCAGAATTCTATTCAATGCTTTTGTAATGAGAAAGAACTTACACTGGAGCAGTTCAGGGTTCCACAGGCTAGAATGTTAAAAAAAGAAAAAAAGGTTTAAGCTATCTCTCTGGAATTTGTTCCATTGTTGAGAGAGGAATGTAAATGCATAGCAAGCAAAAAAACCCCAACTCTATGGAGCAGTTATGATAAGGTTTGACTCTCTATCACAGACATATAATCAGATAAAAAGAGGGGGGTTTTAATGATTGATACTGTGCAGGTGTCTGGGATACTGAGCCATGATGTGGATGACTTTAAAGTGAGAAATGAGAGTAGAAAAATGCAGTGATCTGGAGGCACTTCTGAATCACAATAGTGTTAAAACCTGAAAAGAGCTCAAGTGAATGAGGATTCAGTAGAAAATTCTGTGTTGGAGGGTCAGTATTGTCCTAAGACAATTATATTAACCAGTGATAAATATATATATGTGGATCAAGAATGAGGGAGGGAGCTGGGATTGTTTAGCCTGGAGAGGAGGAGGCTCAGGGGAGACCTCATTGCTTTCTACAACTACCTGAAGGGTGGTTGTAGCCAGGAATGGGTTCACAGTATCACCGTATCACCAAGGTTGGAAGAGACCCCAAGGATCATCAAGTCCAACCTGTCACCACAGACCTCATGACTAGACCATGGCACCAAGTGCCATGTCCAATCCCCTCTTGAACACCTCCAGGGATGGTGACTCCACCACCTCCCTGGGCAGCCCATTCCAATGACAAATGACTCTCTCCATCAAGAACTTTCTCCTCACCTTGAGTCTAAACCTCCCCTGGCACAGCTTGAGACTGTGTCCTCTTGTTCTGGTGCTGGTTGCTAGAGAGAATAGACCAACCCAGGGGATACTGTGGTATCACCAACCTTGGTGATACTGTGAAGAATCTCTGTAATGTGACTGTGGAGATTAATAAATACTGAAAGTCATGCCCTTAATGAATGGTTTTAATTTCTAGATGTATATCACCTGAGACTGAAAAATGTGACAACCACCAAAAGTCAAGCTGAATTACACATCATGAAAGATATTCATTCAATTAGAATAAGTTCTTCTTCCATACAAAGAAAGGAAGATGAAGGAAATAGTGTAATTTTTATTATTTATTTATTTTTTTTACATAGAGGAGCGGCTAGGAATATTTTAAAAGCAAGCACTTTTTGAAGTGAATTTCCTTGTCTTGTACAGGGAACATGCCTGCTACCTGCTTTCTTTCTTGCTTCTCCCGGAAAATCTTTGTTAGTTGGAAAAAGAATAAACTGATGACAAAATCACTTCACAATATAACTTCCAGTGGTAAGCTAAACCACTTCCAAAAGCAGCGTTACCTCGCCATCCGAAGGCTGGGCAGATGTGTAAAAGCCATGCCTGCAAACAAAACGCCTGAACGGCAGATGCTGTGTAAGGCAGGTTGACTTCTATTTATTCTGTCTCTCTCATGTATAGCACACTAAAACTAAGCAGAAGAAGATAACTTCAGGAGATTAGTTCTTGGGATAAGTGCATATAAGACTGTTTCTCTGCCAGCAAAAACATCCTGACTGAAAGGAACTTGATTTGAATAATTTTTCTGTGTCCCAGTCACCAGCAGTAAGTTTATCTATCAGAAGAAGGTAACTGTATTTGTTTTCCTTGGCATGCCACTAAGAACAAAGCATTTTGGCTCTTTCCAGCACTATTATTACTTCTTCCCATTATAAGCCTGTGGTGGGTTAACGCCCATTCTGAAAACAAAAAAGCCAAGCAGGGTGGAGGGCTTGCGGGTACTTTGCACGCCCTGGTGGGCGTTTCCCCCCTCCCCCCACCCCGGGCGGCTGAGTCTGTTCCACTCCCCGCTCCCTGCCCCGCTAGGGTATAAAAGGGAAGGCATCGGGGTCATTAGTTCTCCTTTTGGCTCCTGCCTCACCTGGATGAGAGTTACTGCAGCTGCCCTCCTGCTCCTCTGCCTGATCCTTCTCCCTGCTGCCTCCACACCTCTTCGGAGAAAAACTTTTATTCTTCCTCTTTGTCCCCCTCCCATCCATCCCTGTTCCTTGCCCTTGTGAATCTTACCTGTTATTGATATATGTATATATATTGTTTTGGTTTATTTTGTTTAAAGAAAAAACTGCTTAGCCCTCTACTTCCAAGCAGACTCCAAATTACTGTTTGGTGGATTTGCTCCTTTCCTTTTTTTTTTTCCCTCTCTGCTGGAGGGGAGGAGGGGGAAGGGGGAACGGGGGAGAGATTCTCAGCCTTGCCCCCATCTGAGCTCTTAACTCCCAGTTAAGGCTTAAACCACCACAAAGCCACAGCACAAAAACCACACTAGGTATTGCAGTAACAAAGGCAATTTCCAGAAAGAAATATTATCATTATATAATGACGGTAATATATGTGTTAGGTAATAATTAAGGAAGCTTAAATAGCTGTATTATGGAAACACTTCACTAATCTGTGGAGATAGCATAAATACCACTGAGATTCAGGCTACAGGCAAGAAACATTTAATCTATGAATAACAGCAAACACTAGGAGATTGTTAACTAAAAGATAAAATATCTTTTATCTAGAAGGAAGCAAAGACCATGCCCTATGGAAACCCTTCAATGCTGGCATACGAGTGAGTTGCAGAGAATGAAAATGGTCCAAAATACCACAGACACTGAGAAAGCAGACAGGTAAAAAACAGCAGGAAGGCATGGGAATCAATCAAACTTGGATGAGAAACATGAACAGATACAAATGTAAATTTAATGTTCCCTGCCATCCCCCCAAGCTAACAGAACCAATATTTCCACCTGATGAAATGACAATCAAACAATCACTCTTCCTCAAAAATACATCATTCAATAAAAGCTCAGTTCATTGGAATCCTTTTTGCCTAAAACTGTGTAAAGAAAATGTCTTCAAATTCGTATGATTCTGATGGATAAAAGTGCAATAATAAGTTTGAAGTTTTACGAGGAAAAAAATCAAAAGAGCATGACAAACACAAAAAAAAAAATAAAGAAAAATCCAAACTAACACTTCCCCACTAAAAAGTGATGTAACACAGGAGTGAAACCATTCTAGGGCTGCACATGAAGCCACCTGTATCTTGGCTAGAGCTTTTATGCTTGAGAACTTGTAGCAAACCAAAGAAGTATTTTTTTTCATGAGTTCTTCACATGATATTTAGATGACAGATACTTGGATATAAAAAGCTTGTTTCTTCTAACAAGTTATCTCTGCTGCTTTCTTGCTAGAATACAAAGAATTCTTTCCTTTGTTAACATCATTTTATATGTACAGCTATTGATATGACCATGGCTGTCCTTTAGTTGGCAGTAAAATAAAGAGAATTTCTAATATTTTTCCCCAAGTTGACTGCAAACAGTTTTCTTAATAAACTTATTAAATAAATAAAAATAATTGGAGAAACAAAATATTTGAATTTGCCTAAGAATTCTTTTCATTAAAAACAAAACCCTCACATTTTTTTTGAACAGGTACGTCATTGAACATCCTTATTGTTGGACTATAGGATATGTTAACGTTTTCTTACTCTTTTTTTGCTCCAGATTTTTCATTGAACATTTAATAACAAAGGGAATATAAACAAAACCACAAATAGGATAGGATAGAAGAATAGAATAGAATAGACCAGGTTGGAAGAGGCCCTCAAGATCATTGTGTCCAACCTATCATCCAGCACCACCTAATCAACTAAACCATGCAACCAAGCATCCTATCAAGCCTCGCCCTGAACACCCCCAGCAACGGCGACCCCACCACCTCCTCGGGCAGCCCATTCCAGTGGGCAATCACTCTCTCTGTGTAAAACTTCCTCCTAACCTCCAGCCTAAACCTCCCCTGGTGCAGCCTGAGACTGTGTCCGCTTGTTCTGGAACTGGTTGCCTGGGAGAAGAGAGCAACCTCTGCCTGACTACAACCCCCCTTCAGGTAGTTGTAGACAGCAATAAGATCACCCCTGAGTCTCCTCCAGGCTAATCAACCCCAGCTCCCTCATTCTCTCCTCATAGGGCTTGTGTTCTCTCAGTCTAAGCAAATACTCTAAAATTTTAAAATGCACTGGGACAATAAATATTTATTCTTTCTTTTTGCTACATTTTTCCTCCAAGTTTATATTTTTTTCTTCTTTTTTTTTTTCTTTTAAATACATATATTCTGAAAACAAAGCAATGAGGATAGCTTCTTTCAAAATTTCTGCTATGCCAATTTGTTTCTTTATATCCACTTGGGCAATCTGACTAGAATTCTAAAATAGCTTTAAATCAGCCTAAACAGTACTTTTATGGCAAATTTTAAAAAATCACACATTTCTGGTCATGGCAACTCACTTTTGTTGCTTATACTGCATCCAAAACTTGCACATCTGTTCCTAAAAGGGAACAGAACAAAAATACCCCTGACAAGTTAATTCTGAATCCATCCTCCCACAAGTCTATGTATTTAAATAGTCAAAACAGAGTATTTAGCTGTATAACAGCGTCATGAAAAAAAAATGTTGCTGCAAAGTCAATGCAGAACAGATGGATTTTGGAGCATGTAATACATTGTGCACAGAACCATCTTTGGACCTTTTCACTGCTGATTTCTGCTGGCTGTGCTATGCCTGTGTTAAATGGCAAAATAAATAACAAGCAAGTTAAGACACTTAAAGGCCAAAGTGCTAAGAACAGGTTGCCTTCATTTTCTTTATCATTTATTATTCAAGTGTCTGTTTGTAATATTTAAATTGGTCTGCCAAGTCACAGCATTCACTGCAGAAACTCATTAGTGCTCATTATCTTAAGACTGCTACCCTACTAGTGAAGCAAGTGGCATGTACAATGTAAAAAGGAGGATGAGTTAAGTGACAGAGACAGAAAAAGGGAAAAAAAAGGAAGTTCTCTACCACTCAAAGAAAATTACTCCTTTCATCCTACCAACAGGCTCCTTCTGGGAAGTAGATACTTCAATGATTTGGGGACTTTCCTAGTTTTAGAATCCTGAGCTGAAAAGAAGTAGGGCTTAGGCAGGAGCAGCAGTGTCTGGATGAGCGCTTATACTGATACCACAGAACCCTGGATTGCTCATTTTACAGAATACAGCATTAACCAGGTTGGAAAAGACCTTTGAGATTGGATCATCGTGTCCAACCTATCATCCAACACCATCTAATCAACTAAACCATGGCACTAAGTGCCTCATCCAGTCTCTTTTTAAACATTTCCAGTGATGGTGACTCCACCACCTTCCTGGGCCACCCATTCCAATGGGCAATCACTCTTTCTGGGAAGAATTTCTTCCTAACATCCAGCCTAAACCTCCCCTGGCACAGCTTGAGTCTGTCCTCTTGTTCTGTCACTGGTTGCCTGGGAGAAGAAACGAACCCCCATCTGGCTACAACCACTCTTCAGATGGCTGTAGAGAGCAATAAGATCTCCCCTGAGCCTCCCCCTCTCCAGGCTAAACAATACCAGCTCCTCCAGCCACTCACAGTACTTGTGCTCCAAACTCCTCCCCAGCTTTGTTGCCCTTCTGTGGACATGTTCAAGCAACTCAACATCTTTCTTAAACTGAGGGACCCAGAACTGGACACAGTATTCAAGGTGTGGACTAAGCAGTGCAGAGTACAGGGGCTGTTAGTTCACATTTCCAGTCCTAGTCCTCCTAAGATCTAGAAGACAAATTTGTCTTGTGTAAGTAGAAAACAGCCCAGCAAAATCTAAACAGAACACCCCAGTGACATTTCTTTTCCTTTCACTGGGTATGCAATTTCTCTTCTGAGTGAATATAAAGATATTGAGCATTATTGGCAATTCAGACCTACATCTAACCAGTCAAAAGTTCTGTTAAGATGTCAGGCATTCAACAACCTTTATCTTTTCTGCCCTGAGGTCCTCCAGCCACTCAAGTAAGAAGAGAGAGGGCATGGGTTGTTTCTGGCACATAGCTGCTAGCTACAGCTGGGCACGGAAGTAGTAGAAGCTACCATACGGCACCTCGCTCCCGGCCTTCAGCCTCTAATTACAGTTTGGCATTTAAACTTGAAAATATTGATTGGTGAAACATTTTATGATAATAACATGGAAATGTCTACCTGCCCACTCTTTAATGATATTACTGGAGATGCTCATTGGGCCCTCCATTCATCTTGGCACTTAGAGGCTTTGTCTACACACAAAGGTGGTGATATTCCAAAGAGGACTTCACACCTAGGCTGAATGCCCCCAGCCATTTACACAGATGCTCATTTTGCTCTTGCAAATAGAACGATTTAAGAGTGTAGAAAGACAACTATATGCTTAAACACATGGATATACATTACTGGGCTCATACACATTGGACATAAAAATCTTTGTGGGAGTTATGAATACAAAAAGGAATGAGTGATAATAAACTATAAACATAAAAATTAAATGCATTACAATTTTTGTGGTACTTTGACATGCCTTTCTATTTATTTATTGTTTATAATCTATGATAATTGCATACAAAACTTTCATCATATTTGAGACATTATCTTACTTCAGCACAAAGATCTTGTTACCTCTAGAGTAGTCTCATTCATGGTGGTTTGAAATTCTTCTGGGATATTCTGAATTTCCACAACAACATACTGCCAAGTAAACAATATTTCTCTGATATTTATACTCTGTTATCAGCAAGGGAGTAACATAATAAGAAAGGATCTATTGTGCTTGAAACCCTAGCAACAGTGTCCCAATCTGAAAAAGAAAAGGTTAATCTCCTGTTTGATAACATATGGATGATTTGCTGATAGTCCCCACTGGAAATGTTTGTGGGCAGCTTTCTGCAGTCTCCTAAAAAGAGACTGTCTGGTTTGGAGGGACATGAAATGTTTCCTTAAACCAAGTAACAAATTAAATATGCTTCATAAAAAAATCAGTTCTACAGGGCAAAAACCATTCTTTTGTCTGTGTGAAAGAGATTTTCCTAGAACAATGTAAAGAGCAATACAGTAAGCTGCTGAAGACAGCCAGGATTGAACAAAAGTTTGAAGCATTCATATGAAATTATGTAAGCAAAGACAAGTGGCTAATGGATTTTAATGATACATTAAAGTAGATGAGCTCTGAGACAGCTGCTTTATTCCACAACTTTTACAATATGTCTTCATTTCCTCTTCTCTATATTGCCAGTAAAAAGAGTGTGTGGGGCAGGGTTCAATAAGTGTCAGGACAACGTGTCTTTCCTTTACACTTTTGCCTTAGTATGAAGCACTTACAGCAAATTTCTTGAGTTTGATATCCAGCTGGGTAATGGCTACAAAAAACCTGAATGGATCTTCACTGAATAGCTTTGTAAGACATGCAGAATTTTTTTCTCGCTCTCTTTTTTTCTTTTTAAAAATCTATTTATTTATTTATTTATTTAAGCTGGATGGCATACTTAGATCAATGTTTTAAGCATCTAAGCCACCCTCCCTTCTTAGCTATAGAGAGGAATTGTATGGAAATTCAGGCCATCAAACTACAATGGTTGAGGGCAGGTTTTGAAGAAGACTCTTTATCTTACGGGCAAGGGAGAGAAACTCATGCAAACACTGGATAATTGCAGTAAGGTGTGTTGTTAGCAGTATATGCTTCACTAAGACAGTCCAGATTTTACTGAATCTACATGCAAAGTCTCAAGGGCAGTATCCAGGGGTACATTTTAACACTGATGACCTTGCATACTACCAGGACTACTAAAAAATTGAAGAGAGGAATCTGCTCTCCACCTCTACTTTCCTAGTATGTGAGCTGCAAAACCTCACCCTCAGAGACCTCCTCCTGCTGCTGCTCCAGATGGGCACTTTGCCAAGATGGTCTGGCAATCTAAGCTTTTTGTGTCCTTACCCGTTGTCAATTCACTGCTTAATGACAAAAGAGGCAGTTTAGAGAAGTCACCCTGCTGACCAAAGGCACATGCACACATTTCCTTCATGCAGTGGAAAGCAGAGAATTTTTTCTGTCGGCTCTGTCTGCACAATCAGTAAACAACAGACTCTGGCAGCTGATACCCCTGAGTTGGGTGGCCCTGGAGATGAGGAGAGTAAAAAGGCAAAGAGTTCCAGGGTAAACTGCAGGTTCATGCCTGCTCTGTTTTACTCCCTGAATTTCACAACAATTTCAGTAACAGTGACTAGCAAAGCTGCACAGATGTCTTACTCAGGTACGTTTTGATTGGCCTTTAAGCTTTATAAATCTTAAACAGCCCTTATTGAGTGATAGATGCACAGAAAACATTTAGCATTGTGTATCTACAGATTGCTTCTTGTGTGCCCAGAGTAACTATTGACATTCAGATGAATGTTGAGATTCTGTTCTGTAGAGTATGAAGCAAAATAAGAGTCCTATCATGGTGGAGTTGGGTTTTATTTTTCATTATTTATGCAAACAGTGTCCTTTGAATACTCAATGAATTAGAGCTGATTTTTCTTTCAAGAAAATATTTCACCATAACAAAAAGAAAGTGCTGTGGAATTTGCAGCATACAGAACTATATCCATCATTCTCTAGGAAACAAAGCACATTTTCAAGTTTGGACTCAAGAAATGCCATAATTTGAGACATTGCTGTTAGTTCCAAAGGGAGGTGACAAATAACAAAACAGTACTTAAAGATATCTTCAGATAGAATATTTTTTGTAACTAGAAGTGGAAGAAAAGAAGAAAGAAGAGACTTTTAAAAAACCCAACCAAACCCCCACTTTTAACAGTGAAGACTCAGTGTTTTGTCTCAGATGTGCAAAGCCAAATTCTCATTGAGAATCTTCTAAGGTACTGTATAGTCTCTGGCCCTGGACTCCTATTAGCCAAGACTAAAGTCAGGTGCTCTTTCTGTCACTCATGTACTGTGCTGGGGCCATCATAGAACTATAGAGTGATTTGGGTTGGAAGGGACCTTTAAGATCAACTAGTTCTAGTCCCCCTGCCATAGGCAGGGACACCTCCTGTTAGACCAGGCTGTCCTATCCAATGTAACTTTGAACAGTTCTAGGGTTGGAGCCCCCACAAGTTCTCTGGGCAACTTGTTCCAGTGTCTCACCACCCTCGTGTTGAAGAATTTCTTCCTAATTACTAATTTAAATTGAGTTTCTTTCAGTTTGAAGCCATTACTAATTGTGCTGTCACTACATGCCTTTGTAAAAAGTCATAGAACCATAGTATCATAGGAAACTAGGGGTTGGAAGGGACCTCCAGATATCATCAAGTCCAACCCCCCTGCAAAGCAGGACCGCTTAGGGGTAGGTCACGCTAGTACATATCCAGGCAGGTTTTGAAGATCTCTAGAGAAGGAAGCTCCACCACCTCTCTGTGTTCCAGAGCTCTTTCATCCTCACAGTAATGTCTTTTCTCATGTTGAGATGGAATTTCCTGTGACTGAGTTTATGTCCATTGCCACTCATCCTATTGCTGAGTATCACTGAAAAGAGACTGGCTCCACCCACCTGACAGCCACTCTTCAGATATTTGCAGACTTTGATGAAGTCGTCTCTCAGTCTTCTCTTCTCCAGACTAGACAGCCCCAGGTCTCTCAGTCTTTCCTTGTAAGAGAGATGCTCCAGTCCCTCAATCATCCTCATAGCTCACAACTGAATTCTCTTCAGTAGTTCCCTATCACTCTTGAACTGGGGAGCCCAGAACCTGAACACAATATTCCAGATGTGGTCTCACCAGGCCAGAGTAGAAAGGGAGGAGAGCCTCCCTTGACCCACTGGACACACTCTTAATGAACCTGAGTACACTATTGGCCTTTTTGGCCACCAGGGCAGATTGCTGTCCCATGGATAACTTACTATCAGCCAGGACGCCAAGGTCCTTCTCTGTGGAGCTGCTCTCCAGCAGGTCAGCCCCTAACTTCTACTGATGCATGGTGTTCCTCCCCAGGTGCAGGAATCTACACTTTTCCTTGTTGAACTTCATTAGGTCCATCCCTGCCCAGCTGTCCAGCTGTGGTGGTTTGAGCCTTAACTGGGGCTTAAAAAGCTCAGATGGGGGCAAGGTTGAGAATCCCTCCCCCATTTCCTCCCCTCCTCTTCCCCAACAGAGAGAGAAAAAAAAGGGAGGGGAGCAAATCCACCAAGAAATAATTTGGGTTCAGCTTAGAAGTAGAGAGACAAAGAATTTTTCTTTAAACAGTGTATATATATACACATATATATATATACGTATATGAATTTATGTAACAATGACAGGCAGGGTTCACAAGGGTAAGGAACAAGAATGGATGGGAAAAGGAAAAGAAAAATATGAGATACAGAACCAGTCCTTTGCAAAGTGTGGAAGCAGCAGGGAGGACCACGTGGCGGGGAGCAGCAAGCCAGCAGCAACTCTTTCATCCCTGTGAAGCAGAAGGAAGAGAGAGAGCAATGGCTGCAATGTCCTCCCTTTTATACCCCTGCTGGACAAGAAGGGGGAAAGTGGAACAGACCAAGTCAGTTTCCCAGGGGAGAAAACACCCTCCAGGCAGGGCAAAAAAACTCTCACAAGCCCTCCCACCTCTGCTTTTTTCCAGGATGGGCATAGCCCACCATACCAGCCTGTCCAGGTCTTACTGACTGGCAGCACAGCCTTCTGGTCTGTCAGCCATTCCTCCCAGTTTGGTATCATCAGCAAATTTTCTGAGGGTACTCCTGGTCTCTTCACATAGGTCATTGATGAAGATGTTGAGCAAGACTTAACCCAGCACTGACCCCTGGGGAATATCACTAGCTACAGGTCACCAACCAGATTCTGAGCCATCCTTCTCTAGTTATCCTATAGGCCCCTTCATATAAATGAAGGCTAATCTAAAGTGTCTGCAGAACCTTCTCTTCTTCAGGCTGAATAGCCCCAGTTCTCTCAGCCTGTCTTCACAGGATCAGTGTTCCATCCTTCTGATCATCCATGTCCAAACAATAAACTACTACTTGATTTCCTTTTACAATACATGGCTCAGTGCATGAAGGAAAGTAATATTCATTTATTTCCATAAGTTATTTTCTTCAACTGCAGAATGATACATAGAGATCATCTGGATGTGGATGTGTACAGGTGTCTATGGCAGTCACTCCCTAGTGGTTTGGAGGAGAGGACAAACTCAAGAATCACTATGCAGTAAGATACTACAGGCATGATATGCTCATGAAGCCAGAGGTTTATCAAATTTCTTTCTGTTGCTGAAACCAAGAGAAGTTATATTTCCATCTGATGGGAAATAAACTTCCACATAATAAGTACCAAATGAGAGGATCTGTTTGTAGTAATTTATCCTTGATGTTAGCCTGGCTTTGAAGCTCTATTTCTGGTCTCCTGTCTCAGTATCTGCCTAGAGCCCATTAGTGGTATTTATCCCTCAGGTGCAACATGTTTCAGCAATTGCTGTAAGCCTAACAGTCCAGTTTGACATTTTGGTGACTGCAAAATCTGAGGTCAGCTGTTCTGTTTTGATACAGAACTGTGAGGAGTGTAATCAGGCAAAATAAAGTGTATTTGGCATTAATAGTCCTCTTGGCCCCAAACCTGCCTTTAGCAGAAAATCTGTCCTTACTAGCCAAATTTGTATTAGCAATGGGATTTAATGGGTGCCAGACATGCACCCTTAGGATACAATATGTAACTGGCATGTGGATTTCCTCTGACACTGATGGTGTGGTAGTGTGAAGGTTTAATCCTCCTACCACATAAAGCACAGCTAACTCAGTTGGAGAAGCAAATGAAAAGCTGTATTTTACAAGCAGAATGAAATGCAATGAATATATACAAAATATACAGTATGTACAAAAATATACAGGAAAGAATGTAACACAGAAAAACCCTCCCGAGGAGAATCCCCCTCGGGTTCCCCAAAAACCCCTCTCTCCCCTCTTTCTTGTGCAAGCTAACTAGATGAAAAAAGGAGAAAAGAAAGAAAAGGATATTAAGGGAACACGTTAGTTCAAAGCAGTTGTTAGAGAAGATAGTTTTCTTATCTCATCAGTTTCAGTCCAAGGTCAGTTGCATGCAGGCTGGCTGTAGCAGTCTGGGCTGGGTGCCCTCTGCTGTGTTCATATGAGGGGTACTTCCTGTGGCCAAAAGTCCAGCCCAGAGGGGTGGACACAGGAACCCAGGTATTTCACCCCATAATTCCCTGCACCACTACAAGATCCCAGTGTGGGGTCTGGCACATTCTCTTTCTTCCCTCGCTGCCACCCGGTAACTGGGGGGAGATGTCTCCCAGCCTTGGGCCTGGCCAGGCCCAAGGCCAGGGGGATGGGCAGTCTCAGATCTGGCCAGCTGAGACTAGCCTAGCAGTGGAGTGGGGGGGGGGGCAAGAAGGAGCCCTGGGGGTCTTGGGTGTACCCTCAAGTGGGGATGGGATGTTTCTGGGTATGCTTTGGGATTTCTTTTGTCACTGCACTTCTGGCTATCTGCAAACATTCATCGCTTTTCATTTAAACTTTCCACCACTTTTGCAATCCCTTTGTCTGAGTCATTATTTTTGCCCATGGTGGGGAGGGGGGTCTGCCTCAACCCATCACACTGGCCAAGAAGAGAAAGGAAAGACTGAAGACTTAAAGTTCTTAAAGCTACATTTCTACTGATCTACCAATGAAATTATTTTAGAATTATCTTCGTTTTCCTTTTTACACCTAACCATTCAGCTAGAGAATTCTGTAGATATCCCTTTCTTAGAGGCACAGACTAAAACTGTCACAGATGGCTACTCTGGTGTATGTGCTCTGGATTTAGCATCATTAAATGAAACAAAATGCAGTAATTCTCAGTGTAACATGATAATGCTTTACCCATTGTTTGTGGGAATTCTTAGAAGTACTTATTTGAAGGACTGGGAAGTTAACTGGATTCTCTGGACCTTTGATATTGGATTTCACAAAAGAGTCTTGTGCTGGTTTGTGCTTTACCTGGAGTCTAAAAGCCCAAATGGTAACAGATAGAGATTCCTCCCCTCTTCCTTTCCCAGTATGGTAAAACAAATCAGGTACAGGAAAAGAGAGGTAAATTCATGAAAGAAATATTCTGGAATCAGTTTGGAAGTAGAAAAGG
Organism: Dryobates pubescens; assembly: GCF_014839835.1. Lineage (NCBI taxonomy): Eukaryota > Metazoa > Chordata > Aves > Piciformes > Picidae > Dryobates > Dryobates pubescens. The sequence goes on from NC_071621.1 coordinate 5,292,085, forward strand.
GTAATTTTAAAAAATAATATATATACACTTCAGTAACAGGGAAGGTTACAAAGGTATTAGGAAAAAGGTAAATAGAAAATATATACAAACCCAGGCCCAGCTGGTGTTGGATTCCCTGGATGCAAGTGGATTCAGTTCTTTAGAAAGCATGGATGCAGCATGAAGAGGAAAGTAGGCCCCATCATGTGGTCGATGCAGGAAGCAGGAGCAATAGGTGACCTCTCTTGAGCAGGCGAAGCAGGGAAAGAGGAAGAGTTCAGAAGTGTCTCTCCTTGCTGGACAGGAAGGGGGAGTGGAACAGACCCAGGGGCACGTCTCCTCCTGGGAGGGGGAAAACCAGACCTGTCCCTCTGCCCACCTGGATCAAGTTTCTTTTGTCCACCTGGGAGCTGGGTTCTTTTCAGCCCCCATCAAGAATGGGTCTAACGCAGAACAACTTTATTGTGAACATTTTCTTTTATCTGTTAAATCACACTTTTACATACCTTACCATTCCTGTTTTGCTTGGTTTCAAGGCTTTGGAGGCTTATGTATAATCCGCTGAATATATCTCAAAAGGGTCTTCTTAGATACTCTTCGCTCATTGATTTTTTTCCCAACAATTTCCCAGATACAGATAACAACACCTTGATTATATACCTCAGATAAGACTTTTTTGGGTTTTTTTTCAGTTACATTAAATTTCTTTCTTTGTTATGTTTGTCCTCCAGTACAGCTTCCCAGGAAGAAAAGTTATGACAGGGCATCATCTAATCAAGCTTTCTTGTTTTATACTTTACAAAGGAATTGCTATACACACTGAAATTTTTCAAGTTACAGTGTCACAGTATCACTAAGGTTGGAAGAGACCTCGAGGATCATCAAGTCCAACCTGTCTCCACAGACCTCATGACTAGACCATGGCACCAAGTGCCACGTCCAATCTCCTCTTGAACACCTCCAGGGATGGTGACTCCACCACCTCCCCGGGCAGCCCATTCCAATGACTAATGACTGTCTCGGTGAAGAGCTTTCTCCTCACCTCAAGTCTAAACCTCCCTTGGCGCAGGTTGAGACTGTGTCCCCTTGTTCTGGTGCTGGTTGCCTGGGAGAAGAGACCAACCCCTTCCTGGCTACAACCACCTTTCAGGTGTCTTGAGACATCTGAGCTTGTTTGATATGGCCTGCATAAATATCTGCTTTGGGATCTTGATGCATCTTGCAGCCTGTCCTTAGACTCCTGCTTTGCTGTTATCAAGTCCCAAACTGAAAATTTTAAAAGTCTTTATGAGATACAATTAATTTTCTAACTTCTTGCAAAGACATAACCTTAAAAATAAGATGGGTATCTGTGCCTACTCATTCCTAAGCCACTTTACAAAGGAGGCTCAGTTTCTAGCTGCTGCAATTGTGACTCACATGAGGTACTTAACTGGAATGGAAGAGAGAACATAAAATGTAATTTTCCATAATTAGACAAACATGTGCCACACCAATTCACTGTACAGTGGGCAATAGGGTTAAGCCTTGGTAAATAGCAAGCAGCAGTTAAGCAAGGAACTTAACTAGTCAATACAAGTGGAGGCAATCAAACACTAAATAATTTTTACACTGCAGTCTGACTCAATACCTGGTTTGCATACTTTGACATGTGAAAGAGTGACATGGCTGAAAATCTAAAGAAACCAGGATGCAACTCAAATATTAATTTGTAGAAGGGTAGTGGGTCTGTATTTGATGAAGTTAACTTTCTTATTGGCAGCTGTGTAGTGTTCATTTGGATTTAGGACCAAACCAGTGTGAATAACACTGTGTCTTATCTGTTTCTGATCTGAAAGCCTGGGTACCATCAAGGCTTTCTCTGTTTCTCTGGTTTGCCCCCACAATGAGCAGGCTGGGAGAAGGTAAAAAGTCTGGGAGTGGACACAGGTAGGGCAGCTGAACCCAACAGACCAAAGTGATATACCATGTCACATACCATTATACTCATCAATAAAGACTAGTTGCAGCTCAGAGATTGGGTGGGCATTTTTCTGCCAGTGGGAGGTGGTGAGTGATGGTCTTTGCATCACTTGTTTGTATTTTGTTCCCCTCTTCACTTCCCTTTGACTGTCTTTAATTCAAGCCATGAGGGTTTTTTCTTTTTGTCTTCTGATTGTCTCCCTGGAGGAGAGTAAGTGGCTGGTTGGTGCTTGGTTGCTGGCCAGGGTTAATGTTAACCCTCTACAGCATGTCAGTTCCTTGGTTTAGAAAATATAAACGTGAAAGAGCCTAATTATAATCCAATTATAAATCCAATCTTTTAAACTGTTAGAGGTAACATGTTTATTGTGGAATTGTGCCACCTTCATTGCTGAGTATAAATGTCAAATACGTTTTAAAATAAAGGGTTTTCAGTCTTCTGCTACAAAATGGTACAACTGTATAACCATGGTGTCAACCAGTATTACCTTAGATTAAAAAAGGGTATTTTATGAGAGGATATGGTGTATGAGAACCAAGTGTGTACATCAAATCCATCCATAGCTTCCATTTATATTCCATTGAGCATATCACTGAAATAATCAGCCCCATGCACTCAATTTAACACCTTTGACACATTTTACCCCCTAAGCATTTTGCAAGTTGGAAATCTTTTTATAGACATCCCTTCCCTTAAACTGCACAAAATTGATAATCATATGCCAATGAACCCAAGACTTTCTTCCCGAGGCATAGAGCAGCAGCAAACCCTGTACATCTCCCATCATTGCAGGATCTGGCAAAACTATCAAGAGAATGAAAAGCAGCCACCAAATGTAAGAGCCTGTCTCCAAAACCCTTGCTATTTTTCTGACTTCCCTCTCTTAACTTCAACGTCTCCTCCTCCCACAGCTTTCATAATAAAAAGGGAAAACCTCAGAATAATCTGATAAGTACTTACATTTTTGTGGATTCTGTCTCATCTGAGTGAGGACTGCCCACAGCATAAAAGTCTGAAAATACGCCTCCTACAGAATTACACAACTTGAAGAAAATTCACAGACTTAAAAAAAATCATCTAAATCAAAGACTCAACATACTTTTTACATTTCTGAATTAGTTACTCTAAAATATAAATTATTTTTGCACATATTTGTTTTTATTTTATTCAAACCAGTTGACTATCACTAATTTATACCAGAGAAGATGAAGATGATGGCAAAAGGATAGCTGAGTTGATTACTTTACTCCATTCATAAGGTAGTATTCATCCTCTCTGACGTGTGAAACACCTCAGTGATTTTTACATTCTCCCTCCCTTACTCTAAAAGTACCAATGGAAACATCTTTCCCCTGACCAAGCAGATAGTTAATTTTAAAATGAACATCTGTGTCCAGGCACGATGCATGTATATATCTGTTGCACAGCAAATCACTTGTAGTTGAAATGAATAACGCATGGTTTTTTTTAACTTCCAAACGGTTGATCAGTGTTGGTCTTAAGTGAATGGTATGAGACTAATGCCGCTAGTGGCAATGCAGAAGTTTGGCAGTTTGAGGCCAGTCCATGGCACACAAGGACAGCAATATTGCCAACTATGTTGAACACCATGAGGCTCTGGTTGACCCATTTTGTCAGCCTCTCAGTGTCACGGTCAACATGAACCCAGGGCTATAATTCACTTTCTAGGTAATTTTTATGTATAATGAAGCAAGTTTACAAACTCAGAATAAATAAAAACAAACCAACCAACCAATCCATATTCATTACAAAGACCAAAATGTTACAAAATGTTACTCTCGTTTGAAACAAGGCTGTTCTTTTAGAAGAAGTGTTCAAATATAATTGCATTTTCCAGTAGTAAGTGCTGGTACAGTACAGCCATGCTGGGCTCTAAACCTTGACATCTCACTGAAAATTCTCATTTAATTTTTTTTGCTAAGAATATATCTTACATATAATAACTTTGACTTTCAGTTAGAAGAATTTAATCTTTTAGATTAAAAAAACCCAAGTATTTTCAGACTTACATTTCTCATATAGAAGCTCTAGGCTATGGTCAGTCATATTTTCCTTCAAGTCTCCCAAAAATTTGTTGAGATCCCTCTAGCAATCTTGATGAAATGTACCATTTACTGCATCATTCTTAGGTGTCTTCGGGTTGTCTTCACACTCTCTCTTGTGCACTTGACAGTAGAACTCAATACTATGTCCTGGTTTTGGTTACACTGGTACTAAAACTCATCTTTGGTAGATCCTTTGTCATATATGTCCAACATGCCTCTTGGTTTGGGTACTGAACAGCATTTCATATAGCTCTGGACACCCATCCAGGCAGCTGAGTGTTTCCTACAGTGTCCCTAAATACGGTTCATCAGCTAATGTATACATGTACTCTAGCATGTTAATCTCTTGATCTCAACACTGCATGAGAAATTATATTAACCTAAATATTTATTTTTGTGTTTCTTCTTGGTCTAGCAGTTGCTTTTCTGCTTGTCCTACAGTCTTATTATTTTTTCTTGGTTTTGGTTGAACTCTTCAGTTGGTGCTGAAATTTCCAGTTTACTGAGCAAATTAGAATACCCCCCAACCTTGTTCTCATTATAATTCCAATTTTCAGTCTTTGAATATCAGGAAATTGTATAATGTAAGAAAATAGTTTTTCTGTTTTCTTCCAAAGGCTAGAAGGATCTAATTTAAGAAAACCATCCCTTTACAGTAATTTACTGCTCATGATTACTGATGAAGACATACCAATGAACCTTCTAATGAAAGACATGCTTCTTTGATATAACTCACTCTACTAAAAGATTTAGTGCAGTGTAATGTTTCAGATGCCTTACACAAATCTAAATATGTCAACACCTTTTGTAATGTCAGTCTGTTTCATTTTCTGTTCTGTAGCTAGAAGAATTACAGACATCCCTGTTTGCTGTATGTTTTCTCCTCTGGCTTTGATTTTGTATATACTTAAAGAAAGATACAGCAACATTAAGACTGTCAGACTGATGCAGTCATACAGACGCAAGCGAGATATTTAAATGAAAGAAAAAGTGGATTTTATGCTTCCTGATGTTAATGGACCAGTACATCTTCATGAATCATAAAAGAACAAAGTGCCCTTGTCTATAAGAACATTTAGCTAAAGTCTAGCAGGACAGCCCCCTGAGGGTAGAGTGAGGACAAGGAGAAAATTGTGGATGAAGGAGAGAGAGCAGCCAAATGGAGTTTGAGCTGTACCATCCCACTGTTTACTGTCCCAGAGTTGGAACTGGAAGACAATTCAGAAATCATATGAACTTCCTGTAAAGATATCCATGTTTGAGAGAATACCCAGTATTCCTGCTGGGTAAACTCAACTTAGCAGCAACTAAAACATTGGTGTGTTATCATGTTGTGGTTTGAGCCTTAACTGGAATTTAAGAGCTCAGATGGCAGCAAGACTGAGAACCACTCCCCCACTCCCCCTTCCTCTTTCCCCATAGACAAAAAAAAGGGAATGGGAAAGAATAAGGAAAAATAAGGGAAGGGAAAAAAGGGAAAGAAAAGGGGGTAAGGAAAAAGGGGAGGAGGTTAATCTACCGAGAAATAATTTGGAGTCGGTTTGGAAGTAGAGAAGTAAATTTCTTCCTCTAAACAATATAAATATAAATATAAATATAAATATAAATATAAATATAAATATAAATATAAATATAAATCTCTCTCACAATAACAAGGAGGGTTCACAAGGGTAAGGAATAAGGATGGATAGGGAGATATACAAAACAACAGTCCCTTGGGAAAAGGTGGATGCAGCAGGGAGAAAGACCAGGCCTGACTACATGGCAGAGAACCAGGGAGCCAGCAGCAACTGTCTTGGTCCTCTCATGCAGGAGAGGAAGGAGCAAAAGAGAGGGAAAATGTTTGCCATACCCTCCCCTTTATAGTTTGCTAGACAGGAATGGGGAGTGGAACAGACTAATTCAGTTTCCTGGCACGGGGGAGCCACCTTGGGGGTGGGGGGGTGGTGGTGGTGGTGGTAAGGAAGGAACCAAGTCCACCTGGATCAGGTTTCCTTAATCCCCAGGGAGAGCAGGGCTCTCACAATCCTCCCCCTCCCAGGATGGGTGTCAACCCCAGCACGTATCAACATGCTAAATCCAAAACATGGTACTGTGCTACCTACTAGGAAGGAGTTCTCTCCTGAACCCAGGATGAGTTATTAGCACATTAATGTGACAGTGATCTGTCAGTCTGACCTAGTGCCAGGAAAGGTCATGGAGCAGGTCATCCTGAGTGCCATCACACAGCACTTACAAGACAACCAGGCAAACAGGCCCAGTCAGCATGGGTTTATGGTATATGGTCCTGTCTGACTAATCTGATCTCCTACAGCAAGGTGACCTGCCTAGTGGACTAGTGGATAAGGGAAGGGCTATGGACATTGTCTACCTGGACTTTAGTAAAGCCTTTGACACTGTCTCCCACAGCATTCTGCTTCAGAAACTCAGGGCACAAGGCTTGGATAGGTACCCCCTGCAGTGGATGGAAAGCTGGCTGGGCGCAAGGAGTGGCGGTGGATGGAGTTAAATCTGGGTGGTGTACAGTCACCAGTGGTGTTCCGCAGGGTTCAGGTCTCTTTAACATCTTTATTCATGACCTGATGAGGCGTTTGAATGCATCCTCAGCAAGTTTGCAGATGACACCAAGCTGGGTGGCTGTGTCAATCTGCTAGAGTGTAGAAAAGCTTTACAGAGGGATCTGGGCAGGTTAGACCAATGGGCCAAGGCTAACTGTATGAAGTTTAACAAGGCCAAGTGCCAGGTCCTCCACCTGGGTCTCACCAACCCCATGTGTTGCAGTTTGAACTGGGTGCCCCCTGCTGTGTTTACTTCCTGTGTCCAGAAGTCCATCCCAGAGGGGTGGACAAGGAAGTTAGGTATTTCTTACCATAATTCTTTGCACCACTATAAGATCCAGTGCGGGGTCTGGCACTTCCTCTTTCTTCCTCCTCCGTCAGCCGGAGTCTGCTGGCTTTGGGCCTGGCTAGGTCCAAGGCCACGGGGGGATGGGCAGTCTCAGACCTGGCCAGCTGAGACTAGCCTAGCAGTGGGGAGGGAAGAAGGAGCCCTGGGGGTCTTGGGTGTACCCTCAGGTGGGGATGGGATGTCTTTGTGTCTGTTTTGGGATCTTTCTTTGTCACTGTGCTTTTGGCTTTCTGTAAACATTCACTGCTTTCTATTTAAACTTTTCCACCACTTTTGCAATCCGTTTGTCTGAGTTGTTTATTTTTGCCCGTGGTGGGGAGAGGGGCTGCCTCAACCCAGCACAGACTTGTGTGTAACTTACAGACTTGGGGATGTGCACTTGGAAAGCAGCAACTTGGAGAAGGACCTGAGAATATTGGTTGATAGTCAACTGAATATGAGTCATCAGTGTGCCCAGGTGGCCAAGAAAGCCAGTGGCATCCTGACTTGTATTAGAAATACAGTGGCCAGCAGGAACAGGGAGGTGATCATCCCCCTATACTGAGCACTGATGAAGCCACATCTTGAGTATTCTGTTCACTTCTGGAACCCTCACTATAGGAAGGATATTGAGACACTGAAACTGGGGTTGTTCAGTCTGGAGAAAAGAAGGCTGAGGGGAGACCTCTTCACTCTCTACAGCTACCTGAAGGGAGGTTGGAGTGAGGAGGGGGCCAGCCTCTTCTCTTTAATAACAAGTGACAGGACTGGACAAAATGGTTACAAGCTGTGTCAGGGGAGGTTTAGGATGTTAGGAAATACTTCTTCCCTGAGAGTGTTATCAAATATTGGAATGGTCTGCCCAGAGCAGTAGTGGAGTCACCATTCCTGGGGGTGTTCAGTTGGTGTGTGAATCTGGTGCTTAGGGACATGGTTTAGTGTTGACCCTTCAGTACTGATTTGAAGGATGGGCTGGATGAAACTTGAGGTCTCTTCCAACTGGTATATTCTGTGATTCTGTAATTAATTCTATGCTAAATTTTATGATGAAAGTTTGATGATAAAACAAAATAAAATAAGAAGGTAATTTCACATACAGAAATATGCTTTTTTAAAAAACATATCCATTGAAATTTATCTGTTTCTATGTATTTAAGATGAAATATTGTAAATGGTTAGTGCAAGGGCTAAACTCCCTCACTTCTCCTCCCATGTCCTCTCTCCTCTTTCTCCTTACCAGGAGATAAGAAGGGGAGAGAAAAAAAGACAGAGGAATAATTTTGGTCAATTTACACAGAATTTTTACTCCTCTGCTACAAAGTTATCAGATTACATCAGTATATATAGAGAACAGGAGAAAAAGGGAAAGGAATACCCATCCAAAGCCCATAACAGGCAAAACACAGCCACCTGCTCAAGGACCGGAAAGGCCAGGGAGAGACTGAGACTCTCGTGTGGTTTTTTTTTAAGGTCATAATGCAGTACATCCGTAAATGCCACAGCTGTACATTCATGATTCTGATAGCAGGGAATATTATGTAGTTCAAACCACTACAAGCATTTTACTGTATTCACTACTCAGTAATGAAACAATGGTGCTTTTTACCCTATAATTTGGGCACAAGTATCTGGTGGGAGTGGGGACATGCTCTAGGTAATTTAAAATACAGTACTATTGGATGAGGAACCAGAAAGAGAATCTCTCCAATGGCTTCCAGTTGTTCTTTCCCCCTCAGTGTTAAAATTCCAGTGGGTTTTATAGCCAGCTTATTACTTTACAAATGTTTCCAGAATATCTTATTCAGGTGAGTAGGTGTTTTTCTTTATTCCTACTGTACAATCAACCTGCATGAGTAACTGTCTAAGAATGTTTACAGGACACTTAATCAGCAGGAGATACTTACATTTATGGAGGTAATAGGAAATCCCCTGTGGCTTTGTACCTAATTTAGTAATCTCTAAAGCTTAGCATATTTACTGTTGAAGCTGAGAACTGGTATTGTCAAAAGATTCCCAGCGCAGAAAGAAAATTCAGTACCTTATCTGCTTAAAATGAAATTCCACAGGTTTCAGGAATGTTTAAGTATTCTGCTAGATAAGGGAATTATGATCCTTGTGCCCAGAAAATTTTAAGTAGAAACTGACCTATGAAAAAAAATAAAAGGCCTCAGAAATCTTGAAGAGTATTTTTCTTTATAGAAGGGGAGTAATGAAAAGAGTGGTCTTTAAAACTTAAGTATTAAAAATGGAACCCACATGCTCAACATAGAAAGAAATTTCCCCAAAACTTAAGAAATAATCATCAACATTGAAAAAAAGATTTGAAAGACCCCCTTGTTCCATCCTTGAGATCATGCCAGACTTGAGCTGTTATGGCCATGTGCCACCCATCGGTACGACATACTATGTTCAGTCCTTGGTTCTTCTGCTTCACATTCTGAAATTCCACTTATTGCCCCCTGAAGAGATGAGAAATGTATACCTCAAAGCATAAATCAAATTGAAAAAATGAAATTATATTCTCTGAGAATAGCCAGAATATTTTGCCTACTCATTTTCTTCCAGCTTTTGTTGGAATTAATTCCTCTTGGGAGAAAATTTACGCTAAAATGTGCTCAGCTTTGAATAAAATGTGAGATTTCATAAATGATGTTATGTGAAATTAAGAAAGGTCCTGTAGCACTACGTAATGCCACAGAAACTGGTGCGATGCAACAATGCACAATCTGGACCATTCCTGACATTTGTCTCCTGGTTCTCTTAATTTTTGCCCTAGTAAGCCCAGGTGTTTTGGTTTTTGACTGAATACTTTCCTTGGTGTTCTGGTGTAGTGCAGTAGCTTTCATTGCTATTTTTTTGTTTGCAGGTAGTTTCCACCTCTGGTGATACCCCTTATTTTTTTGACAGAATACAGATGGGACCAGTTTGCTTGATAAAACTAAGAAACTGAAAAAAAAAATATTGGTTTGTAGTACCTATTTTGGCAATTTAAAAAAATCAGCCAAGTACTCAAGCACGTGCTCAGAGACTACTGGTGTCACTGATACTCCTGAGAAATTTAATGATAAAAACTTGCTTACATCTCCATTAGATCACCCTTCCTGCACTATAAGTAGTGGCAAAAGGGGAAAAAGAGAGTGGGCAAAGAAACAGCACAGTGAAGCTCTTCACAGCCTAAACCACAAATTGCAGGATCATTAAGAGGGTGAAAAATCTATGTAATGTTTTCCATATCTAAAGCTACATTGCATCACTCAGAGCTGGTGTATCTGTACAGTTATCTGGATTTGATGTTACATCTGAGAAAAGGAATGTTCACAACTCAAGAATAACGAAATGGACCAAGAAAAATAAAACTTGATCCTCATTAAACAGGGATGCATGTCTCAATTCCTGAATGTAGCTAAATTAAGTTTCAGTTCGTTATACACACACAAAGCCCACCCCACCCCAAAAAAAAAAACCCAAAACACCAAACCCAACAAACCAAACTAAACCAACCAACCAAGCAAAAACCCCAAAGCCCAAACAAACAAATCCCCAAACAGCAACAACAACAAAACAAAAAAGGAAACAGAAACTTTGAAAAAGTCAGCCAAAGAAGCAACTTCTTAGAAAAGCAGCTCTGGCATATGGTGTCTCCATTTCCAAAGAGGACTATAAAGTTATCCATTACAAATTAACTCACTCACAGATGTCTCAAAGGGAACAGCTATAATGATCATGATGCTTGAAAATAATTAATTCTTTTTGCAAGCTCCTGGCTTCTGGATCTAAGCCTCCTTTCACATGCCCTGGCCCTGAGATTGGCTTCTAACCAAGTTCTGCTGAAATTCAGAATATCTTAGTGGTTGGTTTGAATGATGCCAATGCAAAGGGCAAGATGATTTGCATCTACAGTGTAGGTAAAGTCCTTGTAGACTTGTTACACTCTGCATAGCCTGAGACACAAGTGGCTTATCCACCCCACACTGGTTGCTATGTTGACTATACCTGTTTGGTTTTTTAACCGAAAACTTACATTTCATGGTCGTAGTGCTAGTCTATGGACATGGGTATCACAAAAATGCTACAGAAGGCACAAGCTGGTGTTCTCCTCCTTATGACAGACTGAACAGTCCCTGCACAACATTGACAGAACCAAGCTGCCCTGGTTACACAGAGGCAGGACTTTCTAATATTGTGTTAGCCTGGGCAGCAGATGCTCATATCTGTCTGCAAAGCACGCTGTACAGTCTGTCCCTGAATCTAGCAAGCCTGCCCTAAGCTAACCCATGGTACAAACTGTGGTAGAGAGTCAAGGATATGCCTAAAACAGGGGAAGCAATTAGATATGAGATTGCTATTTCCTCTCTAAACAAGTGAATGATGTTCTCTATGAGGCATATACAGCCCTGATCTCTATAATGCATAGAAAGAGTGAAGCAGAGCACAGAGACAGAACACAAGTCGCCCTACAGCCAGCTTTTCATTATGCAATGCTGCAGTGCTTGTGCTGTAAGGGTGACTGAGCAATCCTAGAGATGAAAATCAGCTCTGGAGAATAAAATGCCCCTGTTTGTATTTCTGCCCATCGAAATATTCAATGCTTAATGAGTGCATTACTGTGTTGTTTGTTACAGGGGAATATGAGGCCAGAGATGCAGGGAGGGAGTTAACTGCTAACTGCTACTGTACTTGGCTGCAGATTTCCTAGCCAAGGGTTTTCTTGCATGGGTTTAACTGATGTGATAAGACACACCTGTCAAGCCTTTGAAAGGTGACTGGTGACTTTGTGTACTGCCCTGGAAAGGCAGCAATTTAGAGTGATGAAGTCTGAGAAACAAAATTATTTCAATGTCTCCAACTGTGCATGCAAAAAGACTGACTTCCTCATTTGAATCACTTTGAAAATAAACATACATACTACTAGAGCTGTGATTTAATCATAGTATGGTTGATGTCAAGGCACTGTATAGATTGTTTACCTCTGAACCACTGTTTTTGTCTTTCCAGAACCTCTGTAAAATGAGAGTGTTGTCTGACTTCCTTACCTTAGTTAGTACTATATTATCTTGCCTGAATGAACTGATAACCAGTGTATAAACCAGCATCAGAGACAAGATGCCAGTACAGATAGCTTCCAATGAATTTCTATGGCTGAAACCAAGTGACTTCCTCTTGCCAGGCATTATGAAGGTCAATATGGATAGTTCACTTTTGGAAAGGTTTAAGACTGGGATGGCAAAAGACAAAAACCAAGGCAAGTTCTGGATATCTCTTCCCATCCACTTGCACAAAGGAACAAGAGAAGGATCTAGCAGAAAATATTCAGCCTGTTACCCACCCCCTTGGTGGGTTCTGTTATTGTTTTGTTGGTTTTTTTGGGGTTTGTTTGTTTGCTTGTTTTATTTTGGGGGGTTTGTTGGTTCAGATAAACATCTGATGTATTATGATGAACAGTCAAATCTGGTAAAAGTTTAGATTTTTAAGAAACACCTTTTGAATTTTTTTTTTCTTTCTATTGAAACAATGTCATTGTTAAACATGTGTTAGTTCTAAAGAGTGGGGCAGTGCATGCAGCTTGTTTGCCTTGTGTTTGACATTGCATGTGATTCATGTCTTCTTTGGGCAAGAAGAGTGCAAGACAGTGTGCTGACTGGAGTGTACTCCTACCTGTCTAGACAAGCCTACTAGGAGACTGAGAGCAAATGGTGCTCTCTTGGAGATAACAATGACAGTTAGCAACTGGTTGTTAACTTCTTAACATCTGGCAGCCAAGGGGACCTGAGCATGTGCACATGCTGTGACTAGTTTCAAACCAAGGACGGAGGTCTCTGGATGCTCTACTAAGAAGGTGTTTGCCTGTTGCAAGGAGTGAATGAATCCTGGGGTGGTGAGCCAGAGATGTGAGTAATGCTGCCAGCATGGACATACATGCATATTTTGTTTTCTGCATCAAAAGCAGTGAGAAATCTTAACACCTTGTGCTCAGGCGTTATTGCAGACCTGACTTAAGCCCTGGCTGCACAAGACATCAAGCTTCATTGCAGCTACTGAAAGAGTAATTGTAGGACCTAAAGGAGCCTATAGTAGGAGCCTTGTTTAGGGGACAAGTCAGCATTGAGCAATAAACTGGCACATCCTGGATAAAAATGAGAGGTGATTTTGCTCCTTGCACCTGAAGAGAAACTGAAATATTTTGTTTTCACTTAAAATGAAGTGTCTCTTATCAGCCCATAAATAATTGCTAAAGTTACAGGGTGTTTTTAGAAGCTTTATTTCCATTGTGCAGTGGAAGAAACTTTGAAATAGTGGGAATGAATCAATTCTGTCTTGTCCTTCATCACTGGAAGCCCAGGGAGGTAGTGGAGTCACTATCACCGGAGGGGTTAAGAAGAGAATGGATGAGGCACTTGGTGCCATAGTTTAGTTGATTAGATGGTGTTGGGTGATAGGTTGGGCTTGATGATCTGGAAAGCCTTTTCCAACCTGGTTATTTCTATTCTATTCTATTCTATTCTATTCTACATGGGCACCTTGGGTGACCGTGTTTCACTTTCTGAAAGAGTAGCTCATAATAATGGCCTTGAGGAGGCTTACAGACAAGAAAAGATCTAATCTGTTAATCACTGTTGCCCAATTGCATTCTTGTGCCATGTTAGATACAAACAGTAAGCAATCAAAAGGGTAAGAATCCATTTCAGGCAGTAAAATACATCAAACTCCATAGCCTCCTAAATTGTTCCAATACAGATTAATACTTTTTTTTTTTCCCTGCCCAAAGCAGCTGTCAACTACAGAGTAAGAAAGATAAATCTTCCTATTTTCCATGTGTTTTGATCAGCATATTTGCAAGACTAACATCTGCTATTGCATTTTTGTACTTGCATATTTTGCAGCCTGGTCACAAGAAATTTTTTTTAATAGAAAATAATAATTCAAAATAGATGATAAGAAAAGTTTACTGCACATTAAAAATAAAAATATCTTCTTCCCCCCCCGCTTTGTTTACATTTTTGAGGAGTAAAAGGAGATAAGAAATCTTGTGTTTATGTTACAGACTTCTTTACCTCTTAACATCAGGCACGCTCCCATCTACAAGCTTCGTGTAGCTTTTCATTTTTCTTGTTAAGAAAATCTTTACTGAGAAGGATCATTAAGGAGCTGGAACAAGGTAGTCCTGCAATGGCAGTAAAAAGAAATTTGAAGATGGATGTTTGCTGAGTAGAACTATTCAAGACACAGAAAAGACAGAAAAAGCTATAGGTGTCCTCTTCCATTTGAGACTATATCCAGCTCTATCCATTTGAGACTATATCAGTGTTTTCAGTATGCATGGCTGTACACAAAACCAAGAGGGATTGCACCTCTACCTTTCTAAACATGTTAGACATCAAATCAAAGTTAGTTTTTAGGCTCCCTCTACAGTCAATGGAGAAAAATTGTTACCTCTGAAGGGCAGGTTTCCCTACTTTCTTTCAACATGTATTTTGCAGACTTCAAGGGGTCTTGATATGGATTTGTGAGCAATGAAGTGAATTGTCTCGGTACTTGAGCACCTTAGCAGTAAAGGCAGGACCACGGAAACAGCCATCTCTGCTTATACTTTTCCATTCACCACTTAACAATTATTAATATCTACTGAACAGGAAAAAACCCTAAGTATTTTCTGGTATCTGTGAAGATGTCTTCCATCCTCTGTGAAAAAAATGAAACCTTTGATCAATTTCAACAATGCATGATTTTTATATAGGTAATGTTTCTTCTTATACAGTAATTCCAAGGTTTAATAAAGATTCATATATAGATTTTTAATTATTTAAAGCCATTAAGTGGAACTAAGTTCTTCCTCATCTACAACCTCAACAGGAAAACTGTCACTTGAGGATGTTTTATCATCAATTGTCATTAGCGTGGGGCAACTTATGTTCTTTACAGTGCTATCTTCCACAGTGAACTTAACAATCTTGAATGGAGAACACACCGGGCTTCCATAAGTTTTATTCATCACAACCCTGTGGAGATTTAGTGAGTCCAATTCGGTCACCTTCTTAAGCTATTCCAGGCTGTGATCTCATCTCTGTTGAATGATGGGCATTTTTTTCTGTTTTCCTTTTTTGTTTAATTCTATTTTTTGTGTGTTCAAAGGGACACTGCAGAAATAATTTTTCCTCTTGTTAAGGAGTATGTTGTAGAAGGAGATCTTCAAGGAGATCTGAGTGCTATATTCATACAGCAGACAAGAACACGTTGTTCCAGTGACAAACACAAAAGATGAATGTTAGGATAACCTTTCAGATAAAGACTCTGTGTGAATTAAAAGAAGAAGAAAAAAAGAAAAAAACAGGGGCCAGACAAAAGGCAATGAGATAAATTTTCTCTTGTCAAAACATGAAAAATTGAATCTCCTTTGGAGATCTCAATTAATGTATATATTGCAAATGCAGAAAGAGGGAGGGAAAAAGAGGCTGATTTTGTCCTGTAAAATGTATAGTCAGAGTCAAGGAGTGAAGAGCTCCTGAGTTAGTATTTATTGCTCTTAATTCCACGTGCTAAACTATGCCAGCAGACACTGATAAACAGTAACAGAAAATCCAAGTTAGCAAAAGCTATAGCACTCCATGTCTTGTCTCTGATAACTAGCAGAGAACTAGTGTTCTTGAAGCACACTTTACTTAGCACTACACTCTGAGCAAAAGGTAATAAATAATTGTGAAATAGAGCTTTGTTTTCAGAGTGCAGTGATTAATGCTCCACTGCATTGTCCTACCACAGCTGCTGTGTTTTAATTAAATATGTCATGCAACAGTGCTACTTGAAAATATGCAGTTTTAAGCTGCTCTGGTTTGTTTCATACCTTTGTCCTTAAATTAACCGAACAATAAAACTCCTTCATTGTCAGACTGGAAGGACTGACATATTACTGTATTCAGCTCTGAAAAGACATTTTTTCATGACATTGTGAACACTAGATCCCAGCTTCATTGTTGGTGCCAAAGCTTCTGACAGAGCAAAGGCAGGAGCTGAGTTCATACAGCAAGGATACTACAGTTTCTTGGTAAGATCTCAAAACTGTAAAATACCCTAAGAAGCAGTAACTGCTTTTCTTCTCTTAAGTTTTGTTTTTATCTCAGAGAAGATATAAATGCTGAAATTTAGTAGAGAGTAAAAATTAAAGCCAGAATTTTGACACATAAACTGTGAATAACTATCTCAAGAGTAATTTGACGATCACAATTACATTCTTATAAAAATGCGTTGTATTAATAAATAAAGACAAAGGATTCAATTGTACAGTACCATAAAAAAAAATAATCATAGGAGCATTTGTCAATAAGGAAACCACACTGATGTTTCAAGTGTCTATGTGGAAACTTTATGATGTGTAGTAGAAAGAAGATTGAATTTTATTCAATACCACCAGCAGCCATGCTCAGCTTTTACTCTAGTATGTGCATTATGTTCTAAAAGTGTGATAAAATGGGTGGCAAGATCTACAGCTGCCCTACACATGCAGACAGGCAGGCTTGCTCTTCATCTTCTCTTCCATATGCATCCTTACAGGGTTGTCCTGCCCAGAGTCAGGACAAAAGAAAAAAAACTGTTGGAAATTTGAAGTGAGACCACAACAACCTTCACATGAAGACCTAGCCAGACTCCTCAGGCCTCCAGCATGAGCTGGGAATGAGAAGCTGCTTTAATAATGAAGCAAATTATTTTCTGGAAAGGTAACTGGTGTCAATGTGGCATACAGTTGAGCTTTTTCAGGGGCACATGCAGGAGTAACACAACACAGGTGATCTGTGTATAAGATTATAAAAGCAGTAAGCTCTTTATGCCTACAATGGAAATACCACAATGGCATCATAGATAATATACAACTCTTCCCTAAAGCTAATAGTAGTGCTTTGGATGTTTTGTGGGCTTTTTGTCTGCTGGTGAATATTTTTTCACACTTTTCCCTACTCATCTCAAACTTCTAAGGTGAAAAGTAGCCCTCACTGTTCCTCCAAGATGGCAGTTAATAACCAATGCTATTCTTTGCCTGGCTGATGAACAGCACAGCATTGCAGAAAGAGTAGAA
Organism: Dryobates pubescens; assembly: GCF_014839835.1. NCBI lineage: Eukaryota > Metazoa > Chordata > Aves > Piciformes > Picidae > Dryobates > Dryobates pubescens. The sequence continues at coordinate 5,309,045 of NC_071621.1, forward strand.
ACTGCATATTTACTGAGGACTTCCATAGTACTGCAGTTTTTAAATAAATTAGCTATGCATAAACTTTATTCACACAGATTCAGCTTAAGAGGCTGCCTGGAGAAGGACAAAACAATGAGGAGAGAGAGGGGCTGGGGGGAGAGCTCCTTACACTAGCCATGCTGCTGAGATGTGTCACAATACTATGTTCCCAATGGTAGAGGTGCTGCCTTGCTGACAGCTCTCCTTAGTACCACAGTTTCCTCTCTTTTAAGCTAAAAGCAGGGACTATGCCATTTGCAAATACTTGTTGTCTTTCTTCCCATGGACTTATGGAAACACCCAAGTTGTGTGTACGCATGTATAGGCTGAATGAAAATACATGTGCATTAACTTTCCAAAGTCCATTCCTACTATCACTTACATGGGAATAATTTTAGCTTTCTAAAAATGTGATTAGATTGTCTACCTGCTTCTAACATCATTATTTTCAATATAAATCTTTGGTAAAGCCAACAGGTAGCCTAGTTCCATGAGTGTCTCATCTTCATAATGACAGTCACCGAATTGGTAAGGTGTTCTAGTTTTAAAAGTGTTGGAGAGCCTTCAGCTGCCTTGGGTAAATAATTATTAAGCCTTTGTGAAAAAAGAAAAAAGAGGACTGCCAGAGGAAAGAGATTTTAAAGTGAGAGCAAAGTAAGATACTAATTTTGGTTTCATGCTGAAAGTGCATCAGACTCTCCCTGATCATTTACTGTTGTTTTTCTGCCATCCCAGGTTGCTCTTACTCATGAATATTTCAACCAAAATTCATGTGTTATTTTATTCACTGTCAAGATGTGAAGTTACAGCTGTCAAGAAAGCTATTATATTTTATTCCATCTGATTTCCTAATGCTGCAGTAGAAAATGAAAACAGCTCACCAATCCAAGGGATATTTTGTATTGCAACCAAAATGTTCTGTTAATTTTTTTTTTTCCAAATTAATAGTTTCTTTATACCAACAATGTGCTAAGCCAAAGTATTTGCTCTGCCCTAATTCCCTCTATATAATGTGAGCAAATCTGATGTTGCGAGTGAGTGGTGCAAAGGCAAGTGATTGGTTGTGTCTCCCAGGTGCAGGCTTCTGCCTTCTACTTTCCTGCCCATGGTCAAGTTAATAAAAATTAAAACTGAAGGGATGTCAATAAGAAAATAGAAATTAAGAACATAGAAGGCTGTTTTGGAAATAACAAACTCTATTTAGTTGTGGCTGAATTTAAATACCTTTGTAAATGACGACTGTGCTTCTGTTCAAACATCTTCATCAGAGCTATGAATCAATGCATTTGAGCCAAGCACCAAAGGTAACATTCGTCATTCAAAAATTCAAATATCCTTAGAATTATGTACCAGAGCAAGCCTCATTCCTCTTTTTGCTATTTTCTTTGTATTTATTTAACACTTTACCTGCCAGTCACAGATAGTAATTAGCAGTTTGTAGATTCCTCACTCAGTCCCTTAAGTCAGTTCTTTGAAGTTGGTGTACTTTCAGTCTTCACTTATATTGAAGTAATAAAGCAAAATTCAGTCTCCTTCTGCCAAGTGTTTTCTAAAGGGAATTTGATTACATTCTCACATTGCAAAACAGATAATTGTGCATGTTGAAAAGGCCTGGAAGCAGAATATAAGCTCTACAAATGTGTTTCTTTAGATGAAAAATTAAAAAACAGCCCCATGGCTCTTGCCCTGAGAGGGGACAGCGCTGTGCTGCTAGTACCCATTATACTGCTCTCTGCATATGTTGTTTCATCAAACCCTTCCATCCCCCTAAAGAGGGTGGACAAACTGAATCTAAGAGATAAAAACTCACATTAACTGCACACAATTTAGCTCCCAAATGGAGCCTAACACGATTAAAATAACAGGCATCACACTATGCTCAACAGCACTTCCACTAGTGTAATTAGGGTATAAAACATTAAACGTGTCTCCAATGCAAAATATTTTAAGATTAAACTTCAACAACATGTCTGGCAGAGCATTATGATGTGGACTAGACTGCTGTCAGTCTAAGTATGATCTTAAAGATGGGAAAAATTTACTGACATGGCCAAGAACTGGCTAAAAATACAGTCTATGCTTTACTCCAGGTAAAACTGTACAATGGAAAGATTGATCCCATCATGGGAAAAACTGCCATCAATTTTCAGGAATCTTTGACAAAGTCCTAGATTTTGAGATTTTATTGATACCATTCATTAGATCCTTGCCTAAACACCAAAATTGCCATAGTCTCTGGCTTCTTTAAAGTGGCTGCCATACTCCAAGCCAGAGGGCTGGTGCAGCAGGGAAAACTGTCTGACGACATCAGGACAGCAGACAGCAATTTTCAGAAGGTGCTTCAAGTGCTTGGAAGTATCAGGAATGCAGAAGAGGCAAAACAGCATAAAACTATAAAGTGTTTACATCTTGAACACTTAATAGAGATCTCTGGTTTCCATCTTAGATGTAAAATAAAACAAAAGTAGGAAAGATCTGGTGAAGGCAATGAGAAAGGTGGAAGGAACAAAATGGTTATAAATGAGGAATTATTAAGTAGACTAAGAGCTCACCAGATGGGAAATTTGGGGCGGGAGACAGCACAGGTAATATGCTGATAGACCTGAATGTCAAGAGGAAGTGGATGCTATCTCCATGAATGGTGTCTATTTAAAGTGCATGAAGCAAGGAGCATCTAGTGAAAATAGCCAGTAGCATGTTTAAAACAAGATAAAGCTTTTCACACATTGTGTGTGTAAACCACAAATCTGACAAATGGATGTGGTGGAGTTAAAACTTTGCATGAGGTCAAGAAACAACAGGACAAATCAAGGAGGAAAAAATGCATTAGTAATTACCAAAGGCAAAGGTGATGTCCCTGCTCATGAAGTCTCTGAGCCACAAGCTGCAGAAGACTGAAGAAGTACTTTGAGAAAGTATGTTGATATTGTTAAGTAATCGTTAATTTTTTATACTGCTTTTATGTTGCACATTGCTGGAGGATAGAGGGATAGTTAGACTTTTATTGCCCTAACTGTTCTTATGATTTTTTTTGTTGAATACATTATAAATAGAACTGGGGAAAGGTAAAAATTGAGCCCATATTTTAAAATATGGCAAAGATAAACTAGGAGATTGTTGTTGCTGAATTTATATCCTACTGTGGCTCTTTGTAGAACTGATTTTGCATGGCTTCAGTCATCCCGGGGCAGCAAAAATTTACAACTCTTTTGCAATCAATAAGTGCTGTAAATAATTTTCCCTGGATGACTGGCTCTCTGGGACAGCTACTATTGCCTTTGACAATTTACTAGTCTCTTTGGGAAAAGAAACAATTTCTGATGTGCTAAGCTTTGCCTGATAAAAGGGCTCCTGTGGTTTTTCTATCATATGTCAATTTTGAATTCTCTGGCAAACTGAAAATCTGTTGATTAACAGCTAATGCATCCATAATACATAGAATGCACTGTGGTACATACTAAGAAATACTTGTTCTATAAAGTCATCACAAAGAACAGTATTTTATCAGATGAATTTGGTTTTTCAGGTTACAGAAAAACAGTGTCATGTGGAAAATACAAATGTGTCCCCTGTCGCCAGGTTATATTACTGTGATACAATGATGATAGGCTTTGTGGCCCACTCACCAGACCTGTAATGACAAGCAATCTCCAGCTATCTTCTGTTGTCATTTTGAGAATGGAGGTATAAATTTTAAAGGTTTGAGTGTTACTTGAACTTAAGAAGAGATCTATTTTCTGTAGCAAAATTTATTCTGATTTATGGCATAGATTCAAGCCTCTGGGCCTTTCAAAACACCTGAATGTACCTCTTTACATTGCACTTCAAACTATGTAGCTACATTGGCTGTGGCTACAGGGTTGATTTTTATACATTTTCTTGCTTTATGTAACAGGAATGGGCAGGTTAATAACACATGAAACAGTTCAGGTTACTGCCTTTCTGAACTGAAGTAATCTATACCTGGCCACAACATAATCTTTATACAGCAAATAACTTTTATGACAACATCTATCTAGTGAATCTGAAAGAAAGAAGTAGAGTATAGTTGGCTGTAATTAACATTGAGCAGTAGGTTAAATAGACTGGGATGAAATTTCTGATGCCTTATATTCCACTGTTATTCAGGAACATCCAAGTCTCCATTTTCACAAAATCACACAGAATCATAGAATGGCAGGTGTTGGAAGGGACCCTCTGGAGATCATCTAGTCCAACCCCTCTGCCAAAGCAGGCTCACCTCTCCAGAAAGGGAGACTCCACAACTCTCTGGGAGCCTGTTCCAGTGCTCCAGAACCCTCAAAGTAAAGAAGTTTTTCCTTATGTTTAAGTGAATCTTCTTGCTTCTAATTTGTACCCATTGAATAGAATAGAATAGAATAGAATAGAATAGAATAGAATAGAATAGACCAGGTTGGAAGAGACCTTCAAGATCAGCATGTCCAACCTATCATCCAACACCACCTAATCAACTAAACCATGCAACCAAGCATCCTGTCAAGCATCGCCCTGAACACCCCCAGTGACGGTGAGCCCACCACCTCCTCAGGCAGCCCATTCCAATGGGCAATCACTCTCTCTGTGTAAAACTTCCTCCTAACCTCCAGCCTAAACCTCCCCTGACACAGCCTGAGACTGTGTCCTCTTGTTCTGGTACCGGTTGCCTGGGAGAAGAGACCAACCTCTGCCTCACTACAACCCCCCTTCAGGTAGTTGTAGAGAGAGGTAGTTGTTGCTTTTTATCCTATCAATGGGCATCACTGGAAAGACTCCAGACCCATCCTCACGACCTCCACCTTTTAGATATTTATATGCATTAATAAGTCTTCTCTATTTCAGCCTAAAAAGACCCAGGTTTCTCAGCCTCTTCTAATAAGAGAGATGCTCCAGTCCCCTGTCATCTTCACAGCTCTCTGTTGGTCTCCATCTAGTAGTTCCCTATCCCTCATGAACTGGGGAACCATACTATAGGTTTGGCCTCAGCAGGGCAGAGTAAAGGAGAAAGAGAACTTCCCTCAACATGATGGCCACACTCTTTGTAATGCACCTCAGAATACTGGTAGGCTTCTTGATGTGAAAAAGTTGCTGGAAAAGGGGTCAGAAAATAAAAAGGCAACAAATCCACCTGTCTCCTTTATTTGTCTTTTCTTTATTTCACTAAGGGATGATATGCCCAAACCGCTCTCTACACTGTATACTTTATGTAATGTGAGTTGGTTTTCTTCAATTCTTCAATTTAAGAAAAGTGAAGAACTGGAGTGTACTGTAGAAAAGGGAGATTAATTTCCCAGGGTTCTTTTTTTGTTGGAAGAATTCATGTCATTTCTACAGAAGGCAAAAGTTATTCAGGAAAAAACTGAGACTCAGATTTTTTTTAATTATCTTTTTTTTTCAGAGACTAGTTCTGTATTTTCCTTGGGGACTTTTGTTTTGTTTTGTCTTCACTGGTATTATGAGTAAAACTCTGATGAAGAAGAAATAGATAACCAATTTGTGCTTAGGTTAAAGAAAAAAAAAGTTAAATTGATTTATAAAGTGCATGTTTCATTAACTGATCATACTTCAGAAAGACATATTTTCATTGGCTGTGGAAGGCCAATGACCTGTGGTAGGTCATTAACTGCAGTGATAACAGAAACAAAGGATGATGAGGAATGGCTTTCAGATTAGAGGTATTTGAGGAGGCCCAGAAATCTGCTGACTTTTGCAGTTGATGTAAGCAGTTACAAAGGATAATTTTCATTCTGAAAAAACATCATTGAGAACAACTGCAAAATAAAAGAAAATAATTGCCTGAACTTCTGCTGAAGCATAAACAACACAGCCACCCTCAAAAATTAAATTAACTTGTGTTTTGGTGAATAGGAATTAATTGTTAATCTCTGTGGGATCTAGACTGAAGGCATAAACTTCATGAATCTAAAATCAGACTTGTTGAAGAAAAGGATGTTTAGCACACTCGGTAATTTTTCCAATGTGAATCCATTTGTGTGTTTGTCTTGCTCTTGGTATCTGTTCCCATTCTTCTTGCTTGTCATTTTTTGATACGTGGTATAGTCTGTACTTGACAACTGATAGCAAATTATAATTTCTCACATTTTAATGAAGTACAACATTTATAGATAGAGAGGCACAAAGCCACGAAGAAAAAGCGTATGTGGAGAGAACACTAGCAGGTATGACTGCACAACTGTCATTAACAGCTCAAGGCACCCCAAAGCAGATAACCAGACCTTTGGAGCTCAGAAGATGAGTGACATTCTGCTGGATGGGGCATCAAGAGGACTATGAATCAGCAAGACTTTGGTCATCAGAGAGCACAGGCAGAGGGACAGAGGTCACATGTGAAGTTTGTACAATCCTCTATATGCCATTGCTAAGGAAGCAGTAAGGATGCTTTAAACTCTTGGTCTAAACTGTCAACAAAACATGAAAATTTTCCCATGGCACTTCCTGGAGAAGTTGAGGTGTCTTGCCCAGTCCCTGCAGTAGCTGTGTTTCTACAAACAGGATCCTGGGAGGTATCTCACTTCTGCAGTAATCACAATCTTCAAACTGTGGTGGTGCTTAGAAGATTTGCACACCAAGACTGAGCTCTATTTGGTACACAAGTCTCAAAATTTATGGCCCACTGGGGTGAGCCTCAGAGCCAGTGAAGAGCTATTTTAGGTCTTCACATGCAGCAGTTATATTCTAAAGTTCACTAATATCCCACAAAATAGCTGTATTTTATAAGAAAAGATCCATGTTGTCCACTTGATGAAGTGTGGCTGAAAGCTGTTTTTTTAACAGGAGGTACTCCTCTCAGGATATGTTACCTCAGTGTGAATCACCATGACTTCAGATGCGTTGCAAAGGTGCAGAAACAATTTTCTCAAGGAAGAATGTCTTGCCTGAAAGGTAGGAAACCCCCAGATCTCAACAGTCCTATAGGGAAAGGACAACATTAATTTTAATCTTAACATTTGTGATGGGTTACGCCCATCCTGAAAGCAGGGGGAGGAGGGGTTGTGAGAGCCCTACTCTCCCCATAGTGGGGTTTTCCATCTGGGAAACTGAGTTAGTTCCACTCCCCCTCCCTGTCCAGCACGCCTATAAAAAGGAGGACACTGCAGACATTTCTCTCTTTTGCTTGTACCTCACTGGGATGAAAGGACTAGAGAGTCGCTGCTGGCTTCCTGGTTCTCTGCCACATAGTTGGGCCTGGTCTTTCTCCCTGCTACACCCATGTTTCTTCAAAGGACTGCTGGTTTTGTATATTCTCCCTATCCATCCTTGTTCCTTACCCTTGTGAACCTTTCCTGTTATTGTTTTATATGTGTGTGAAAGAAAATTTTACCTCTTTACTTCCAAACCAACTCCAAATTATTTCTCCTTAGATTTACCTCCTCCTTTTTGACTTATCCCCCTTTCTTTCCCTTTTTTTCCTTCCCTTATCTCTCCCTGTTCTTTCCCCCTTCCCTTTTTCTCTTGACTGGGGAGTGGGGGAGGGATTCTCAGTCTTGCCCCCTCCATCTGAGCTCTTAAATCCCAGGTAAGGCTCAAACCACCACAACATTGCATAACAGAGAGGCAAATTCTATTGTGTAAAATTTGAACTAAATCATTTTAGACAGCATAATGGTTCATAGGCTTCACTATTTAAATAAATTTACACTAAATGCAACAAAGAGACAGGAGGAAATAATAATGAAAATAAATTCTCTCTTAAATATTTATTTATTTAGAGAAAGGTGGCTTTCACATATTTATACAAAAGAAGTTTGTAAAATCTGTATATGTTATATGAATGTGCATTTATACATATGTGTATACATAAAAGTATATATATCCATATGAAACAATCTACTTGTAGTTCTTTTTAAATGGCCAGTTCAGCCTAAGTGCACTGTTAAAATATCAGTAAAAGAAGTCCACAACGGCCTTCACTTCGCCTGGAAGTTGAACCTTATGAACCTTTGTGGCTTGTGATGGGCTGAGGCATTAGCAAGCCTATGTATCAGCTTTTCTCCTTTGAAAGTGACACTGGTGCTTATTAAACAAGTTCTATTCATCATTTATCACAGGGGTATAATAGGGGAATTCTGTTCGTCTTTGCATGGTTCTCTGAAGACAGAGGGTTGAATTCCTCCTTTGCTGTAAAGGAGCTCAGCCTCAACATCTGGCCACCTCAGTCGTGAAAACATCTGGATTAATGAGGAGTACTGCAGGTATATTATATTGAAAGATTTTCCTTCACTACATAGAGTTTTGGTGGATGATTTCAGTTACAACTCACTGCAGCAAAATTTTCCAGACATGCTGTATGTATTGGGTTGAAATATGTAAAGGGATTAGGCAGCTGTCCAAATTTTGACACCCAGAATATTTTCTGCCTTCTCTGATGTGGACAATCAGTCTGGCCTTCTAACTAGCTATCAAACATTTTCCTGTTTGTCCAGTGGTTTCTGCACAAAACTCTAAATGCTTCCTATCTATCCACCTGTCAACCTGTTTATTGTATTTCTAAAACCTGTGTCACTCTCATGGAGAATCATTTTTGACATTAGGATTGAAAAATAAGATGAGTTAAATCAAATGGCTGGCAAGGCTGTCTTCCTGATCTGCTGCAGCGAGAGCAGGAGTGCAGAGTCTTACAGAATGTACTGCTGGTGTGCTACAGTCCACGAAAACACCTGTGCAACAGCAATGTAATCAGTCCCTGTTCATTTTAGACACTTATTATTCTTCATCGCAGGCCTCATTAAGTATTGCTTTTAGCTGTAAAGCCACAGATGATTTGTAATAGGTTATACTTTTAACACTGCACGGGAAAGATAGACCTATAAAGCCTGCAATGTGCTAGTGGAGTTTATGTAATTGATTTCCTTTGTGACTATATCCTATGGTTCAGTGGGGACACAAAGAACTAGCTGTTATTCCTTTACTCTCCCACCCCCCAGCTTTTGTTACTGCAGTAACAGCTGGAAGAGTATATTTGAAATAAAATAATATATTTAATAAAGACAAAGAGCTGAAAGTGGTTTCTGGACAAGATATGCTTAAATCATGGTAATATCAGGAACTGAAAATTTTTTCATCTTGGTCTTTCTGATAATTTCAGATCTGAATCAGATGGTAAATTAAGAAGGTGGATTGTGAACCACTGTCTTAGTTAAATGTAGTAAAACATAATGCTTAGGACCCAACTGGACTGCTGTTCCCAAAGGAGCTCTTAGCAAGAAGATATAAGTTGTCCCAAGGTTGCAGGTTTCCTAGAGGAAACCTAATCTAATCCAGTTAGAAGCTGCAGTCTCTTGCAGCTAGTGGAATGGCACAATGAAATAATTTACTGTTAAAAGGAGGAATACATACCAGAAATTCTTCAGGAGAATTTCTCTGTGGTTTGACAGCCTACTTGAATGGAGAATCATGAAAGTTGAAGAGAGTATGCTTGGAGCTTGCTGTGTTGAGGTAATCTATCCAGTGCAATGAACTTCAGATAGAATTTTCTGTGCCAGGGGATATTCTAGTTCTAAAGTCAACATCAAGTGAAGGCAAAAACATGTAAAGCTCCTCTGGTCTGGATCTGAAAGGCCAGGTACAGTCAGGTCCTGGATAGATTCTTTGCAATATTAATAACTTGAAATGTATTTCTTTGTGTCAGTAATAAAATTATTTTGAAAAGGTAATGTACTACTTATTTGTGCCTTTTGTCTGAACACAAAGTAGTGCTACACAGTGTAATAAGTCTGAAGTTATGAAAAACCAATAATGCTTCTGCATTCATTGTGCTATTTTGAAATGACCTGTGATTAGGCTCAAAATCATTGAAGTGCTTGTGGACATCTGGGAAAACACAAAACCTGTTAGAGTATCTTGCATGAAGAATGAGGCACAGGAAACACGTTTTCTGCAGCCACAAAGTGCTCTTCCTAATGTCAATTAGGAATTTCTGTACCAAGAATTACTGTTCTGTATGCAATCATTTAATTTTAGCACCACCATTTCAATATGTGTTTTGAGAGAGAGCTCTGCTGGACATACTGCCATCTCCTTGTATTTGAAATCAGCATTGTTGAAGAGACTTCATAACAGATAACACGTGGACTCTATTTCACTAGAGCCACATCCTGATTAGCTATTTAGTCTTGGTGCTAGGATTGAACGACAACTTTCTGATGTCTGAGTTGAGCTGTCTCAGATGACAGATGACAGGTTCCTCACAGTGCTGCATAATGGGAGGACAAGAGACAATGGGCAGGGATTTAAATGAAAGAAGTTTAGAATGAATATAAAAGGAAAACTTTCTGCTATGAGCCACAGGAGCAGATCATCTTGAGAGGCTGTTCTATTTTTGTGCTTTGAAGGTTTTGAAGTGTGATTGGACCAAGAACTCAGCAGCTTAGTCTGACAGCAGAGCTGGACCAGTTTTGAGCAGTGGGTTGAACTAGTGATTTGCTGAGGCTCCTCTCAGCCTGAATTATCCCACAGGTAGAGAAGGCCATGTCACTGACAAACTGAGATGCAAGCAGGCAAAAAGAACAAGGATGGTCTGCTTACCTTCACCAACTTAGGAACATGGCTTGACTAGCTGTGAACTTTTACCAAAACCAGGTTCTCAGAAAATGATTGTTACTAACTCCAAATAGTATAATAGAATCATGGACAGATCCGGGTGGGAAGGGATCTTTAAAGGTCATCTAGTCCAATTCTCCTTGCAGTCAACAGGGACATCTGCAACTAGTGTAGGTTGCTCAGAGCCTCAACCAACCAGACCTGGAGTGGTTCCAGGGATGGAGCACCTACAACCTCTCTGGGCAACCTGGGGCAAGGTCTCACCACCTGCCGTCAGTGTCAAAAATTTCTTCCTTCTACCTAGTCTAGATACATACATACATCTCCCTCTTTGAGTTTAAACCAGAGCTGAAATCAGAGCATTTTCCAAACAATGCTTGCAAATGCCATTTTTAGGAGTTTTGGAATTGTGTGTTATTTGGTTTCTAAATGAGAACAAAAGACAACAAGAAAACCCAACAAAGTAAGTGATCCTGCTTTGGCAGAGGGGTTGGACTAGAGGATCTTTTGAGGTCCCTTCCACCCCCTAATATTCTGTGTAACCAATAAAATAGAGATTCTGATGGTCTATAATCACTGGTCTTGAGAGAGTGGCTTAAAATACCTCTACACTATCTACACAAATGGAAATGATACTGTTGGTATTAAAGCTATTTCTTTATCTTACAGTAGTGTAGCAGGAGAGAGACCAATAAGCCTTGAAAAGAATCTTGCAATTGTTTGCAATAAATGCAGAAAGTGTGAGTGGAATGGAAGTTGCTCTGCTACATGCCTTAAAAGCAAATGTACTCTTTAGCCATAACCTTCTTTTGTGTAGTTAGTAATTATCAGTTTGTTATTCTGAGAATGAATTGCTTCTTTCTGACTTATAACCAGTCTAATTAAACCTAGTCATTAATGTAAGGACTCTGCATGAAAGAGAAAAGCTTCATACCTGATCAAACAATTATTTTGAAAGGTTCTGATCCTTTCATTACTATTCAGAATATTCTTTGGTTGATTGGAGTTGTGTCAATGGCACAGCATATTAACAATTCATGGAGATGAATGGCTATGAGGTTTAAAATTATATTTCTGCTCTGTTGCTTCAATCAAAAGTGTGAAAAAATTGTCTTGAAGTGGTGACAGGAAATACTTGTAAAATTAGCTTGTAGTTCTCATTGCTTCCAGTGGAGCTATCAAGTTTTTAATGAAAAAAAAGAGGCAATTTGAAATTTCACAGTACATCAGTAAACATTGTAATGCATGTTATGACAGATTACGCTGTGTCACTTGTGATTGCACAACTTCAGCCTTTATGGCTTTGTTCCTTTTCTTGAAAAGAGAAAACGTAACACAGCCTTTTGGTTTTTTACATTTACAGATTTGATTAGATTTTTCATAGATATGTTTCCTTTGTGTCAAAACTGACCTGTTGTCAGGCAAGAGGACTCCTTGACTAGTGAGGCTGTTGTCCATATCAGTAAGGCCGTCAGAGTCAGCAACTGTGACCGTTTGAGGCTGTGCCTTTAAGAAAAGGGACAGTACTGGGACACTGGCTAAATGTTTTCGGTACTAGAACAAAAACATTCTGATATTCTAAACGAATTTCATTGGTGCATGGACAAAATGCAACTTTAAATTGTAGGGCAGTTGGAATTTTTTCTCAGTTTGGTTTGGGAGTTTGGGAGTTTGGGTTTCAGCCTGTTCTCCCTGCCTGCTTCTTCGCGAACTAGCTGGAGCTGGCCTTGAGATAAGCAAAAACTAACCCTGCACGGGCTTTTGAAGCTTACTAACAACTCTTTCCCTTAATAACTTGCCTTTCTCTCTCTCTAACCCCTTTCTAACCCCTTTTTGGGAAAAAAGGGAGGTAGGGGGGGAGAGAGGGGATTACAGGGAGGGAATCCCTCCTCGGGGAGGGATTTTTGTTGTGTTATTTCTCTTTGCTGTATCTTTCTGTGTATATATTGTAAATACCTATATATATTGTGTTATATATAACCTGCTTTCCATATATGCTTGTAAATATAGTCTGCTTTTCTCCGACTGAGTTAGCTGTGGTTTCTCACTCTGTGGGGGAGAGAGAGAGCTAGGCCCTCTCTCAACCTACCACAGCAACCCAGGACTGCTATGGCAGGATATGAGCAGGGAGAAATTAACACTGAGTTTTGTATGGGGTGTATGCAGCAGCTGCACTTGGAGAAGTACTAAAATGGATGGGCTGATTGAAATGGAAATATTTGAGATATTAAACAAATTCCAGTCAGTAGAAATTGGAAAAGGACTTCCCCTGTAAACAAACAAAATAGCCATTTTGGGGACTTTATTATTGGACATTCATATTAAAACATCTGTTACCTATCACTGTCAGACCTAATGGTATTAGGCATAGAAGCCATGAGGTTAGATCTTGAATGTTTACACTTGGTTTAATGTTTTCTGATAAACTAAAAACAAAAGTGTTGCAGCAAGCAATACAAAATGATCCCTTGACTTTGTTTTGGACAACTAATTGTCAATTTTAATTCAGTAAAGTAATAGCAGTGCTCAAAGTTGTGAGGACATTTTTTCAGACTGATCCCATTATCTGCCTGTATCAAGGGCAACAAGCTTCCCAACTGGCAATACTTTGTCCACTGTGCTTATACATTTTATTCATGTTCTGAATCCATTCTAGAATAATCCTTTGAAATACAGGAAAGGATCAGAGTAAGTATTTCTTGAAGAGGGCAAATGAAATATTCAAAAGCTAAGCCTCTACCAAAAATAAAGATGAGAAATCTGTGTCCTGTTTGAAGCAGCCCCAGAGCCTGATGAAAGTGAAGGGAGAGCTGGAAGAGCACAGAAAAGCAGGAAAAGGCACCACACATTGGCCAATAGCTTAGGTCAACCACGTATGAGAGGTCTGTGTTCATATCTGTTCCATTCCACTCCCAGGCTTTCACATGCATGCCATAACTCAGTAAAATTTGCTATGCTGTGATAAGACCTGCATCTATGAAAAGATTTCTGGTCTGTACCTGGAAAGTCTTAACCTTTGCTATTCGTTTTTTGTTTGTTTTAACAGGGGACACAGAATTTGTAAATAAAATTAGAAAAATTCTTCACAAAACTTCTAGCTCTGATAGATTACTGGGTTTTTGACAGAACAAATTATCTGTTTGAAAATTGCATCTATAATAAGTAGTATTTATGCTGAAAGTTATGAAAATTAAGTCGATAAAGTAGATGAAATTGTGCTGAAGATTCATGGTGAAGCAATGCATGAGTGGCCAAGGATAGCAGTGCGAACCACTCATGGTGAAGCAATGCATGAGTGGCCAAGGAGAGCAGTGTGAACAACTGTAACAATGATGCCATGTGCTGTATTATTTATAGATCATTGCTGTTAGGGCCTAATTATGGATTCATAGACATAAATGGTAGGTTTCTGCTGATTTAAATAGTAAATGTTTCCAAATAATATGTGTGCTGGTTTGAGCTTTACCCAGAGTCTAAAAGCCCAAATAGTAATAGATAGAGACTCCTCCCTGCTCCCTTTCCTGGTATGATAAGGTAAAACAAAATCAGGTAGGGGAAAGGAGAGGTAAATTCATGAAAGAAATAGTCTGGAATTGGTTTGGAAGTAGGAGAGGTAATTTTTTAAACTATATATATATAGTAATAACAGGGAGGGTTCACAAAGGTAAGGGATAAGAATAAATAGGAAAATGTACAAAACCAAGCCTGGTTGGCCTTGTATTCCCTGGATGTTAAGTGGATTCAGTTCTTTAGAAAGTGTGGATGCACCTTGGAAAACAGTCCCTGGCCATGTGGTCAATGCAGGAAGCAGCAGCAGAGGCAGCAGATGATCTCTCTCAAGCAGGCAAAGAGAAAGAAATAAAAGATGTCTGCCCTTTTTATAGGATTGCTGGGCAGGAAGGGAGAGTGGAATAGACCACCTTTGACCCAGGGAACCCCTCCTTCTGGGAGAGGGAAAACCAAGTCTCTCTCTGCCCACCTGGATCAAGTTTCTAGATACACCTGGGGGCTGGGTTCTTTCGGCCCCCATTGAGGATGGGTGTAACCCAGCACAATATGTAAAAAAACATTTTGCCTTCACACTGCCACAGTCTGTTGTAGTTATTATGCAATGTCAGCTAATAGTTCCCACCATCAATACTATCTGGAACAAGAAATGAAAAAAGAGATTTATATATAGTAATGATTTGTCTTTCAGTCTCATCTCCATGAGCTACATCCTGTATGGGTTTCTACAGTGTAAGATATTGATATGGGAAAAATATTGAACTTCATATAAAATAAGAAATTTAAACTGTCTGTAAAATTCAGTTTGTAAAACTTTTATTGTGCAAACCATCTGAGCTTAGCTAGCATACCATAATAACCACACTAGTAGCTGACTGGATGTTGAAGAGAAAGAAGGAGATGCCAGGAGCAAACTTGTGTCTGCATCCCAAGAAACTGCAGAAAACAAGAAAAGAGCATGTACCAGCCTTTTGGCTCAAAAGGCCAGAAGCGAGGAAGACTCGGGGCCTGCCTCCCCTTGACCACCGAGTGCAACCCATAGATAGCTTGTGCAGGCTCACTAACATGCTTGATGGTATTAAAATTACGTCGTGGAACTCATAGAATATGCAACAGAATTCTAGGAACTTACCTTACTAAACACTTCTGCTTCCTCTTTCTTCTGGAAAACAAATGAGCTTGTAAAATCCTGCCCAGTAAGAGGGCTTTAGGAGAGATACTACCTGCATCCAGCACTGCAATAAAAACCATATGAGACTCCCTAACTTATTTGAGTCATGGAGTTTGTCTTTTTTTCACAGATCATTTTGAATGGTCTTTCTTTGTAGAAAGAGTACTTTGACTCTCCCTGAAAGGCAAGCTCATGTGAACAAAAGGAGTTATACTTAGTTAAATAATTTGTAGTAGTGCTATTCCCATTTTTCTGGCTTCAAGTGTCTTATTTTATCATTTTCTCATCATATTCCTTGCCTCTTGCTCTCTGTGTTTGTAATGGGTTGGGGCAAACCCCCTCCCCACCACACACAGAAATAACTCAGACAAACAGATTGCAAAAGTAGTGGAAAGTTTAAATAGAGAACAGTGAGTGTGTGCAAAAAGGAAACACAGTGACAAGAAAGAGACCAAAATAGACCCAGACCCCACCCGAGGGTGCACCCCAAACCCCCAGGGCTCCTCCTTCCCCCCCCCTACTGATAGGCTGGTCTCAGCTGGCCAGATCTGAGACTGCCCATCCCCCCATGGCCTTGGGCCAAATCAGGCCCATGGCCAGGAGATCTCTCCCCCAGTTACCGGGTCTCGGAGAGGGAAGGAAAAAGGAAGTGCCAGACCCTGCTGCAAAAATTTATAATGGTGCAAGGGATTATGGTAGAAATACATAATGTCCTGTGCCCACCCACAGGAAACACCCCTGTAGCAGAGGGCACCCAGCCCAAACTACGACAGTGTTACATTATCTATGGAAGAGTTGGATCATCCATTTGAGCTGTAGCTTGCTGACTTTTGTCATAAGGGTGGTGAGACATTGGAACAGGTTACCCATGGAGATGGTGGAAGCCCCGTCCCTGGAGGTTTTTAAGGCCAGGCTGGATGTGGCTCTGGACAACCTGATCCAGTGGAAAGTCTCCTTGCCCATGGCAGGGGGGTTGGAACTAGATGATCCTTGAGGTCCCTTCCAACCCTAACAATTCTGTGATTATTAGATTACAGTTTTTAAAACTTCTATTGAGTGTGCTGCTGAAAGTCAATCACTGGTGACACCTTCATTTAGGTTTCTAAAAATTCTGAATATGAGCTCACCACAGCCTTTGTCTAGAAAGGCTATCATCTTCTCACACAAATGTCTAACAGTGGGGAGCTGCTCTCTAGAGCAGCTATTTCTACCCCCTGACTGGGGCAAGTAAAGAGAGTCTATTTGATCTAACAAACATATCTGCATTTTTAGTGACTACAGTGAATTAATTTCTAGAAGAGATTCCTGAACTGAAAAATCACTTGGTGTATTAAATATTCAGTATCATATGTGCTGTTTGGCTCCACTGATCATGTCAAATATTTATGTTTATAGCTAAGCACACCTTATAGGATTTCCAGTGCAAGAACTCTTCATTAAAATGTTATCATAATTTTCTTCCATAGTTTGCTTGTTTTCTTTTCTGCTGTTTTAATTAATTTTTTTTGGCCAACATTTCTGCTGTCTTGGGGTTTGGAATATTCATACACCAAACACAAAAGAAAAGTGGGACTGCCAAAGTAAATTCATTTGAAAATTAAAGCAGATGTTTCTGGATGACTCTTAAAATATTGTTCTCTCATTTCTAGTCACACTGTCACTTAAATAGCACTACCTAGAGACAGTTGAGTGCATAGATATTATGAGGAAATTGAGCTGCATGAGATACTTCTAATAGTGTAGATTCTATTGGAGTCAACTCATTATGTCATAGGGCTCCAACAGAAACCAAGAATGTGTCCCAGAAGGTATCCTCTGCAAAATGAAACCAGGAAAAAATAATTAGAAGGTGAAGTTTCTGATGATCTCAATTAAAAGACTACTTCAATTTTCCAAACATCTTCACCCTGGCCAGCATAGCTGATGGAGAGAAACAGTTTTCTCCTGAGGGCAATTCAGAGCTAGATTCTCACTAGCAGAGGTTTCTCAGGCAGAAGTTTTTATTAAAAAGCTGATGTGGAGCAGTTGCCCTCATGAGAAAATAATTGTTTCAGTATTTGGTTCTGCAATCCATTCTAAACCAAACAGGGCTTACTCCAACGAGAAAGGTCTCAGGAGTGTCATTGTCACAGTGTTTAAGGGCTGTGGAGCTGAATACTAACATTCAGGTCTCTCATCACTCTTAATCAGTTATCATTTCTAGATCTGCTGAATAAGGGAACACCAGCGATGAGCGGTGTGAGCAATCTGGCAGTGCAGGCCTGGAGCCTGACATGGTGGTAGGCCATGCTCAGCAGAAGTGCAGAGCCAGCTACCAGTATGCCAAAACAGTGCTGTGCCTGCAGCACTGTAACTAAAACAAGATGCTGGTAGCTAGAAACATAGTGAGTTATCTCGGGACAACAGGACATGCACCTGCATCAACAAACCTCGCGTGTCATCCATAGCTGGACCAATAATCCACAATAGTGTGATGTGTGGTCACTCCTAGGGAACCAATGAGTCCATGCCAACAAGGTTATATATGTTGTAGCAATTTCCTTGCTACGCACTTCTTCCTCCTTTCCTGCCTGTCCTATCTCCTTTCCTTCCATGCTTTGCTGTGCCATGCTTTCACCATAGGCCTGAGCCATAGGCCTGCACTACCGGAGCAATAAAGGATCAGTACTGATCATATTGGTCAGAAGTATTGATTCCAAGAACCTCCATCGTCGCCATATCTGGCTAAAAGGCATTGCATGTTTCCATCTTCTTGTTCCTATTGCAGTTTTCTAGTCTCTAGCTGACCTGCTAATGTAGTTTGAATTTTGGCATTCGTAAAAATAATCCTAAGTAGATATTTACATTTTTAATTTAATTTTTACTGTTGTTTTATGCTTAGATTTTGGAACATTAGACTGCTGATGCAGATAATAGCTTTTATACCCGTGTGCCATGAGAGAAATGTCCCCTACAACTTAAGTCTTCAAATATGCTAAAATTCAGTAGGCATTTTCATCTGTTTATATAATAATACCTTTATAAATAACAATAACTTTTTTTTTTTTTTAAATAGGAGGTAATTACAGTAACATTTATGGGTCCCTCCTGGCAGGCTTCTTAGCCTCCTTTATTAAGGCTATGATTGCCTTCAAAGACCATGCTTTCTAATTTACTGAGAGGCTGTTAGACAACAATTGTACTACAGGGAGGTTAAGAAACATTCGTTTTGCAGGGTAAAGCAAGTGAAAGGACCATGACACATCTTTGCATCTGCACGCCTCATTGAACATTCCAAATGCTGCTGCTTCTCTTACTCATGGTCTGACAATCTCTGTGGGCTCAGTCCAGGCATGGAAATAATTTTTGAATCTTTCTAATAATTCAATCTTTACTAAATTGTTTGCTTATAAGTAATCTGTACAGAGACAAAACCAGCAGTGTTGGTAGGTGTATATGATCCTGGTAAATATGCACTGCACATCCAACCATTACTCCAGAAAAAAGGAGAAAATTAGAGGCAAATCACTGGATTTTATTACCGATTTTTAAATGAACTGTGAATTTATGTGAGCTGGAGGTATAAATAAACCTGATGTAATGCAGCATCTTTCCAGCACTCTCAAATCAATTTGATCAACATTGCAAAACATTAAAATGAAATAAGTCAATGGTGTAAAAATAGGTGCATTAAAATCCATTGTACATGAGAATTTAAATGTTAGTGAATGCAACAGCTTTATGATGTATATTTCTGTAAGTATAAGTTACTGAGATAACCTACACCATTAGCAGACATTTATGAAGGGCAGGGTTTAAGAGCTTGAATATGACTGCACATGCTGCATTTGAAAATATGCACTGAATTTGGAGGAGAAAGGATGCAAAATGTGCACTCCAGTTAAAATTCAACATTATTATTACTTCATTGCTCCCACATCCTTGGCTTTTAACGTTACTTTTCAGACAAATACAGGGAGACATTTCCTTGCCCAAAGCACTTACAGAAAGCCTATGGCCATGATGCTGCCACTGATAGCACACAGGAGAAATGTTGTCTCTATATGGAATGTCCTTGAGGACCAGGGGTAGTTTGAGGATGGATCAATCAGCTCATGAGCTGTCATCTCAAGTACTATGAGACTTAGACCTTAGCTTTGTTCCTGCTGATTTCTTACTGTTACCTTGAAAGTCTGTGGGATGAACCTAAAGTCATACAGAGTACAGACAAAGGAATAGAAGTAAGAGGTAGAATAAACACAAAGAAGCTGGGTTCAGTACACTAGGCTCTGAACAGAGACAGCCACAATAAAGTATTTGTGGTAAAAAGTTGAAAAATAGAGAACTATGGGCTAGCAACAGACTGAGAAGAAAATTTTGTTCTCATGGGAAATCTATTTCAAATTAGGTTTCCTTTCTAAATGTAAATAAATTTGAAAATCTGTATTTTCCCCCATAGAATCTCATTTTGGAAAACCCAGATTTCTCTGTCTCACTAAGATAAAAATCACAGAATCACAGAATGCTAGGGGCTGGAAGTGACCTCAAGAGATCATCTAGTCCAACCACCCTGCCAAAGCAGGAGATATATGCCAAAGTCATAATACAGAACATGAAAGTATGTGTGAAGACCTTTTATTGTACATTTAAAATGTAGCAACCTAAATGAAATTAACTAAGCTTAACTAACACAAATCTTATTTTCACTTTTATCATTATGGAATAGGATACTGTTCCTGAGAGATTTGTTTCAATGGACAGCTGTCTCATAGTAGTTTCAATAGTCCCAGTTCTTAGTTACTGGGTGTCTTCTTCTGGGAGCATGAGGAAAAAGAATAAGACATTTTCTGGCCAGTGCCAGAGCTCTCTGATTCCTTATGGACTGACCCAAAGTGGGCCTGCCTGTGTTGGGAACCAGTCCAGCTCGAACTTCTGCTGGACATACCTCCTGTGAACCTGAGAGAGACTGGGATGTGCTGTGCTCATACATGCAGCATATGGCTTTGAAAAAATCCTTTCTTAGAGGCTATGATAATGCAACTAAGACCAGTCCAGAAAAACAGATAAAAGATGGTTTATTTTTAAGTGCTCTGTAACTGCTGTATGCTTCAGTGGTAGTCTTCAGAGATTACCCTAAAATACGTGCCTATTGCTCCTTACAGAGAAGACATTACTACTGATACAGCCATAAATAAAGCTCAAGACCAATTTTAATTTCCATTTTACTCAACTAACTGAAGAAGGAGTTTGAGATCAGCCAAATTATTCTTTTTGAGTACTGCAGGGTGTACCCGCATCAGTGTTTCTGTTCAAACTAGATTTGAGTTTTGAATGTGAATCCTCTGATTTCCCTACCTGATGCACCGTGGTTCTTTTATAGAAATTATCCACAGCACTTAGACTTATTGTCAGGTGAAACCAAAATGAAAGAGGATCCTAAAGCACACTTCATGGAGTATTCAGACAATACGACCAAATTAGAGTTGATCACAGGATCACAGGATGTGAGGGGTTGGAAGGGACCTAAAGAGATCAAGTTGAAAATCCCTGCCAGAGCAGGACCACAGAATCTAGCATAAGTCACACAGGAATGCATCCAGATGGGTCTCAAAAGTCTCCAGAGCAGGAGACTCCACAATCTCTCTGGGCAGCCTGTTCCAGTGCTCTGTGACCCTCACAATGAAGAAGTTCCTCCTCATGCTGAAGTGGAGCCTCTGTGCTGTAGTTTATATCCATTTCCCCTTGTCCTACCACAGGGTGCAACAGTGAAGAGCCTGTCCCCTCCCTCTTGACACCCAGACCCCAGATATTTATAAACATTTATTAAATCCCCTCTCAGTCTTCTCTTCTCCAGACTAAAATGCCCCAGGTCTCTCAGCCTCTCCTCATAGGGCATGTGCTACAGTCCCTTAATAATCCATTGGACAGTCTCCAGCAGATCCCCGTCCCTCTTGAACTGGGGAACCCAGAACTGGATGCAATATTCCAAGTGGGGCCTCACTAGGGCAGAGTAGAGGGAGAGGACACACTACTCATAATGCACCCTTCTTGGCCACAAGGGCACATTGTTGACCCATGGATAACTTCTTGTCCGCCAGGACTCCCAGGTCCTTCTCCACAGGGCTGCTCTCTAGCAGATCACCTCCTAACCTGTACTGGTGCAGTTTATTATTCCTTCCCAGGTGCAGGACTCTACACTTGTCCTTGTTGAACCTCATTAGGTTTCTCCTTGCCCAGCTTTCCAGTCTGTCCAAGTTTTGCTGAATGGCCACGCAGCCTTCAGATGTATCAGCCAAGCCTCCCAGTTTGGTACTGTCAGCAAACTTGCTGAGCAGACACTCTCCTCTCATCAATGTCACCAAAGAAAAGACCTCTTGAACTGCATATAGTTTGTATTTTAGGTCTTCAGCAGCAATTGATACTCTTGAAATTGATTCCTATTTTGTTGCACTACTTGCTACTGCATGCAAAGCTTTCCTAACCTATATAGCCTGGCAAGGAATTAGACTTATCCCCATTACAGATCTATCACAAGGCTTGTGATGGAAATATGCACCAACTAATTTGTGTAGTGGAAATTGCTATGGCATTTTCTCTTCATTCTTAGTGTTTTCACATAGTAACTCTGAAACAAGGGCACTTGGGTCACAGGGTACAAAAGCAGACTCCATGGCAGCAATGTGGGTCTTTGGAATGACAACTGAAAATGTATTAGCATTATTGTTACGAAAATGTTGTGCAAGTATTAAACTGTTTCTTTGTTCTCAAAGTCTGACTTTTTTTGTAGTGGATGAAAGTTTTCTCAGTGATGGGTTGTTGGTTTGGTTTGGTTTTGTTGTAGTTGTTTTTGTTGGGGTTTTTTGTGGTAATTTTAGGCTATGCCACATTGTTTTGCTTTGCTTTTCTCAAGTTTGGTATTAAGTTAACACCTTTGCTGTTGAGTCTCTTCTGATTAAAGATTTATACCATGCCCTGGTACTAGCAGAATATTCAACACATGCCTGGGAGGTTCAGCAATAGGTAAATGCTTGTCAGATGTCAAAGCTGTATTTCTTTAGTAATAAATCAAATTAAAAAAACAACATTTAAATTTAAACATATTTTTACATTAAAAGTCTTCTATTTAATTCTAAGCATATACAGAAATAACCTGTATGATAAAATACACTCATAGGAAAAACTGTCAAGTACGTGATAGTGATAAGTGCTACCTCTGTAAATTTTGCTTGCTTTCTTCATTGATGCACCTTATCCTGGGCAATGTGCTTCTCATCTCATGCATCCTCCATAAAGGAAAACAAGTCTTATTGTCTCTGTGCAACTGTTATTTTGCCATTGTATATAAGGATTCCCTTTGTAACCCCATTTGCTGACTAAAAACCTGCAAAGGCACTGGTGCATGAACTGGAAAAAACAAGAGAGCTGTTGAAATCCAAAATGAGTTTGAGGGGTCAAGATGATAAAATCCTTTGTAATTTGTGCACACAGAGTATAGGAAATGCAAACTGGTAGCACCTTGAAGGCTGAAAACTACAATCTCATTTAACTGAGCCAAGTTTTATGGCAGAAATGTAATTCCATTCCTGTGATTGTGGAAGCAAATTTGCCCTTGATAACAATTCCAGTGTAATTAACAGTATATATAATGAAAATAAATCTAACTATGTAACCTTGAAATGGCAAGGCTCAGAGACCTGAGGTGAAGTCCCTGAAATATTCACCCTGAGGCATTGTATTTAATGTGGGGATGGAGGCAATTACAGAAGATGATATGCAAGTAGATATCTACAATGGATGAGGTCAGTTGTTCCCTTGAAATACCTGTGCATGAGCCTATACCTTGTATGTGGATGTGTACACTGAGAATGACTGCAGCTACTGGGATGAATCCAGTCTCTAAAACTCTTACCCTGACTTGGCTTGTATTGCCCAAGCAGTCCTATTTGTGTGAAAAAAGGCTATAGGGTTGACTGTTTAACTCTTCACCTTAATACACAATTAGGTAATAGTGTTTTGGAGGCCTTTCTATGTTCAGTTTATTTGAAGAGGAAGGTGTTTGGTTGTGGATCATTTTTTTTAAAGGGCCCTTTATCAATTTGTGATTGTAAGTTTCATACATGACTCAACCTTCCAATTTGAAATAGATCACAAGTGAGCCTGTGAAAAAACGTGTATCATGTAGTGCTGTCTCTGGAAGAAGCTCCAGAATAGGAAAAACACTGTCTGCACTAAATGATTGCTTATCTGTTCTAAGACAGATGTGTGTCCTGGCAGAATCCAGCTTTACCAGGTCATCTAGTAGAGGCATGAGATAACAGACCAAGAAAGCAGGTACCCCTGCCTCCCAAGAAATAAGATGTATTTGAGTTGAAAGAAAAGCAGCCTTTTTCTGGGTGCAATGGAACAGATGAATGAATTGCTTTGTCAGACAAAGCTATAGGTGGGACAATGGGTAAAAAAACTCCTAAACCCTAGGTAAATATCTGAGAATCTTCATAGCAAGAGGATCGGAAATCATGAAAGATTACTGATCAAACCTGTGGAAGGTTCAGGCTGTGCCTTGAAACTTTTCCACAGACCTTGAACAGAAAATGGTAGAATGTAAATAAATCACTATTGGGTGTATAAAGGAAAATAATGATAAACTCGAAATAATCCCATTGGACACATAGTAGACAAAAGGCTAGTAAGGTGAACTAACTTTCTTCTTTTTTTGCTTCCTTCACTCTGGCTGATGCTTCTGCTGGTCTTTGCTGACCTTGTCTGCATCGCTTTGTCGTGGCTGTGTATCTAACAAACAACCCTCTGCTCTTTTCTTTCCTCTATTGTGTACAGGGGAATAGGGAGCAGGGAAGGGGAAGTTATTAGTAGCCCCCCCCCACCCCCCGGGTTGTCCAGAGTGGTTCTTGAGTTGTTTACAAATTGTAAATACCTGTAAATATTGTATATTTTGTATGTGTTAATTGCATTTCATTTTAGATTGTAATTTTGCTTGTAAATATAACTTCATTTGCTTCCAGCTGGGCTGGGCTGGCAATTTTATGCTGGGGATAGTTTTCAACCCACCACAAAACCACAATGAATACTTTAGTCACGAATAAAAAGAGAACAGGATCAATATATAGAGATGATGATGAAGATGATGATGATGATGATTTTACCTGATCTTTATTTACACAAGACATTTTGTACTGAAAATCTCTCTCTAGTGCTTACATCAATCTGCCTCCGTTGTTGTGTCTCCTAGTACAAGCAACCTCCAAATCAGCCCAGCCTGAGGAGAGACACAGAAAGGAGTATTGCTGTGCCATGTGTGTGTTTGACAGGTGTGGATACAGGACTTTTGAAGAAGCCGACAGTCTTGCCATAAGGCTATGTGACCACAAGAAGTCAAGCTAAAAGCTTCAGAGTGTGTGTGATCTGTCAGGAGCATAAAGGCCCATGTAGAACTTCAAATGACCCATATTGCTACAAGGGAATTCAGTCAGCTTTGTGAAAATTTTTGAAAGAAATAATGGCTAGAAAACATGCAAATCATAAAGTATCCCTGAGAATTTGTAGATGTCTGGCTTTCCAGCCTCAGAGACCCTCAAGAGCCATCAACCAATACACAGCAGGCTTGAAACCAAGCCTGTTGGTTTGCACTTTGCAATAATTAAAGCACCCCTGCCTCCCACATGCCATCAAGCTGAATGCCAGTCACTCCCCATTTCTAATCAGTCCTGTTTATGAATTTAGACAGTTGTGTACTTCCCCCAGAGCAGAAGTCCTAGCGATGCCCAAAGATATTTTAACAACATAGAAAGAAGTGGCTGCACAGGAGAAAGAAAACACACTTGACAAGTATCACCTTGCATAATGGCTACCAGCAGGTATACGAATTTATGAACATACACAGAATGGAATAAAACCTGTGTTTACATTTTATGGTTCACTTTAAGAGAGGACTGCATAGGGTCATCATAAATGAACCTTTCTAATGATAAATCATACAACGAAGTACATACATACTCCTTCAGAAAGTGCTTGTAACCTCATGCAAGACTTTTTTGCTTCAGTAGTTATCTGTGCTGGGTTTTCCCCTAAGTGAGTGCACACACAGAGTGAGGGCATGATAGCAATGAGGGCTGTGGTAGAGTCCTTTGCTGCTGCAGAAGAGTAGCTGCCTATTAGCCACCTTTTCAGTTTCAGACTGAAAAGCACACAGCAAAGGAAGAAAGGAGGAAGCAGTAAACCAAAAAGCAAACCCCCTATAAACCTTCCTTCTTCCAGACAGCCCCCTGCTATGTACTTTCCCAAAACACATATACACCACTTTGATTAGCACTATATTAATCATGGAAAAGCTCCTTCTCTTTGGTGGGTCAATACCCAATTGCTTCGTACCTGGCAAGGAAAGCCATTTATTAATTACAGTTGCCCTGCAGTCTGTCACTCTGGTTTCAGTACACTTTGTGCCATTCTCCAGCTGATGCAGACATGACCTCACTTTCAGAGATGACTTTACAATGAGAAAATGTGAAAAGCAATTGAGTTAATGTGATGCTGAAGAACATGTGTTAAGCAAAATTCTGCAGCACTATCTAGTGTTACTTCTGCAAATATGAGGCAGCCCTGTGCCTGTGCCTTGGGAGTTTTTATTTCCTTTTCAAAGTTTCAATCACTCCAAACTTCCTTGTTCAAAATTTTGTAATCCATTAGTTTGCCAAATGGGATTACTAATAATGCTATGTTTAACGTTTGCTTGTTGCTTTTATCTTATTACTGAAAGCACTTTGCAAAAGAAATCTGCATCATTATATTGATGTATACATTTGTGTTTCTCCTGATCACTTCTATTTCATAAGATCCTCTGTAGACATTTGACAGATAGGAGTGGCGGTGTCGTACAATTAGCTTCCTCAGTCATTGCTTTAATCCTTGCATTTCATCACACAAAAGAAGCAGCCTATAGCAGCCTATAGCATACCACATAGCCCTTCACTGGTGGGGAATCAGATGTGTGAGGTCATCCCATGGCATCAGCAGATTTCATCAGAATGGCTTTCTGCAGTCTGTTTTTGGCAGAGATTTCCCTTCTCTATCTCCCAAGCTACTGATACCAGCGTGCTGCTGCAATCTGTCATTTTTATGTAGCTATTAAATCTCACTGATAGTCTCATCTAACCAGCCTTCTGATACAATCTTCAATACCTGTGGAAAGAGTACCTTCAAGACATCCCAAGAATGAGATCAAAATGAGAAGGCTATTGGCCAATGATGGGCCTGTACTGTATTTTTTAAATTAAAAGGAAGTTAAGAGGATACATTTTTGCTCTTTATCCATTTCCATTGCTGTTACTATCTATGTGGTACTCTCCTATAGAAGAAAAGCTTACAGGTATGAATATGCTGAGAAGAGCAGATATCCCCCATCTCCATGTTGCTCTCAGCTTTTATCAATCCCCATTTTGTTAGACCTACAGAAGTAAAAAAAAGGATCAGATCTTGTCCCTTGGATAGAGGAATGGATATTCCAATTAAATCTGCCTTCATCTTTCATAGCATTTCTTTTCTATGTGAGTGAGCAAATGTGTGTGTGGGGTTACTCCTGTGGATTAGAGGTAAAGGCTTAAAATGACAGACATATTTATCACAGATATGGCTTTCTAATACTTGGAGGTCTGCTGAAGGGTGCAGATTTGCTTATGTTTGGAGATGTTGTGCTTAGGTGGTGCTTAGGCTGTGCTGTAGCTTGCAGTCCTGCTGCTGCCTGATCCACCCAGACTGCATGACAGGCAGCTTGGATTTGCTCTACATTAATTTTTCCTTTCAAACTCTGGTCCTACTTGACCTGGTTTCAGCTCAGGCTTGCATCTAAGCAGAATGGGTGATGTGAATGCTTGGACTCAAACACATGTTTGGGGCTCTAGAACAGGGCCAGAAATTTTCTGCAATATGTGTGAGGCCTGTGGTGGCCAGCAGGCGTGAAAGAGAGGAATGGTGCTCGTGGTGAGAAGGCTGAAAAACTGTGTCTGTCTGTCAGATCAGGACTTAAGAGGAAAATATTCCTAAATACTTATAAATATCCAGCAAACCAATAGCAAACAGCCCAAGATGACATGCAAGTTTCCAGATTACTTAAAGAGCGGTGGATTAAATGTGGTACTGGAAACAACTACAAAGGGGGCTCCATGTGTGTATAGTTCAACTCTCTCCCTCTTTAAAAGATATCAACATCCTATTGGTTTTTTGTTCTACACTAACTCCCCAGCCACCCCTGGGGATTGTCTGAGAGTCTGATTTTCAGGTTTCACTATGAGAGATTATCCTCTGGCACTATTTTGCCCGAGGAGGTGGTGGAGTCGCCATCACTGGAGGTGTTCAGGAAGAGACTTGATAGGGTGCTTGGTTGTGTGGTTTAGTTGATTAGGTGGTGTTGGATGATAGGTTGGACACGATGATCTTGAAGGTCTCTTCCAACCTGGTCTATTCTATTCTATTCTATTCTATTCTATTCTATTCTATTCTATTCTATTCTATTCTATTCTGTTCTATTCTATTCTATTCTGTTCTATTCTAGCAATTCATGTTGCCTTGTTTTGTTTAGTTTGTTTGTTTATTTGTTTTGTTTTCCACTTATTGTATTGCATTACAGTGCATATCATTTGTGTGAGAACCTTATTTCTCTGAGGAGGAACACTCCTACCTCTGTGCAGAGACTGGCATTGCTTTGAACTTGTAAAAGTATTCTATTCTAGAAACTGTCCTATATGAGATTAAAGTCATAACACCCAGTCAGCAGACTATGTACTGATAGGTTTAGAAGAGATGAAGTAACAAACCAAGGTGGAAATTTGAGTCGATCATTTGTCATAGCTATAGCCTAGCTGTGTGTAGCCCCAGTATGATTTTTGTTAAGTGGTTCTGAAAATAGAAAGCGTATGACAATGATCAGGACAAGCAGTGTCATCCTGTTATGTCAAGATTTGGAGCTGTATGGGAACTGTAGCGGCAGGAAGCAGCTCTATTCTTACCTAGTGTTCTGTCAAGTTGATCTCTGCACCTGATAAATGGGGACTTTTGGGGACAAAATGAGGTGGGATTAGAATTATTTGCAAGAATTTATTTCCCAGGGAACAGCACATGGGAAGAAAATGTGACATGATTGCTGAGGAAATGAGAAAGAGAAAAAGTAACCATTTTTCTTCAATAAAAAAACCCAAACCCTAAACAAAAGATTTCAAGAGAGAAAACATTCCTGTTGGACAGTTCCATGCTCACACTGTGGCACATATTACCGGAGAGAGCAAAAGAGAATCTGTGCTTAAAGTTATGGAAAGTGCTTTTTCTTTAAGTTTGACGAACCAAGATGTAATTGCAGAGAGCTGTGCCATTAGATATTGCAGTGCAAAATCAGATGTGAGAGGTCATTCCCTGGCACTAAGAGCTCTAGGCACACTTGCTCCATGAACTGTTTTCCTGCTGGGTAAATTAATTATGTGACTGTCTCTGCTTGAAATTAACAGAGTCCTACACTTCTTCACATAAAGAGATCAAACACTCCCACATGATTTGCAAATTACTCCTCTAAATGAGAGTCCCCATAGAAATAATGAGGTTGCTTTTGTGAGAGACAGTATTACCCATTTTCAGTACAAATATCTAGAAAGTTCTCTTGAAATCTTCCTTTTCTAAACTGAAGTCTCATTAAACTTTATGCTACAATGAATATCTGACAGTGTGGGCTTATGAAAAAGCTTAATGCAGAAACGAAGACACAGTGTCAGTATGAACTATAAATCATAAAACCACAGTGGTTGGAATCTTGCACTGTGGTGATCTGACCCTGACTGGATGCCAGGTGCCCACCCAATCCTCAGCTGAACAGAGAGAAAAATATGAGAGGCTCATCAAGATACTGAGAATTTAATAAGGCAAAAATAAAGGCTGTGGGTGGAAACAAAGGAAGACCAAATGTTGAATTTCTATTTCTCATCAGCAGGCAACATCCACAACATCTGACCACTTTCCAGGAAGTAGGGCTTCAGTATACATAGTGGTTGTTCCAGAAGACAAAAGTAAATAACAAACTCCTCACCTCTTTCCACCTCCTGTCTTCGAGCTGTTATTTCTGAGCAGACATCATATTGTATGGAATGTCCCTTTGGTCAGTTTGGGTCACCTGTCCCGGCCTTGTCCCCTCCCAAGATATGGCCTATCTCCGGTCTACTGGTTGAGGGGGAATGTTGGAGAGAGAATCTTGATGCCATTAGAGCTTCACTCAGTAGCAGTCAAAGCACTGGTGTGTTACCAACACTTTCCTAGCTACCAATACCAAGGACAGCACTATGAGATCTTGTCATGGATTGAATTGAACCTGCTGCTGTTATTCATACTGTGCTGCAGTCATGCCAGCCTCAAGAAATGAAAGTGCTAACTGGAACAAAGTATTATAGAACTTCAAGTTCAGATTCCAACACAGGAGGCTTCATGTTCCAGTTACTGCTTCTGGGTTCCAGGTTCTTGAGTGTTGGGTTTTTTTCTGCTGGGATGGTGGTGGGACAAGAAGGGATGGGGAAGTGTTTTCCTGGCTTGGGCTTTTGGCTCACTTGCTTCTGCCTGCTGCTGCTTTGTGCTGTGCTGCTTCTGCAAATAGTCTAAGGTAATTATGCATTTTGTACTATGTTTATCTAATTTTGCTCAGTAAATTCTATTCTTATCTCACCTTTTTTTGGTCTCAAATCCAAGTCTTTGTGTGTTACTTTTCCCTCACTTCTGTGTTGGGAAAACAGACAGGCTAATTTACTGGTTTGGTTTGACCCACTTTGTTCTGATTTAAACCACTACAGAGCTGCTATGGGGAAAATTAACTCCACATCATTTGGACACAATTCAAGCACCTCACTTGTGAATCTCACATATGTGTAAAGACCACACACACCTTCCCCCACCGCAAGTGTGCATGCAGGTGTGTGTGTGCACATACCCTCCCCAGCCTGGCATTATTGGTGGATTATCAGAGACTCGCTGCCTTAATGAGCCCATGGTGCATCCTATGTTGTATCAACACTGATCCTGATTGACTCATTGAGGAAGCACTCATTAATAAACTGCATTAATAGA
Organism: Dryobates pubescens; assembly: GCF_014839835.1. Classification (NCBI taxonomy): domain Eukaryota; kingdom Metazoa; phylum Chordata; class Aves; order Piciformes; family Picidae; genus Dryobates; species Dryobates pubescens. The sequence goes on from NC_071621.1 coordinate 5,339,385, forward strand.
GAAAATTTAGGAGCAATCTTTGAAGAATTGTTGCATATTTTCCCATTAGAAAGGAGAAAGAATTTGATCAAAGGACAAGGACAATGGGAAACACAAAGATCAAGTAGAAAAGATAGCTTAAGGCAGTGGCAGAGTCTGAAGTTTCACTACATAAAACTCAATTGTGCAGATAGAAAAAACCCCAAACATTCAAATTCAATTGTAACCACTATTGCTGTTTACCTCTTTTTCGTGTTGTTTTCTTCTTTATCTAAAAACATTATGCAAATTAAATTAGTGGTGTGCAGCAACATCTTACATTAGGAACTGACTTTTATGTTAAATGCATGCACTCACTGGTCTTGGCTGTAAAGAGCCTGATGTGAATAAGTGATCATTCCTGAAATTTCAAGTGTTGTATTTTAGTGGGAAAAAATGTATTTAAGTAAAATAAGTATTTTAAAATGTATTTAAGTATTTATTGAGTAGGTCCACGTGCATCCCTCCCGAAGCTGCACTCTCGGTTGAAGAGGATGACCTTCCCCGATAGAGATGGTACTGTTCATGGATCAAGGGTATCTGGTAACTGCACTCCCCTGCTAGAACCTCCAAACAAGACCAAGGTCCATTTGTAGGAGAATGTAAGGTTGTCAAGCTTCGAAGACTGCAGACACATCCAAGTGAGGTACTTCATGGGGCAGTCTGCCATCATTTTTTTACGGGTCCAGGACAGTTGGACCTACTTCAAACAGGAGCTCTTGAAGGCACAAGAACTGGCAGTTCCCACGTGCCAAAAGATGAGCCACTGGGGAAGGAGACCAGCCTGGATGAGCAAGCAGCTCTTCAAGGAATTAAGGGAAAAAAAGAGCGTGTATCACCTTTGGAAATCGGGGAGGCAATAAGTTTAAGGACGTTGTTAGATCATGTAGGAGAAAAATTAGAGAGGCAAATGCCCAGTGTAATGGGTTGGGGCAGGTCCCCTCCCCACCACAGGCAGAAATAACGACTCAGGCAAACGGATTGCAAAAAGTGATGAAAGTTTAAATAGAAAGCGGTGAATGTTACAGAAAACCCAAAGCGCAGTGACAAAGAAAGATCCCATCCCCACCTGAGGGTGCATCCAAAACCCCCAGGGCTCCTTCTTCCCCCTCCCTCTGCTGGGCTAGTCTCAGCTGGCCAGGCCTGAGACTGCCCATCCCCCTGTGGCCTTGGGCCCAATCAGGCCATGGCCGGGAGATCTCTCCCCCAGTTACCAAGTCTCGGAGAGGGAAGGAAAGAGGAAGTGCCAGACTCCGCACTGGATCTTATAGTGGTGCAAAGAATTATGGTAGGGAATACACAATTTCCTGTGTCCATCCCTCTGGGCTGGACTTCTGGACACAGGAAGTGAATGCACCAGGGGGGCACCCAGCTCAAACTACAACATGCCACCCCTGTATTTCATACCATAATCTTTGCACCCAAACACATCATCAGATCAGAAAACTTCTGATGACATGTCCGGCAGAGTCCATATCTTCATCTGGGCGTCCACTCAAACAGTCTCTCATTCAGGCTCAAGCATCAGTCCATTCCAGTTGTTCTTCCTCATGTGATGGAACCTCCCAGCGACGCAGTCCTTCTCCTGCAGTGTGAATTCCTTGTGGACTCCTTGGGACATCCTGGTCACCTGGAAATACCTCACAACTTCTCAGCCAAGCCTTTACTCTCATATTCAGCGGCAAATTCTCCACCCCTGGGGCAGGCCAGTCGGAACAATCCGGCTCCACGACTGCCTTTTTCAATCCATCCAGGGTGCCGCAGCCAACCGCTTTCACGCGGACCAAAGCTACACGGATGCATGTCAGAGGCACTCCGCACCCCCCGGCTGGGCGCTCGCGTACCGAGGCAGGACAGCATCCGGCTGCACAACCTCCACCCCCGGCAGAGGGAGGAGCTGCGCCACAGCCCGCTGAAGAAGCAGGGAGGCGGAGCCAGGTGCTCGGCGCCATTTTCGGAACACGTCCGAAAACACCAGGGAAAGATTTACAGCTGCCGCCGCCGCCTGAACGCAGCCCGGCTCGGGCGGTGCCGCCGCCGCCGCTTGAACGCGGCCCGGCCCGGCCCCCGCCGGCTCTGTCGCCGCGATGCAGAGTCCGAGTCACCTCCAGCAGTCGCTTGCCCGCTCGCCGCGGGTGTCCGCTCCCCGCAGCGGCCGCGGGCCGACCACGCTCTGCTTGCCGCTGCCCCTCCTCCGCTCCCTGCCGCTCCGCAGAGAACGAGGAGAAGGCAGGTCTCGCCTTCTTAGGCTACTCGAGCATTCTTAAGCTACCCTGGGCAGAAAGTCACAGAAAGAACCACCCCTCGCTGTTCCCAAGCTACAGGAGGGACTTCCATGCCATCAGCCACGCACCAGCTATCCCTTCTGCAGTCCACAGGAGTTCACACAGTCACCCCGGTAACACAAAACCTGAGCCCCAACTTTCCAAACCCAAACCGACGCCCAGAACTAAATTTAAACTCTCCATCTTTTGCAATCCGAGCTGCAGTTGGCCCCACGTTGGTGCGCCAAAATGTAATGGGTTGGGGCAGGTCCCCTCCCCACCACAGGCAGAAATAACGACTCAGGCAAACGGATTGCAAAAGTGATGAAAGTTTAAATAGAAAGCAGTGAATGTTACAGAAAACCCAAAGCGCAGTGACAAAGAAAGATCCCATCCCCACCTGAGGGTGCATCCAAAACCCCCAGGGCTCCTTCTTCCCCCTCCCTCTGCTGGGCTAGTCTCAGCTGGCCAGGCCTGAGACTGCCCATCCCCCTGTGGCCTTGGGCCCAATCAGGCCCATGGCCGGGAGATCTCTCCCCCAGTTACCAAGTCTCGGAGAGGGAAGGAAAGAGGAAGTGCCAGACTCCGCACTGGATCTTATAGTGGTGCAAAGAATTATGGTAGGGAATACACAATTTCCTGTGTCCATCCCTCTGGGCTGGACTTCTGGACACAGGAAGTGAATGCACCAGGGGGGCACCCAGCCCAAACTACAACACCCAGTTAGAACTCAAGCTGGCCACTGCTGTGAAATACAATGAAAAACATTTTTCTAAATCTATTAATACTAAAAAGAGAGGCAAGAAGAACCTCCACTCCTTGTTGGACCTGGAGGGGAACATTGTAACTAAACATGAGGAAAAGGCTGAGGTTCTAAATACCTTCTTTGCCTCCATTTTCAACAGAAAGGCAGGAGGACTCCAGGATAACTGGCCTCCTGAACTGGTAGATGGGGTCAGGGAACAGTGTAGAACACCTGAAATTCACGAGGAAGTAGTTAGGGACTCGCTGAGCTGCTTGGATATTCACAAGTCCATAGGACCGGATGGGATCCATCCTAGGGTGCTGAGAGAGCTGGCAGATGAGCTGGCCAAACCTCTCTCCATCATTTTCCACCAGTCCTGGCTCACTGGAGAGGTCTCAGATGACTGGAAACTGGCCAACGTGATGCCCATCCACAAGAAGGGACGGATGGAGGAACCTGCATACTACAGGCCTGTCAGCCTGACCTCAGTGCCAGGAAAAATTATGGAGCAGATCATCTTGAGTGCAATCACAGTGCACCTGCAGGATGGCCAAGGGATGAGGTCCAGCCAACATGGATTTAGGAAGGGCAGATCCTGCTTGACCAACCTGATCTCCTTCTATGATCAGGTGACCCACCTAGTGGATGTGGGGAAGGCTGTGGATGTAGTCTACCTGGACTTCAGCAAGGCCTTTGACACCGTTCCCCACAGCAAACTCCTGGCCAAGCTGTCAGCCTGTGGCTTGGACAGCAGCACTCTGTGCTGGATTAGGAAGTGGCTGGAGGGCTGAGCCCAGAGAGTGGTGGTTAATGGTGCCACATCCAGCTGGCGGCCAGTCACTAGTGCTGTCCCCCAGGGATCAGTGTTGGGACACATCCTGTTCAATATCTTCATTGATGATCTGGATGAGGGGATTGAGTCAGTCATCAGTAAATTTGCAGATGACACCAAGTTGGGAGCAGTTGTTGATCTGTTAGAGGGTAGAAGGGCTCTCCAGAGGGACCTTGACAATGTGGACAGATGGGCAGAGTCCAATGGGATGGCATTCAACAAGTCCAAGTGCCGGGTGCTGCACTTTGGCCACAGCAACCCCATGCAGAGCTACAGGCTGGGGTCAGAGTGGCTGGAGAGCTCCCAAACAGAGAGGGACCTGGGGGTGCTGGTTGACAGCTGCCTAAACATGAGCCAGCAGTGTGCCCAGGTGGCCAAGAAGGCCAATGGCATCCTGGCCTGCATTAGGAATGGTGTGTCCAGCAGGAGCACGGAAGTCATTGTGCCCCTGTAATCAGCACTGGTTAGGCCACACCTTGAGTACTGTGTCCAGTTCTGGGCCCCTCAGTTTAAGAAGGACATCGAGACACTTGAACGTGTCCAGAGAAGGGCAACAAGGCTGGGGAGAGGCCTTGAGCACAGCCCTGTGAGGAGAGGCTGAAGCAGCTGGGATTGTTTAGCCTGGAGAAGAGAAGGATCAGGGGTGACCTCATTGCCCTCTACAACTACCTGAAAGGTGGTTGTAGCCAGGAAGGGGTTGGTCTCTTCTCCCAGGCAACCAGCACAGTCTCAAACTGTGCCAGGGCAGGTTTAGGGTGGATGTTAGGAAAAAGTTTTTCATAGAAAGAGTGATTGGCCATTGGAATGTGCTGCCCAGGGAGGTGGTGGAGTTACCGTCCCTGGAGGTGTTCAAGAGGAGATTGGACGTGGCACTTGAAGCCATGGTTTAGTTAGTCATGAGGTCCTGGGTGACAGGTCAGACTTGATGATGTCTGTGGTCTTTTCCAACCTTATTGATTCTATGATTCTATGATCACTTACTTGCTTAAATGAACATGCCTGCGTAGCTCTGCAGATGAAATACAGGAGAGGATGTTGAATTTTCTACACACACACAAATCCAATAGCATTCAGCAGACAAAAGACATGAATTCCAGGCCCTGACTGTAATAACATTCACTGAAATGGTGCACATATTCTATTACCAGTAAGTAGAAGTGAGGTAACATCATAGTATTTCTAGACATGAGGCAGTATTAGAACCTGCTAAGCAATTTAAAAGCAATATAAAAGATTTTCCATCTATTCTTTTATCCACAGTACAGTGGTAGAAGTGTCTGCTTAGAGAGCAAGTGGAGACATACAGTACCTAGCCCCGAGTACAGCAAAGAGATTTCTAATTGATAACTCTGTGAGCTCATGGAGTGATTCTGTTTTAAAAAAACCTTCCTTGATGAAAACAGAAAATGTTTTCTCACACAGAAGAAAACCTTGCACAAATAGAAAGTCTCCTTACTGATGAGGCATCTGGATGCTGCGAGTATCCCAACAGCTACCAAGGCAACAATGCATGGCAGGGCTGGATGGCAGTGCTGGGAGAGGGATCATGGGGTGACACACATTGAAAAGGTCAGCTGTGTCTTGGGCTTTGTTGTTGGAACACTGCCAGCACCACTGCCAAGAGAAAAAAGCTGAAAAGGCAGGGGACGGTGTGCTGTTATTGTTGCCTGGGCCTGGCTTGAGATTTTTATGTGCACACAAAGTCTCTCCTAAACCCACAGACGCACAATTTGCATCAGCACAGGAATCATGGAATCAACAGAATTGTCTGGGCTGAAAGAGAAATTTAAGATCACCGAGTCCAACCATTAACTCAGTACTGCTAGGTCCCTTCTAACCTGTGTTCCCGAGCACCACATCTATACATCTTGTAAATACCTCCAGTGGTATTTACAAGTGACTCCACCACTTATCTGGGCAGCCCTTTCCAATGCTTTACAACCTTTTCAATGAACAAGTTTTTCCTAAGGAGGGAACATTTCCTGAGAGGGAAGTCTTGAGCTTGTGCCATACAATCTTCAGGAGCTGTCTGAGAGTAATGCATGCAACTCAGCCAAGCTGATATGATACCAGGCAGAACTCTCTCTATATTTGTAAACACACATCTGAGTAAGTTTTTGAGCTGCATCTTAATCCCTCTGAGCCAGCTCAGATTTGTTCAGCTGTCCACAGGGAAGCAGAGTGGCATTGCACGCCAGATTCTGTTATTCTTTGACAAAAAGTCTAAAACAAAAAGATTGGATATTCTCGGGGCAACTGGACTCCTGAGTTGGTAGACAGGGATGGAGAGCAGAATCTCCTGTAATCCAGGAGGAAGTAGCTACCTGTTGTGTCACTTAGATCCAAAAAGTCTATGGGTCTGGATGGGATTCATCCTAGGGTGCTTAGGGAGCTGGCACAAGAGCTGGATATGCTGCTTTACATCATTTATCACTGGTCCTGGCTGACTGGGGATGGCCCAGATGACTGGAGGTAGGCCAGTGTGACCCATCCACAAGAAGGGCTGGAAGGAGGATCCGGGGAGCTATAGGTCTGTCAGCCTCACTTCGGTGCCTGGCAAGGTTATAGAGTACAGGATCACAGGATGTTAGGGGTTGGAAGGGACCTCAGGAGATCATCAAGTAGAACCCCGCTGCCAGAGCAGGACCACAGAATCTAGTACAAGTCACACAGAAATGCATCCAGATGGGTCTTGGAAGTCTCCAGAGAAGGAGACTCCACAAGTTCTCTAGGGAGCTTGGTCCAGTGCTCTGTGACCCTTACAGTAAGGAAGTTCTTCCTCATGTTGAAGTGAAACTTCCTGTGCTATAGTTTACATCTTGTCCTATCACAAGGCACAAGTGAGAAGAAGCTGTCCCTTCCTTCCCAACACTCCAGTCCCTTATCCTTGTAGCTCTCTGCTGGACTCTCTCAAGTAAATCCCTGTCCCTCTTGAACTGGGGAACCCAGAACTGGATGCAATATTCCAAGTGGGGCCTCACTAGGGCAGAGTAGAGGGAGAGGAGAACCTCCCTCGATCTGCTGGACACACTATTCTTAATGCACCCTTCTTGGCCACAAGGGCACATTGCTGACGCATGGATAACTTCTTGTCCACCAGGACTCCCAGGTCCTTCTCCATGGGGCTGCTCTCCAGCAGATCACCTCCTAACCTGTACTGGTGCAGTTTATTATTCCTTCCCAGGTGCAGGACTCTGCACTTGTCCTTGTTGAACCTCATTAGGTTCCTCTTTGTCCAGCTCTCCATTCTGTCCAGGTCTCGCTGAAACAGCTTTCAGGTATATCTGCCAATCCTCCCAATTTGGTGTCATCAGCAAACTCCCTGAGCAGACACTCTATCTGTCTGTCCCCTCATCAATGTTATTGATGAAGATGTTGAATAGGACTGCAACCAGCACTGATCCCTGGGGACTCCACTAGTTACAGGTCTCTAGCTGGACTTGGCACCATTGACCACCGCTCTTTGCACTCTATTTTGTAACCAGTTCTTAATCCATCTCACTGTCTGGTCTTCTATCCCACACTTCCTGAGCTTGGTCACAAGGATGTTGTGAGAGACAGTGTCAAAAGCCTTGTTAAGGTCAAGGTAGTCTACATCCACTGGTCTCCCTGCATCTACCCATTCAGTTATGACACCATAGAAAGCTATCAGATTAGTCAAACATGATTTCCCCTTGGTAAATCCATGCTGACTAGTCCTGATAACCACCTTCTTTTCCATGTGCCTAGAGATGACCTCCAGAATGAGCTGCTCCATTGTTTTTCCAGGGATGGAGATGAGGCTGACTGACCTATAGTTTCCTGGAATCTCTTTCTTGCCCTTTCTGAAGAGTAACACTGGCTTTCCTCCAGTCCTCAGATCATAGCAAGTGCCATCAAGGCAACTTGTGACAAGATGAGAGGGCATAGCCTGAAGCTGCACCAGGGGAGGTTTAGGTTGGATTTTAGGAATCATTTTATCACAGAAAGGGTAATTAGTCACTGGAATGGGCTGCCCAGGGAAGTGGTGTGGAGTCACCATCCCTGGAGGCATTTAAGGAAAGATTGGATGTGGCACTCAGTGCCATGGTGTAGTCGATGTGGTGGTGTTAGGTCATAGGCTGGACTTGACGATCTCAGACCTCTGTTCCAGCATCAATAATTTTGTGATTCTCCAGTTGCTTTAACCTAGGGAGCTACAACAACAGTGTACTTTAAATAATGGACAACTTGTACTGGCAAGACCTGACACCCAAATTAAGGAAATTCCAGAGCCTGGTTTAGTGTCCTTGGTTGCAGAGACAGTTTTAATCGCAATGTTTTCTACCTTCTGTGAGTTCCTTTGTCCTTCACCTCTGTTCTTTAGACACTCCTTTCCTCAGCTGAATACAGCCTTTAAAGTGTTGAAGGACATTGAAGCCAACATAATTGCTCCAGAAACAAAGTAGGAGAACAAGTTCTGCCTCATGCCCATGCAACTGCACTGGGTTGCAGGAGCGTGGTATTCTGCTCATGGGCTGTGCTAGGGAGCAGGCTCATTTTTAAATAAGGAGATTGTTTTTGTACAACTGCCTCTGAGAAATTATTGCTTTCTGCACAACAGTGGACAAGGTATGTTTGTTTAGTTGCTTCCAATATGAAAAACTTCCTGGAATAAGCCATCAATACAAAGGAAAATGAAGAAGAATATAATAAATTCAAGGTAACTACCAAACCAAAATTGCTATGTATATAAATACTCCAGTATGCTACCTGTTAGAAAAACCATGCCCTCACCCTCAACATTATTAATTTTTGCTTATCTTTCTAATTTGATGTTTAATCTGGGTTGAAGTCTTTACCAAGCCACTGAATGCTCACAGTTCAGTGAAGCTGTGTGCTTAGCTGAAGAGCATTTAGAGGTAGCCTTCGCTGAACAAGTAAAGGAGCATGCAGAGAGCAGGCATGGCTTTGCCTAGCCAAACACTAGCAAGAGGGTAAGTGTAGTACCATGCTCCTGTGGCTAGACTGGAAGAGCCTTATGTTTTCTCAGCTCAGAAAACTGTATAAGGAAAGTTGTTTCAGCCTTCCATGTAGATACAGCAACCACTCTGGTTGAATTTTTTCAGCCTTCAACAACAGCTTTCACACTGAGAGTAGCATTATACCTGCTCACATACACACCCTACCTATGGCAGCAGAAGAGTTTTTGCATGTGCTCCCCACATGCCTTTTCTTTCTTTCCAGTGGTACAGGTATGAATTAATCTTACTTTGGAATCAGCTCAGGAAGATAATTTCTTAGCTCTGCTCAGCAGCATATTAGTTGTCCTGTACTGGTCCTTTGCAACATCTGAGAATACAGAAGTGGGCTGAAATTCTCTTGCAGCCTTCAAACAACCATCAAAATGTAAGTGCCAGTGAGAATAGCTGTAATTCATATAATCAGTTTGTTGGAAAGACATCCTTAACATTACTGAGAAGTGGGTTCTTATATGTTGCAGAACTGACCTGACTGAGGAAGGCAAGGTAAAACAAAATGGCTTTCTCTTCTTTTTGCACTGGAATACTCTCTACTCCTGTAGACAATTTGTTCTTGAAGGCATCAGGAAGAATAAGCTTGTCATGTTATGCCATGAAACCAAGAAAAGCTGCAGGAACAGCAGTAGCTGTAGACCTAAACAGCGCTTTGACTGGCCAAAGTATAGCCATAATGACAAATGCTGAGAAGGCTTGTCATAGAATCATCAAGTCATAGAATAAATTAGGTTGGAAGGGACCTTTTAAGGTCATCCAGTCCAACTCCCCTGCAGTCAGCACAGACATCCCCAAGTAGATCAGGTTGCTAAGAGCCCCATCAAGCCTGACATTGAATGTCTCCAGGGATAGGGCCTCCCCCACTTCCCCGGGCAACCTGTTCCACTCTTCTACCACCCTCGTAGTAAAGAACTTCCTATTGTCCACCCTCAGTCTACACTTGTTTAGTTTAAAATCACTGTCTCTTGTCCTAGTACTAAATGCCTTTGTAGAAGTCCCTCTCTCTGTTTCCTGTAGGTCCTCTTTAAGTACCAGAAGCCTGCTAGAAGGTCTCCCCAGAACTTTCTCCTCCAGGCTGAACAACCCCAACTCTCTCAGCCTGTCTTCGCAGAAGAGGTACCCCAGTGCAGACAGTGAAAATTAATTTACCACAAATTGGCCTTGGTCTAAACTAAACCAAAATGATTGCTGTGGTCTTACCTGGAAAATGACTTGAGGATACAAAGTAAGAGAAGATGACTGTGCATAGACTCATGCACAGGTTCCTGTTAGTTTCCATGTGCCCTTCTTGAGCAGAAGTCATGCCTTCATTTTCCAAAGACCAAGTCCCTTCCACAGTGCAACAGATTCATGCCAAGTCTCGAAGTTATCATTGTAACATCTAATCTGTTTACATGGTTATTTGCATATATCCATGCAGTTAGACCTGCCATGGTCCTTCTGGTGGAAGGTGCAGGGGCAACGGGTCATCCCTTTGCTCCCATTCTCAGAACATAAGGCCAGGCCAGCCAGGATGGGAGATGCAGAAGGACTTCTGCCAAGTTGCTTTCCAGATGGTTGACCCTCCAGAATGTGCTGATGCCTGAGCCTGTTCTTCCCCAGGGACAGGGCTTTGCTCCTGCCACACAAGCAACCTCCTAACAGCTTTTTGAAATTATTAGAGAGCACCCAATATATTTTGATATTGTGATAAGTCTTATAAAGACAGTACAATGGGCATTACTTTCTATTCATACTGACCTAAAATAAACCTAATCCAGTAACTAAATACTGATAGCTAAAAGTGTTCATTCCCATGTCACATTTTCTCATATTGGCATGTTTGAACATTAAGAAGAATTCATACATAGAACATCTACAAAAGCCATAAATGTCATTCTTTTGTATATGATGTGAAACTCCTTAGAATGAATTTTCTTAATGCCATTTTTTTGGTTTAGAAATTGCATTTATATTAAACCAACAAAATATCATTTTTGAGCATCAAAATTCTAGCTCTGTATTTTGCCACATCAAAAACTAGGTAATATTTCATAACCTGTAATTGGCAGCATCAAAACCACAGGAATATTTTTTTTTCCATCTAGATGTACTTGAAAAACAGAAAAATTAATACATGCAGTGAGTCTTTATTCTGATTTAGAACAATTTCAGGGAATAGAATAGAATAGAATAGAACAAACCAAGTTGGAAGAGACCTTCAAGATCATCATGTCCAACCTATCATCCAACACTACCCAATCAACTAAACCATGCAACCAAGCATCCTGTCAAGCCTCGCCCTGAACACCCCCAGCGACGGCGACCCCACCACCTCCTCAGGCAGCCCATTCCAGTGGGCAATCACTCTCTCTGTATAAAACTTCCTCCTAACCTCCAGCCTAAACCTCCCCTGATGCAGCCTGAGATGCAGTTGCTCATGGATATCACAAGACATTAAGTCTGGATGTTGACTGTCAGGTCCCATGGCATATCTTGACTTGATAGAGTGCACTTTTCAAATATCATTAGAGATTGAAAATTATCTTATTCTTTTCTTACAGTTGAGACAGAGAGTAGTAGTGCTTATAATATTTGAGTCCAAGAAAACATTTCTCTAACCTATACTGCTTCACATTTTATAAACAAAACCACTCTGTATCTGCAAGGGAAAATATAAAAAAATATTTCCAGTTAAAATCTCAGCAGTCCCACAAACACAGGAAGAAATCTATAGATGTTTTGAGAAACCCTACTGTGTTCAAATAATAAACTACAGAAAAAATATTAAAAATAACAAAAGTAACTCTCCTTTAAAAAGAACAGTAGTCTTGCTCACCAAGAACTCAGAAGATAGGAAATGCCAGCATTGACTGATGTTTTCTCTGTGTGGTAATAACTGTGCTTGACATCAGATATAAACTTGGCATTAAAAGAGAAAGAATCCAATCCTTTTTATTTACATCCTATCCCAGACTCCTGAAGCAAGAATGCCTCTCTCTTCTGTCATCTCTTCTCATTCACATTACAGTGAATAGGGAATACTTCCAGGTGAACTGTTTCTTCCAATTTTAGTCAATACTGCCTCTTAAAAAGAAAATACAAACAAGATTAGTTGAAACATGCTGTAAGTTTTGTATTTCTGAGTAAACACCCTAATATTTATTTTAAAGAATACTGCAAAATATTTTGCTACATGAAGTCAGAAAGGTTGTATGATCTATATTCACCATATGGGCTAAGAGACTGGCTAGGAGCAGAAACGGCTTTTGTTGGCATACCAATCTTTGAGGGTGTTGCCATGCATTTTTTTAATCGCTTGAATATCTATTTGCTAGTGAAACAGCAATAACCATCAGTCACTGGAGAGGAAGATTGACTAGGATACAGAGAGGGCACAGATAAGGACAGAGCACCAGGCCAGGCACATTCTCAAAGACTGAGGATTTCTTCTCATTTGAACAAAAGAGAATGAAGATTTAGGTGTGAGTTGCTGCTTCTCTTTTGTTGTTGTTATAGTTCTGCTCACAGCAAAACCTTTGCTGATGCAGTCATGTACAGTACACACGTATTTCTACACTGGTAACAGCATGGTTTGCTTTATTGGTAACAATTTTAATGGTGCACAGCCTAAGGCTGTGGTTTCCACTGTGTTCCACTGCCTGCACTGCTAGAAGTCGTTGCATGCCTGCTGCCACGTACCAAGCACTGGAAATAATTATATAGAAACTCATAGATCCTGATAGTACCTACCAGTGAACCAGAGCCAATATGGCAAATCAGTATACAGATTACTTCTAAGGAGATGTAAAAAAAAGCACAGAGAGGAGCTGTAACAAGAGTGAATTTTATAAAAACTCATCCTATCAAATCAAATCAGACTCTTTCTACCAGAAGCAACAGAGGAGAAGCAACACATGCTATATACCTTGGTTTATGTAAAACTTCTGATGCTATATTGTACAGAGTTCCACTAATCAAAGTAAAGAATATTTAGATAATAATAATAAAAAAACAACAACCAAACCAACCAAACAAAAACCCCCCAAAAACAAACAACCAAACAAGCGGATGCCAAAGTCAGACAAATATTTACTTGGGAATTCATTAACACTGGGTCAAGTATATCCTGAAAACGACTGAGGAATGCTCTGAAGAAAGCAGATACTACCACATATTTTCTTTAATTATCTAAATGATTGAGTAGAAAATGTACTAATTACATTTGAAAACACCAATAAGCTGATAGTGCACATTATGAAACAGGTTTAGAGTTCAATTGCTTCATGAAAAAGAAAAGAAACTCTTTAACGAGGGCAAATGTCAGACTAAGAACAATTAACTGCACAAATTTAGAAAAAGGAACAAAGGGCTAAGTTAGAGCTCTGTAGGAGTATATTTAGTAATGCTGTGAATCATAGCTTCAACAGGAATCAAAAGTATTGTGTAAAGGTGAAGCCCATATGATTAATCACCCACAATGATTAATAAACTGTCACAGCTAACAAAACATTTCAAGTAATCCTCCTCCTTTCAGCACTGACCTCTGGTGAAGTGCAGCAAGGCTGAGCATTGAGCAATGAAATCCAAGGAAAACAGGAGTTATCTGGACAGTTTTCAGAGGAGAAAAAAACATATGGGAAGAGCAGTGAAAATGAAGAGAGATCTCAAAAACAGCTGAAGAGGAAAATTTAGATGAGCTGGAGTGTCATTACTTGTTACCTCATTACTTGCAGGAAGAAAATTAAAGCTTTAGATTTAAAACTTTGAATACTGAATCTTGCAGGTAAAAGAAACTACTTGTATTCCCCACAAAGTCTTGCCATGAGGATATAAAAGTTTTTCTCACTTCTCAGAACCATAGGAAGGGTCAATGAAATAGCTTACAATGTGGCCAGGGAGGTTCTGCCTAGTTTTTCTCAATTCTCAACTGATCCCCTTCCTAATCCTCTGCCAAAATATCAGCACCATTCTTTGACTTTACTTTTTAGCTTTAGAGTATTTAGAAAACTATTGCTTCACACATTCAAACCTTTTACAACTACCACAACACCTAGAAATGTCCTTTTTATGTGCTCTTTTGAATGCAAGACTTCGTGTCTTGCAGCTTTGGGACTCATGGCTTTTGGTCTTATAAAATACGACAGACACTGATAGTACTGCCAGCAGTGCTGGTCCCTGGCTTCTGACTCAGCAGCTATTGAAAGGGTAGTCACTGCACAGAGTGATTGTTTCAAGCTCTCACTGAACTCAAGCACAGTGTCTGAATACCTTGAGTACTGTGTCCAGTTCTGGGCCCCTCAGTTTAAGAAGGACATCGAGACACTTCAACATGTCCAGAGAAGGGCAACAAGGCTGGTGAGAGGCCTTGAGCACAAGCCCTATGAAGAGAGGCTGAGGGAGCTGGGATTGTTTAGCCTGGAGAAGAGGAGGCTCAGGGGTGACCTCATTGCCCTCTACAACTACCTGAAGGGTGGTTGTAGCCAGGAAGGGGTTGGTCTCTTCTCCCAGGCAACCAGCACCAGAACAAGGGGACACAGTCTCAAGCTGCACCAGGGGAGGTTTAGACTCGAGGTGAGGAGGAAGTTCTTCACTGAGCGAGTCGTTCATCATTGGAATGGGCTGCCCAGGGAGGTGGTGGAGTCACCATCCCTGGAGGTGTTCAAGGGGAGATTGGACGTGGCACTTGGTGCCATGGTCTAGTCATGAGGTCTGTGGAGACAGGTTGGACTCGATGATCCTCGAGGTCTCTTCCAACCTTAGTGATACTGCAATTCCATTCAGTTCCCACAACGGACAGAGTTGACATATTTGTCCTGAAGGAAGGAAACATGACAAGCAGAGAACAATTAAAACATTCCGCTTCAGCTCCTTCTCCATGCTAGCTGCCTTTAGTTTTTAAACTGTATTCAATGTTCTGTGAAGCCTCCAGAAATCTGAGACATTTAATTTGTATAATCCCAGTTGCCTGATGGGAAAGAGAGAGGACACATCCTGGTTCCTTGATTATCATGCTACAGTTTCTATCTAGATGGCTGCCTCTCAGAAGAATCTGTCATAGCAAGGGTGGTTTCTGTGTCATGGACATACACTTGGAAAGCACCATATTAATTTTCTAACACACAGAAGAGGCCTCAGTAGGCTATGCAGTTTTGAGTTGCTAGTGTTACACAAAATCCATCATTTTGTTGCTCTGGTGCCTTGAATGTCAGGAGCTGGGATCTCACAGGAGGAGTTCATGGCCCAGGTTTCCTTTTTAAGATAAACAAGGTGTGGGCTGAAAAGGAAAAAGGGCTTAACTTGATCTTGTCCTGACATAATTGTGGTATATTGCCAGTGCTCCCACCTGGGCCCAGGGGTTGGGAGTGCTCCCAGTTTCCACAGTATAGACAATCACTAAAAGCTGAATTTATCTGAACATAAATTATTAGATTGACAGAAAATCTGGGTATGTAAATGCTGGTCTGGATATCTAAAGTTCAGGCACCACCAAAATGACTGAAATTGACATTCAGCTGCAATATGCTATGTAAAAGGTCTTTAGTGTCTTGGCAGCCAAATGCTGATGAATGCCGTCCTTTACTGCTAACCTTCTATTCCATGGCATGGATAAGTCCTGATATACCAGGAGGGGAAGAGAAGACAAAGGGTGTGCAGTTCCCTACTGGCAATCATAGTATAATGCACTTTCTGTGCCAGATGCATGTTAAATCCCTATATTCCATGGTATTTTGCTCCCACATCACTTCTAGCTGCTTGAGAGTGCCAAGATAAGGATGGGTGGTGTCTTCCTATTTCACAAAGCTTCTTTGTCAGTGCTTTGGTTATCTGTCTCTTCCTTCCAGAACTGTTTTACCATTGTGGCTCATAAGAGATTGAGCTTCCTCCATTCAACAAGTTATCAGCATTATTTGGCTATAATTAAGAAGTCACATCGACTCCTGTCACCAATGACTATCCACCACAGCCTAGCTCATGAAAGCAATCTTTGTACAGAACTTGTCTTTCCATGAATTCCAGAGTGACTCAAGCTGCCTTCCAAAGACTTGGGTTTTCTCATTTTCCTGGTAATTCTTTATTTTTTGCTTCCTTTTTCCCAGGGTTTTGAAGAAACTCATCTGACCCAGGTTTGCATTCTGTCTATGCTACTTGAAACATATTATCTTATACGGTGGAGAAAAAGTGGAATAGATCGAGCACTTGGCCTCTGTTAAGCATCTGTATTCCAACTAAAGATTAATTAGGATTAAGGGTATTTGAAAGTATATCTTATAGTTGAAGAGAATAATTACCAGCTATTAATCACATACTTCTTTCAGATACTTAAAAACTAATTGTATGCATTTTCCAGATGATCTGAGAATACTTGTGAAACATTTAAATTGCATTATACCCTAGGATCAATTGAGAAATGTCCAAGTTTCCCAAAGGCAAACTGGTGCTTTACTGCAACATATCCATTGCTATACTCAAGCTAGCTTTTAAAACACGATCTTTACCTTGCAGCACCCCAAAATGCAGTTTACTGCTTCACAGCAAGATAGGCAAGCTGCATCAACAAGACATTTTTGTAGACTGTAGAACTACACTGCCTTGTCAGTGAATGCAAAAGAGCACCAGTGAGAGATGCCGTTGCTGGGGGAGGATAGAACTACCAGGATGTCATGCATCCAGAGTTGCCTAAGACACATATCAGTAGAAGGAGTTGCAAAGAGGGGCTACAGACCTTTTAATTTCTACCAGAGCATGGGCCCCATGCTCTTTAACATCTTTATTGATGATCTGGATGAGGGTATTGAGTCCATCATCAGTAAATTTGCGGACAACACCAAGCTGGGGGCAGGTGTTGATGTGCTGGAGGGTAGAGAGGCTCTGCAGAGGGACCTCGACAGGCTGGACAGATGGGCAGAATCCAACGGCATGAGATTGAACACATCCAAGTGCCAGGTTCTGCACATTGGCCACAGCAACCCCATGCAGTGCTACAGGCTGGGGTCAGAGTGGCTGGAGAGCAGTCAGGCAGAGAGGGACCTGGGGGTACAGGAACATGAGGCTGCAGTGTGCCCAGGTGGCCAAGAGGGCCAATGGCATCCTGGCCTGCATCAGGAACAGTGTGGCCAGCAGGAGCAGGGAGGTCATTCTGCCCCTGGACACTGCACTGGTTAGGCCACACCTCGAGTCCTGTGTCCAGTTCTGGGGCCCTCAGTTTAGGAAGGATGTTGACTTGCTGGAGTGTGTCCAGAGAAGGGCAACAAAGTTGGTGAGGGGTTTGGAACACAGCCCTGTGAGGAGTGGCTGAGGGAGCTGGGGTTGCTTAGCCTGGAGAAGAGAAGGCTCAGGGGAGACTTTCTTGATCTCTACAACTACCTGAAGGGAGGTTGTAGACAGGTGGAGGTTGGTCTCTTCTCCCAGGCAACCAGCACTAGAACAGGAGACAGAGTCTCAAGCTGCACCAGGGGAGGTTTAGGCTGGAGGTTAGGAAGAAATTCTACACAGAGAGAGTGATTGCCCATTGGAATGGGCTGCCCAGGGAGTTGGTGGAGTCGCCATCATGGGAGGTGTTCAGGAGACTTGATGTGGTGCTTGGTTGCATGGTTTAGTTGATTACGTGGGTTGGATAATATGTTTGACGCAATGATCTTGAAGGTGTCTTCCAACCTGGTCTATTCCACTCCATTCCACTCCATTCCATTCCATTCCATTCCATTCCATTCCATTCTATTCTAGGTTGGACGCGATGATCTTGAAGGTCTCTTCCAACCTGGTTTATTCTAGGTATTCTATTCTATTCTATTCTATTCTATTCTATTCTATTCTATTCTATTCTATTCTATTCTATTCTATTCTATTCTATTCTATTCTATTCTATTCTACTTAAAGCCTCATAGATATGTACCTGATGCTGTCACACTGGTGACAAAGTATTTTTCAAGAGTGCTGTGTTTCTTCCCCATCATATCCACTGAGAGGAGCTCTTCTGCACTCAGGCCATTTATATATTTCAGGTGACTTAGATAGGAAGTTCCCTCTGGTTTCACATCAAGTGAAAGTCAGTGGTGAAGTTGAGTCTCTGGTTACGCCTCCAGGTCTAGGAACATACTGTATTTCAAAATCCAATGTAACAAACCTAAGAATTAACATTTGTATCTTTTAATAAATTGTTCTAAATCTCAAGACTAATTAAAATGAGCATACTAAGGTTGTCTGCAACTAGAACTCTTTGTATGCCCTTTGAATAGAAAAATTGCACACGATTATTTGCAATATCCGGAAACATTAACTGCTTTGAAAATATTTGACAGTACACTGTGATAGGTTGAGGACTGTGTCCTAACCATAGAGACGATTCCTCCAGAGTACCAGAGGGTACAAGGAGCTGAACAGTCCAGCCCCAGTGGGTGGACACAGGAAATTATGTCATTCCATCCAATAATTTGCATCTTTATCTCCCCTTTATAAAGGAACAGCACAAGTTATTTGCCTCTTCTCCCTTCCCGATTCAGACTGCTTTCTCTGGTGATGCAGGGGAGTGGGGCTTGGTGCCAAATTTTTAGCTGCATCATTTGGACCTGTTTAGGGAGATTTAGGAGGTATTTGTGGGGAGGGACAATATTTGAGGCCTGGGGTTTTGGCTGGTTTGAGGGAAGGTTTTGGGAAGGCGAAGGTTGTGAGGTTTTTGGAGAAGTCCAGACTGAAGAGCTGGGCTGAATATGAATTGTTGGGTATTTTTTCGTGCTTTTGTACTGTTGTATTAGTTGTGAATAGTACTTCCATTTAAATGTACAATTCTTTCGTATCCTGTGTGGAACATTTTCTTTTATCCTGTTCCAGGAGGCATAAAAGAGCATTTGTCTCACTCCTTAAACTGAAGTCATAGATAGAGTTATAGATTTTGAGTAGTGGAATTCACACACCAGAGTGAAAAAATGCAAATACCTATAAAAAACTTTTTTTAATGTCAGATGAAGATTTATCAAATACCAAACCTGAAATAACAGAAAAAGAACAAATTATTTTTTGTATAGTGCAATTTGTAGGTCATTGTTATCAGAAGCACAAATGGTGTTATGATGATATGGTTATTAATGTTTGATAAGCAGAATGACTAATAAAAACATTAATAACTTTATTAACTCAAAATCCCACAGCAAACATCAATAAACTGATTTACTGTTCATTTAGGTTCATGTATCCAGCGGGAATTGCCTACTTAAAATGTTGGTAATAATAATAGCATGAAAAATTTAGGGAAAGGAAGGATTTGACAAAAGTAACTATACACCTAATACCAAATTCAAAGTTAGAGGGAGAGCAATTCCTGACTTGGTAACACGGTGGGCCTTCTTTGCTCCTGATGGAGCAAAGGCAGAAAGATGAAAAAAACACCAATATGCTTTCCTAAAGTCAGTAGGATAGGATAGGATAGGATAGGATAGGATAGAATAGAATTAACCAGGTTACAAGAGACTTTTGAGATCATTGAGTCCAACCTATCATTCAACACTATCCAATCAACTAAACCATGGCACCAAGCACGCTATCAAGTCTCCTCCTAAACACCTCCAGTGATGGTGACTCTACCACCTCCCTGGGCAGCCCATTCCAATGGCAAATCACTCTATGGAGAATTTCTTCCTAAGCTCCAGCCCAAAACTTCCCCTGGTGCAGCTTGAGACTATGTCCTCTTGTTCTAGTGCTGGTTGCCTGGGAGAAGAGACCAACCCCCGTCTGTCTACAACCTCCCTCCAGGTAGTTGTAGAGAGTAATAAGGTCTTCCCTGAACCTCCTCTTCTCTAGGCTAAGCAACTCCAGCTCCCTCAGTCTCTCCTCACAGGGCTTGTGCTCCAGACCCCTCACCAGCTTTGTTGCCCTTCTCTGGACACACTCCAGCAAGTTAACATCTTTCCTAAACTGAGGGCCCCAGAACTGGACACAGGACTCGAGGTGTGGCCTAACCAGTGCTGAGTACAGGGGCAGAATGACTTCCCTGCTCCTGCTGGCCACACTGTTCCTGATACAGGTCAGGATGCCATTGGCCCTTTTGGCCACCTGGGCACACTGCTGGTTCATGTTCAGCTGGCTGTCAACCAGTACCCTCAGGTCTCTTTCTGCCTGTCCGCTCTCCAGCAACTCTGACCCCAGCCTGTAGCACTGCATGGGGTTATTATGGCCAATGTGTAGAACCTGGTACTTGGATGTGTTAAATCTCATGCCGTTGGACTCTGCCCATCTGTCCAGCCTGTCAAGGTCCCTCTGCAGAGCCTCTCGACCCTCTAACAGAGCAACACCTGCCCCCAACTTGGTGTCATCTGCAAACTTACTGATAATGGACTCAATAATCAGGTCATTTATGAAAGCAGTATTCCGTAAGGAAAATTCTGGTCAATCCCAGATGTGGTGGTGAGAGTGGCAATCAGGAAATGTAATCCAAAAATTACGTTTTGATATAATTTTGTAAAGCCAAGGAAAAATAAAATAGGAACCAAGCACGTTGTCCAAAACAAAAGTAAAACTGAAACTGTGTGGTGATGCCTGTAGGTGAATGGGGCCAGCCGCACACAACCAGCAGACCTGTAGATGGGCAGAAGCCAAGCTAAAAAAGGGGAAGATTTACCAAAACCCCCTCTATGTAACTGCCTTTTGAAACAAAATGGACCACTGGCAGAAAAGTGATTTGAAATTTAGCCAATTACCTTCTGAGCATCAGCACAGTAGTGAGTGGTCAGGATACCTGCCAAACAGGTTTGTTGACTTTATGCTGATGGCAAGTCTGGACAAATCTATGTGCATGTTTTCTTTTGTTTACCTCCCCCTACTTCTCAGAGGCTCTCACTGAAACCCGTTTGGGTCTCGTCATGCCCAACTAGGACACATGGTAATATTGTTTCTGATTCTTCAGGTACAATGTGATATACTCAAAGCAGTGCTTCAATGCCTATTTTCATTTTTCCATCATATGTAAAACATTGTTCATCCTTCCTCCTAGAGAAGTGGTTCATATGTACAGAATTATTTTACTATCCACTTAGATTGCTGACTTACTTATACATGAAAATTAATTTTCTAAGGGAATGACCATCTGCTTCAGACCTTTCTTCTTCATAATGAAATTTGAATGAAGAGCTTTTAACAGGGGAATTTTAATGTATAAGTTGTTCCTGTTAAAAAAAAAAAAAATCTTGAGTCTAAATTATGCTTGAAGAAAATAACTTATAATTAAATGATTTTATTTATGTTTGTAGTGTTAAATTGTTAGGAATACACATGCTCGAGAAAAGGTCCAAATAGCAGGATAGCAAGATACTGAATGGCAGCACTATGAATGCCCTTCAGCTGAAGACAGCTCTGTTCTTGCAGATAACTGTCATGGGTTGAGTATTTGCTGCTGTTACTCATACCACACTGCCATCATGCCAGCTTCAGAATGAAAGTACTGGCTGGAGTAAAGTGCTACGGAGTTTAAAGTTCAACTTGTAACATGGAAGGCTTTTTGTTCCGGTTGCTGCTTTTGCATTCTTGGTTTTGGGTGTTGGATGTTCTGTGGAGATGGGAGCAGGAGAGTGACAAATGGGGGAGTAGCTCCTTGGCTTGGGTTTTTAGCTCACTTGCTTCTGCTTGCTGCTGCCTTTTGCTGTGCTTTTTCTGTAAACAGGCTTAAGGTAATTGTGCACTGTATTATTATTATCCCATTTATTCAGTAAACTCTTATCTTTTCCCACACTTCTGTGTTGGGAGAAACAGAGAGGTTAACCCATTCAGGTTCACTTTAACCTGTTACAACAATTTACACATAGAAAATTTATAAGAAAATAAGATAATACTCAGTAGTACTCTCTGGCACTGTATTTGCCACAGCAGTCATTATTCTTTAGAAGTTTTATGATTAGTTACTGACACATATGTTTGTGCTTAAGAAGTAAGTTGTTGATTTCTCATCTTGTGCTGCTGTTCAGGGACTCTGAATAGGAGTCAGGTACTAAAATTTAGATTTAAAATAATGATATTGAGAATCTGAGGTAAGGGTCCTGTGTCTCCTTTCTAAACATAGACTTCTAAAACAGTAAGTTTCCAAGAAAGTCATGAACTCAGAAAAATTTCATTCTTATATTTCAGAAGCCTTGTATCCCATGAGACAGCCTCACCAGAAGAAAAAATGTCTTGTCTTTCAAGCCCCATGAAGGGTGCAAGAGCACATGAATAGATAAACCAAGAAATTTTAAAGCTAGTTCCACTCCAAATCAACACAAAAATCAAATGTAGTTTAAGAAAGATTTTTAATGCATGCTGTGGTTTAACTCTAGTAGGTATTTCATTGGCAACCAGCTACTCTCTCACGCCCCCTAAGCAAGATGAGGGAGAGAATCAGCAGACAAAAAGTGGAAAACCTCAAGGTTTGATAGAAAGAAAGTTTAAAAGGTAAAACAAAGAATTCAGTCACTTGTTCCTATAGCAAGCAAGTGTTCAGCCCAGGAAAACAGGGCCCTATTACATGTAAAGGTTTCTTGGGAAGATAAATGGCATCACTCCAAACATCCTCCCTTTCCTTCTTCCCCAAGCTTTATATGCTGAGCATGACATCCCATATGGTATAGGATATCCCTTTGGACAGTTGGGGTCAATTGTTTTAGTTGTGTCCTCTCTGAAATTCTAGCACACCCCTAGCCTAATTGCTGGTGGGGTGAGAAGCAGAAAAAGGCTTGACTGTAAGCACTGCTCAGTGACAACTAAAGCATGTCTGGGTTATCAACACTGGTTTTGTCCACAGATCCAAAATACAGTACTATACTAGGTCATGTCACTTTGCACAGAATGACAGCTAAGCACTAGCATGGAGATTTTATTGAATTAAATTATGCAATGTTCCTTCAATCATGTTTATGTGTTAGGTATGTTATGCACTAACACATTTTATGACAGGTATGGATTGCAAACATAACTAAACCAGATCTCTAGGTCATTAACTAATTGAAAAATAATTAATAAAGAATGAATAATCAAAATAATACTATTCAGTATGAATAATACAGTTTAAGTCTGATTTAACTTTTCTTAATCGCTTTGATCAGAGTGAGATGAGACTTTAGTCCAATGTTCTAAAAATTTCCTATTACTCAGAAGTGAAGGCTTGATCTAAATACCAAAGAGAATTCTCCTTGAGTATATATGACAAACTGAGTTAAATCTCATCTGTATAAAAGTGTCATTAATCAGACACTTTGGTAGCTGAATTGTCGTTATCATCAACATTTTAGAAAGGAATGTTTAAGACTGGTTTAAGGCCATTGTGTCCTGTGTGTTTTGAGCAAAACGGATACAGTGATGGTTAGTGAATGTTACTCTGGTTTAACACATCTACAAGGAACATGAATTCAGGCATATCAAAGCACTTTGAACTCTACGGTGTTGACTGAGAGATGATCTGCCAAATGAACAAATGAAAAGAAATTACACTTGGCTCTTTGGAAGATGACAGAAAGGTAACTGTGTCTAGTTCTGGGCCCCTCAGTTTAGGAAGGATGTTGACTTGCTGGAACGAGTCCAGAGAAGAGCAACAAAGTTGGTGAGGGGTTTGGAACACAAGCCCTACAAGGAGAGGCTGAGGGAGCTGGGGTTGCTTAGCCTGGAGAAGAGGAGACTCAGGGGTGACCTTATTACTCTCTACAACTACCTGAAGGGAGGTTGTAGACAGACAGATGTTGGTCTCTTCTCCCAGGCAGCCAGTACCAGGACAAGAGGACATAGTCTCAGGCTGCGCCAGGGGAGGTTCAGGCTGGATGTTAGGAAAACGTTCTATACAGAAAGAGTGATTGCCCATTGGAATGGGCTGCCTGGGGAGGTGGTGGAGTCGCCATCACTGGAGGTTTTCAGGAGAAGACTTGATGGGGTGCTTGGTGCTGTGGGTTAGTTGTTTGGGTGGTGTTGGATTGGTTGATGGGTTGGACGCGATGATCTTGAAGGTCTCTTCCAACCTGGTTTATTCTATGTATTCTCTGTATTCTATGTAAAGCAGGTTGTGGACAGGTTTGCCCTTGACAACTCAAGTGCAGCGCTTACTAACATCTGAAATTAAAAAGCGCCATGAAAACTTATGCCAGACTTCAACATGTAGCTCAGGATTGGCACTGCTGGCAGCAGGGATGGACAGGACATCTCGAGGTGCTGGAGTCCCAGGCAGAGGCACCTCACAGCCTCCAGCTTTCATTGGGGTTAGCTAAAAGACAGGAACAATAACCACAGCAGAGTGCCTCTATGACTGAGTGGCACTTAGCAAGGGCAGCACTGTCACACTTTTTAGGTGTGATAGATGCCTAGCAAGATGGTGTCAAAATGATTTCTTCTGAATCACTGAGGTGGCTTACCAAGGCAAATAAACTTGTTGCTGTCCACACCAGTGGCCAGAACCCTGGCATCCTCTATGCTCTGGCTAGGTTAAAAACTCAGACACTTTGTTCTTTCAAATTATGAGCAAGGACATACAACATGCCCTTGTGGACTGTGAGGGAATAAACAATGTCAAAGCACTCTTATTCTGTCTACCCTTTTCTGTCTATTAGAGATGAAAATGTTACAAGACTAATATCCTCTCTAATGAGACTGACAAGGAAAAGTCAGGGTTATTGGGGGGGAGTGGAGTAATTACTTTGTTAATTAATCCATTGTTGCTCATATTCCAGCAATGTTGCTTACAGTAACTCCTGCAGGGATACTGTATTTGGTTGGTATAGCTAATAGCAATTTCATTAAGCTAACAGCTCCTAACGTTAATACTAATTCTTTAAAATCTTTATGGATATATTTGTCCTCACTTTACTTTTTTCCTTTTTAATTTACTGCAGATACACTTCACAGTCTCTTGTGTCTCAGATTACTGTTCTGTTCTGACACAGATCATTGTCAAGTCTGACTGTGCCTTTTTCGACTGTGAAATATTTGCCTCACACTGTCCTCAGAGACCTCAGTAAGAACAAGAGTAGCCTTTATCTCAGTTTAAAATCCATGAAATACGTTTATGTGAAGGAATTTATCTTTAGATGTATTTGCATAATTTTTAAATAAGGAAAAAATAGGAGTGAAAAATAGGATAGAAATGTCACATTATGACAGAAATGTGACAAAAATAACTTGTCAAGTCTTTCCAAATGAAAACTGTAAATTCCTTGTCTGTCCTCCTCTGATATAGACTGAACACGGAGAGCTTTTTTTGGGAAAATCCGTTCCCTCTCCAACCTTGATCTTCTGCTCCACTCTGCAAGACTCCGTGAGCTGCAATGCAGCTAGTAATGCTGTATTGACTCCTATAGCAGCCTTTTATATATGTGGTGCATAAGGTTTGGCAATTCAGTTCCTAGAGGAGCTCACACTGGGAGCAACTTGCACAGACCCATTGTGAAAAGGGTGGAGGGGGAGGTAGCCAAATGCTGGTGTCCCTGTGATGTGAACAGGGCAGCCTTGGGAAGGGCAGAGAGGCACATGGAGAGAAATAAAGCTTATAGTCAGTCTAAAAAAAGTATTAATTTTCACCATAAGAGGTAAATTATCATCACTAATGTAATTGCTGCCAGTTCTCAGAACTAAAATTAACCATGTGCATAAATTAATTTATTTTCTAGATAGTAAGGTATCCTTAACCATCTTTTCCCCAAAAATGTGCAATCATTAACAAAAATGCAGACATCAGAAGTATGCCTCTTGGATAGATGCTTTCTAGTGTGAACTGACAAGGAAAGTGAAGCTTGTTCAGTTAGTACTTTAAATTGTTAGAACTGTCAGACTGCAGTGAAAAGACAGGTCTCCAGTGAACTCTGCTGAACAACACTGCAAATGTGTAACAATCAAGCAATGGTTCCCCTAGATTTGCACTGCTTTTTCTCTCTGTGTTCACACAGATCCAAGTATCTGTTTGACACAGTATAGCTTGGACTGAGTAGTCTTTGCTGTTAACTATTTAGTACAGAAGTCGTTAGTGAGTTCTGTCCAAACTCTTGTGAACAGGCAGATGATACATTACTGAAACAGTACAGCACCAGGCATCTTCAGGGCTCGTTCACCAAAGAAATTTAAATGTCAATATGTCCCTACATCCCTTGATGTGATTTCCCAGCTGCAGAGGAAGCTGACTAATATCAAGGAAGGCTGAATTGCCACAGTAATGCTTTGCCTAATCTCTGCTTATGGGGTCATTATTCTCCACGGCTGTGGTTATGGGGTCATTATTCTCCATGGCTGAATATATTATAAAGAATGAATTTATTCTTGCTTACCTCAAAAGTTATTGTGCATCTGTATATTTTTTTTTCTTTAATATTAAAGTACCACCTCTGCATTTGAGTTATTTCTTAGTTTACCTTGCTGGTGAAAGATGGAGTAGCTGGGGGCGATAATTTTCTTTCTCAGGAACTTAGTGAATCACATTTGCCTATACCTTCTTTCCCTCAAGAACAAAACTTTCCAATTTTTAATTGGGGAATGTGAGTGAGCAATGTTCAGTTCCAGGAGCAGTTGTGAAGACTGATACAGGGATTTACTTCACAGTATTACATTTGATAACAAAAATGTTAAACTGAATATGCATGTTGATAATACAAAAAGTTGATCTTCATAGCTTGACTCGTTTATTCTCATCAGACATGCTGCAGTGGTTCAGCACTACACAGATTCTAGTTACAAATGTTGGGGAAATTTGTATTTTATATTAGTGAAGAATGTACTTGTCAGGGTATTAGGAATAGGTTTAAAACAATAAATTGCCATTGCGTCGGAATGTTTCTCTGTCTGAATAATTTTGCTGCAGATTAGGTTTCACAGACATATGCAGCATTTCTATTTGCTGGCTTCATATTAGATCTGGCAAGAACTACTGCTCTGAAGAAAATTCTCCAGGCAAAACTGTGATGAGAAGATATAATAGATCCATATCTGAGCAGGATGATGGGACTGCCAATCAGAGCTGTAGTGGCTCAGTGGAGCCATCCTGTGTAAGTATGTTTAAATTATACTTATGGACTAGATATAAATATCATCTAAATATTTTTATTTTCTTGAACCTACAATGTGTAAATTAAATCCAACAAAGACAGGTCAGATGGGTTTTTTAATTTAATTCTGGAAATAAAGTAAATGTGCAGACAAACCAAACTCATATACTCACAGATTTATGTGATCATTCTATCAAATGACATTATTTTTGCACAAGAAAGCTTTTAAAATTATAGTTTTAGGACTCAGGCAAGGTCACAGTCCTGTGTGATATTTACAGTAGAAAGTCAAGTCAGAGATCTGAGCCAAAGTTCAGAAAAGAGGTAAAATAGAGAACAGGAACTCATGGCAAGGTATGTAAATGGTAGGGAAAAAGCTAATGATGGGGAGGAGAGCTAGATGATGAAGCAAAGACCTGGTGCAGATTTGGAGGAAAAAGTGCAGAGAATCTCTGTTCTTCCTGCAAGAAACTTACACATCTTTCAGCAGGCCATCTTCTTGTACGGAGACCATTCAAGTCCCTGTTTTGGAGTCACCATGGTGCTTTTACAGCTCATGGAGAATTATTCATTCAAATGTATACTAGCAGACGTGGCTGCACAAAGCATATTTGCAATACTCAACACAAGAAGAGCTTGTTGAAAATGGTCATCATCTAGGGACACACTGCAGGCACCAAGCAGGAGGAATGCAGAGAGATGGACTAAAATCATCTATTGGAGAAAATGGGTTTTGGCATTCTCCATTCAGAACTGTACTACTAGTTAGTAAAGATGTTAAATTTGGACTTACCTATTTTGATTCGCATAGTAGCATCTGGAAGACATTATTAATGAATTCTGCTTGTGAATGTAGATAAATTTGAGAAAAGAAACAACTGGAAAAAAGAAACCAAGGTTAACTTTTTGTTGAAGAAACAAGCAGTATGATAAACAAGCAAAAATTATATGCTGATCCCAAATAGGAAACCAAGAGCTCATTTTACTAGTCATACTCTTTCTATCAAGGAACAGCCTTTTAAGTAAGTGTTCATTATTGCATTGTTGGAAAGAGCAAAAAGGAACGTCGCCATATGTATCTACAAAGTGTTAAACAAACAGCAGAACAGGGTGAAGACAGACAGATACAGTATCAGACATATTAACATCTTCTTGGGAAAAAGACCTTTAGAGATTAAACCAAAACTAGTTGACCACAAACTGTGTTTAATGGACTAATGGGATTTTCACTGTCAAAATAAGATCTTGTGTAAGTTCTAAAATACCGGTTAATACCTTGTTTTCCAAATACAATAAAACTAATTGCCACAGTGTTGCACACTAGGCTTTTACCAAAGATATTTCACTTGAAAGAAATAGAAACTAGTGGTGAACAGTTAACTTGCTTGAAAGTCTGGGTTCTAGAAGCACGGGAGTCTAGAAAATGCTCTTTTCTAGCTATTCAGTTCTGATTACATGTTTGCTTTTTGGATTGTGAAGATGACATTTTATGAAGGGTCTTTATAGATACAAGAGGCATATTAATATGTTGAGCTGAATCAAGAATAACTTTTATTCCATTGGGTTTTATTTTAAACCCATTGAATTAATTAAATATCAGTCACATGCAGAAGTCCCATAAAAATAAAATACTCTTCCAATTACTTAACATGAACTTGCCAAAACAATACTGCTTTGTGCAATGTTGTCTCAGCTGTGAGCAGCAGAAATATCTTCTGTTTGCCTTGGCCTCTAGTGACCGCTGCTTTTTGTGCAACACTGTGCAACTAATGCTGTGTTGAAATTCCTGAAAGGATGAATTCCCAGGATGGAGGCTAGTAATTTATGTTCCACGGCTAATATTTATTCACAAATAAAATTAATTACATCCACGGTATCTCCAGTTCTGGTATCCCTGGTTCGTTACTGGAGATATGGTTGCAAGATCTAATGTCTCATACATCTCTGACTGGCAATGCTGGTATATAAATGAAATAATAGTATTAAAGAATCAAATAAAACTGAAATAAATAAACCACTTTGCACATAAGTCAGTTTTTTGATCTGACAAAGAAATGCATTTTCTGTACCTTGATTCCAGCCCTTTAGGATACGACTGATGATGTAATATTCAGATAATATATCAAACACCACTGCCACCAAACTGTTGGTCTTGTAGTTGAAATGGCCAAGAGTTTTTACTAAAGGGGAAAATAATCAAGAAGCTTTTGTGAACAGGTCATGATGATAAAAGGACATTAGTCACAAAATATAAAACTGATGTTTGGGCTGCCTTTCATTAGAACACCTGCTACTGTCTTCCTTATTAGGTAAAAAGCTTGAACTGAAGTACCCTGGCCGAGAAATGATGAAAAGCTGATTGAGGAAATGCCTTTTTTTTTTAATGATCTATGACTACAGTAAGGCTATGAATTTCAGATTTAAAAGACTTCAAAATATTTTATAAAGGTGTGGAAGGCAACATAGACTGAATAGCTTATGCCGTGAGTATAAAACGAATGTGTGACATGAAAATGCATACGAACTTGGTCCTCACAATTTTGGACTGCAGGCCACTTTGCTCAGGGCCTAAAAGCCCTAATGTTTAGACACTACTTTTAACATGATGCAAGTACTTCCAATTCTTGTCAATTACAATCTTTCAAGAAATATTTGCTACTGACACTTCCAAATTTCATCAGTACCAATTCAAACAAATCTGTCTGACAACTGATGAAAACTAATGGTTAATAAGAGAAACTCAATGGAATAGTTAATAATTTCTGTTTGTAGGCCTCTTCAACAGGCTTTCTCAGAAGGGCTTGGCTGCTCTACTTTCTTTGGGGTTTATTGTATGTTTAGAGGGCCTGATTACTTACAGTATAACCCTACAGTGCTCATCAACAGGCCAAATGGGGTCAGCTCAGAACACTGTGATGACTTTCTGTTAAGATTGAGGTTGTCAGTAAAGACTGTGATCTGTTTGCCAACATCTGGTGGTTACTCTTAGTGATACCTGGAAAGACCAGTCATGTGGAATAGCTTGTCCAGAGAGGCTGTGTTTGCCCCCTGGCTGGAAGTGTTTAAAACTAGGTTGAACGAGGCCTTGAGCAACCAAGCCCAGCTGAGAGGCATCCCTGCAGGGAAGTTGGAGTAGATGATCTCTAAGGTCCCTTCCAACTTAAGCCATTCTGTTATTCTATGATTCTATAATCATTACTTTGAATTATACTAATAGGTGCATAAGAAGGTGATTAGGGAATCCAGACAGTTAAACTGGAGAAACCTGATATGAAGAACAGATAGAGGGAGCAGGTCTGGGGATTCATATTTCCCATTGATACAATGATACATCTTCCATTATCTCAGTTTTGACCAAGAGTGTTGGAACAAATTTGAATAGTTGCATTTCAGTGCTGGAAGGTGTCCAGAGAAGGGCCATGAGGATGATCAGAGGGCTGGAGCACCTCTCCTATGAGGACAGACTGAAGGAGTTGGGGCTGTTCAGTCTGGAGAAGAGAAGGCTCAGAGGTGACCTAATTGTGGCCTTCCAGTATCTGAAGAGAGCCTACAAGAAGGCTGGGGAGGGACTTCTCAGGATATCAGGTAGTGATAGGACTAGGGGGAATGGAATGAAGCTGCAGGTGGGGAGATTCAGGCTGGATATGAGGAGGAAGTTCTTCACCATGAGAGTGGTGAAGCCCTGGAATGGGTTGTCCAGGGAGGTGGTTGAGGGCCTGTCCCTGGGGGTGTTTAAGACCAGGCTGGATGAGGCTCTGGCCAGCCTGATCCCCACTAGTGGGGTGTCCCTGCCCATGGCAGGGGGGTTGGAACTAGATGATCCTTGTGGTCCCTTCCAACCCTGACTGATACTATGATACTATGATAGACAGAAAAAAAAATCACACTAGTGGCAGCTTTCTGTTGGTAAGAAATGCTTTCCAAATCTTGATATTCTGGTAGGTAAAGTAACAGATTTTAATGGAGAGATCATATTAGAGTCAGGCTTCTTTCTGACATCCCCAGTGTCTGAATTCTCAGTTTCTTTTGATATTTTTACAGTATTATTTCAGACCACCTGTGCTGTCAAGTTCCCAGTAGATCTATCAAACTTCACTTATGAGATGACTTTTATGGCAGCTAATGCAAGTATCTGCCAGATAGTAAGAGTGGTCAATGATTATTAACAAAGAAAGAAAAGTCATACTGTTTTAGATTTGGAACACTGTCAATTCACTGCTCAGAAGATTGTGTTCAACTTAGAATTCCATCCTACATGCAAACATAATTTCTGTTGCTTTTATTAAACTGAATGACATCTGTGATGGTCAAAGTGGCAGGCTGCAAAATCTGCTGGGTCAGTGAAAAAATCACTTTGAAGCAACTTAATCATATAATCATGCTTCCCATGTAAGTAGGAAACTTCCCTCAGCCAGGAAGAACATGAGATCACAACTTCTTCACAGAAATAATGTATTAGAGATGTTAAGATCACTACTAGCAACAGGTGACTTTCATTTGTCTGCAAAGGCTTTTAAGTTCAGTGAGTACTGCCTTCCCCACCACTCAGCAAAGGTTCTGCTCAAAAATGAAGTGCAGGGTTTACACAGCATTCACAGAAGCCTTATTCTCTGGTTAGCTACAGTGAGTGCCTTTGCTTCTGTATTCATGCCTCAGTCAGCAGTGTACCTGGAGGCCAAGTTAGAATATTTTTTGTGAATTTAAACCAGATGTTTTGCCTTTGCCCAGGTTCCCATGTTATAGATGTTTTCTGAGGAAGCAAGCCTTAGGAGACCTGAGGTAGTGACTCAAAATCCCAAGGAAGTAATACTGATGAAATAACACTGTAAAGGAACAAAGGAATCAAAAGCCCTGTTTGGATAACTAAATGGCAGCTTCCCTCAGTTTCCATGGGTTCATGGTGCAGCAGAGTCCTGCCCATCCTGACTGTTCACCATTAACACTACTCAGCTGGACACACTGGGAAGAACAACATTTTGTGGTACTGCATTTTACACAATTCTGCTTAAAGAAGATCATAGATACACTGATGGCATTTGCCTTCTTTTCTCAGCATAGTGAATGTCTGCAGCTGACTGTCAACCTAGTCAAGCAAAAAGCAGTGTGCAGTGAAGGAGAAATTATGAGAATGTGGACATAGTCTATTTATAACTTTCCCATTAGAGAGACATGTTCCAGGAACAGAAATGGGTAAATGCTGCTTATAAACCTTTTTTCAGTATCTCTGGTCATGTTACTTCAATGCTCAAGTCCCTGGCAGAAGAATGAAGTGTTATCAGAGTCAATTGTTGCTTGTGCAGCTTCTTTTCAAGACTGTTGTCTTGTGCTTTCCATAAGGTGATGTACAAGCAATGATGGAAAACAACTTCCAGCCTGGAAGATGCTTCCAGGAATCTTTCAGTTCCCAAGATTGAAGATTTGTCCTCAGAAAGAATCAGGACACCAATATGTAACAGTGACGTCTGGTATTATCAGTGATGGCATTATTAAAGTTGGAACGTTTAACTGCTCAAGGGTGTTTAACTAAATAATTTCTCACTAATTAAAAAAATCAGTGCATCAATCCTCAGAAATATTCCTTAAATGCTCTGATGTTTTAGATATTGCTAGCTTCAAGCTGATAATATGATTGGCTTGGGGAAAAAAAATTCTTTGGGAATAAATCAAATGTCTTGTTAATTTCCAGTTTAGTGTGGTCATTATTTAACATTGTGTGCGACCTTGTTCCTTCTCTTTGAAGGCAGCAGACAAATGCTTTTATACATTTTTATTAAACTACCTTGAATATTTTGACATACTTTAAAACACTGTTAGTGTCTTGACACATAGAAAATGATGGTGCAAACTTACAAGACAATTAAATAGAAAGAAAAAGGTTGCATGTATGTGACAGAGATAGAGAAGGCAGAACAGATGACATGGTCTTGATTCCTTAACTGCTAAGTTAGACTTTAATTCAGAGTAAGGGAGTGTGATGGGTTAAAGCCCATCCTGGAAGCAGGGGGTGGGTGGAGGGGCCTTGTGAGAGCATTGCCCTCCCTGCAGGGTGTTTTTCCCCTGGGAAACTTAATTAGTCTGTTACACTCCCTACAAAAGGCTATAAAAAGGAGGATACTGCAGCCATTAGGGCTCTTAGGGCCTGCCTTTGCTTGGATGAGGACTGCTGGTAGCTCCCTGCTTCTCTGCCAAGTGGTCAGGCCTGATCCTTCTCCCTGCGACCTCCACACCTCTTCAAAGAGACTGGTTTTGTAATCTTATTTTTCCTCCCATCCATCCTTGTTCCTTACCCTTTGTGAACTCTACCTGTTATTGTCATACACACAGACACACACACACACACACACACACACACACACACACACACACACATATGTGTATATATATATATTATTTAAAGAAAATTCTTTACCTCTCTACTTCCAAGCCAACTCCAAATTATTTCTTGGTGGATTTGCTGCTTCCCTTTCTTTTTCCTCTCTATTGGGAAGGAGGAGGGGAGAGCAGGGGAGGGATTCTCAGCCTTGTCCCCATCTGAGCTCTTAAGTCATAGTTAAGGCTCAAACCACCACAGGGAGGGAGAATGGAGAGACACAATTTTTGCTCTGCTATTACCAAAACACTGACTGTATGAAACAAGAAACTGTCACCCTGTGTTAAAGTAATTTTTTTTAAACCACTGAATGCTTTCTTCTATTCACAGTATTTTTAACAGATTTCAAAAGGTGGTTTTACTGGTGAATTTATCTCTCTGAGAACACAAAATATTTGAATTATTTTATAAAAATATTATATAATCAATATTGTCTTTTCTATATATCCTTCCTGAAGGAAGCAGATCAAAAATTGTCAGAAAGCAGCCAAAGAGGATGGATAATTCCTTCACAGAAAGTATGATTTTTGATTAGTCAATGTAAGGTTGCAGTAAGCTTATTGTTTCTTGAGCTATGGTCTAGTGTAAAGTGTGTGTAAATCTACAATTACCTCGGAAATTCCCAAAGATAAAATAGATTTCTATAGAAAACAAAAATTGTTGAGCTGATGGATGATTCTCTTTAGAATAGAATAGAATAGAATTAACCAGGTTGGAAGAGACCTTCGAGATCATCGTGTCCAACCTATCATCCGACACCACCTAATCAACTAAACCATGCAACCAAGCATCCTGTCAAGCCTTGCCCTGAACACCCCCAGCGACGGCGACCCCACCACCTCCTCAGGCAGCCCATTCCAGTGGGCAATCACTCTCTCTGTGTAAAACTTCCTCCTAACCTCCAGCCTAAACCTCCCCTGATGCAGCCTGAGACTGTGTCCTCTTGTTCTGGTACTGGTTGCCTGGGAGAAGAGACCAACCTCCGCCTCACTACAACCCCCCTTCAGGTAGTTGTAGAGGTCAATAAGGTCACCCCTAAGTCTCCTCTTCTCCAGACTAAGCAACCCCAGCTTTTTGACTTAGCACTGGATCCATGCCTTTTCCTTTCACTGATGACAGAAAGAACTGATGGATGTTGCTAACACCAGCAGGAGTCCATTCCTAAGGCACAAGAAGGAGCTTCCATGAAATGTAAGAGTTTGAGCAAAACCTTCTTTAAGTTAAAGCATGAACAGCTGTTGACTTTCTGAAAGAATTTTAACAGAAAAAAGGATTAGCCAAAATAAACTTTTGGCTATTAGCTGGTCACCAATATTCCTGAGGGGGGGGAAGATTTTGTGGGAAGCTACATCAAGATTTTGTGATACTTTTCAAAGCTTCTCAGCTACCAGGATTAGGGAAGGTGAAGCCTGTTCCCAAACACACTGGTGCCCATGGCCACAGAGAGGCTTCATATCCATGAGGTAAGTCCTTGTTGTTAAAATCTCTTGTGCTAATGCAAGAGCAGCAAGCTCTTTGTGGCCCTGGTTCAGCTAGTGTTTGTCAGTTCTCCTGCCTCAGCACCAGGGCACCAGCGCTTGCTGGCAGTGGCAACTGTGTCAGTACAAAGCTTTACCAGTTACAGAAAGAGAACATCCACCTGCTAAATTTTGCGCTTCCTGCCCTGTACTAGGAAATAACTTACCCTCAGCTGGCATCCCTCTCCTTGCAAAAGACATCCCCTGGGAGCATATTTAGAGCCATTCTGCAATTGTGTAACTCCGGGTCCAGTATCTGTATCACTGCAGCCAAACATCACCTGCACAAGGTGCATCATCATCCACCTCAAGAACACCTGCTACTCTCTGCACATTGCTCCTTTATGTGTTCCTCTGACTAAATTTTGACTGAATCCCTAATGAGCTTGCCAAGTGTAACAGTTACCCTCAGCTACACTCATAAAACCAATTGAACAGAAGTAGCTGGAGCCATTTTAAAAGGGGAAATAGTCTAGGCTAATATTTCAGGGTTCATTTCTACTATAGTAATTGTCCCCTGTTCAATAAATGCAACTTTCTGCTGCAGACACAAGAATTCCCACAGAGCTGCACTTTATTTTGTAAAATCAATATTAATAATTTTCAAGTTGTTTGCTTGTTGACTTTCTGAGGACAGCTAAAAATCCTCAGGGCAACTTATGCACAGCACAAACAAAATGCTCAAACCCAACAAAATATTTGGTGCTTTTTGCCTCTTACATTTCACATTTGACCTTTAGAATACTGTTGTCATCTATCCACATAAAGGGCCATAAAATGTGATGAATAACCAATATCGAATGCAAAGCCATGCTTGTGTTGTAGAACTCTGAAACTACTTATGAATGTTATTGTATGATCAATATGCTGGTTTAAAGATTTTATTACCTTATTTTGTGATTGTTTTTTTAACTACTGATAATAAGCTGTGAAACATTCAAATATGAAGAAAAACCCATGATTTTTGCTCCCAAGCACAATTCAGTAACACAAAACAAGGTTCCAGCCATGTAATTCAAGCTGATTTATTACATTCTCTCCAAGAAATGGGATATTTTTATTTTACTAAGCATCCTCAAAATGTTTTTATTTATTAAGACGCCTCTCATGTTGCATTTACAATAATGGGTTATTCACAGCAGTGACTGGGTCCTAGGGAGAGGATGATTTTGCTCCTGTTCTGTGAAGACTCCACTTCAGATGAAAGTTTCAAAATGAGAGTGCTACCAGAGCAGTTAAAGCAAAACCAGTCTGAGATGTAATCAAATTATGTGAACATTAATCCAATCACTGTTAAGAAATATAAAGCATGTCAAATATTTCTATTAACTCTAGCCTTCTCTCTGGCCCTGGGATAAAATCTGGATAGTTAAGCTACCCTAGATTGTTTTTTTGCAATATGACACAGTAGCAGTACCAGCTATTCTAGTAAAAGCTAGAACTTGCATTCTAGGGGTCACTCTGAAGGCTGATTTGCTCTTAATGGGCAGGTTGTCTGTACATCAATTTCATTGTGATGAGAAGGTTTACTGGGAGTAAGGGAATAAAGACAGTGAACCAAATAATGCTTTGTTTAATATGCCTGCAATAATGCTTAATATGTGCAAATGAAATGAAACAGGAAGATCTTGGATAATGTTACAGAAGAACTGTAATACATTTATTTTCCCCAGAGCACCCTGTGGCTGTGATCCTGTTTCTAATCTCCACATTGTGTTCAGATGCAGACAGAAACTACCTCTGCTGTCCTTGTTGTTCTCCATTTGACTTTCTAGCCTCTGAGACATTAAGGTATCTGATGCTTCTTATTCAGACATACTCTCTTCACCTGTGCTGTCACATGTGAAGACACACATAGGCATACACATGTCATGTTCAAATAGAGCTTTGAATTAATGCTCCTATTTTTTTTGCCTTTTCCCCCCTCACAAGTCTATTTATCAGAGGATATTAGAATTTTTAATTGTTTCACATTTAACATATAATGAGACAGAGAGCTATGTTCTTCTCAAAGCATGGAATTACAGGCTGCAGTTTTATAGCTCAGGGCAGGCAACCTAGAGGACTTATTAATACTTGATGAATCCCTCTCAACGTCTCAGTGGTAAGAAGACAAACAATGTGCAGTATGATGGATGTGCCTGCCAAGGAGGCATTTCAAAGCATGATTCTCTCTTACAAAATCTACAAAAAATATCCAGTCCAGTCATCATCCTGCAGTAGCAATAGTGTGGGCTGGGTGGGGATGCAACCTCTGCCCTATTGCACAATAAAAAGTGCATTAACATGAGGTGTACTGATTCCAATAGCAGGGTTTTAGCC
The DNA here is from genome assembly GCF_014839835.1 of Dryobates pubescens. NCBI lineage: Eukaryota > Metazoa > Chordata > Aves > Piciformes > Picidae > Dryobates > Dryobates pubescens. Next base: position 5,376,401 of record NC_071621.1, read on the forward strand.
TGTCTTTTCTTCCTTACTCACAATGCTCCCTAGGTCTCTGTGGCACATGGCTCTCTGGCCATGTACGGTTGCCCTACTTAATGCCAGGCTGCAGACTACAGTGCAAGACAGGTAGAGGTCTCTTACCTTTGGTTCCCCTGCTGTAGGACAAGCACCATGGGGCAAGTGGGACAGCAGCCATCAGGTCCTGTGCCTTACCAGCTTAGAGTATCGAGGAGCTGTGTGGGCTGCCATGAAGCCTGAGAATGTCTTCTTGAAAATAATCAGGGAGTTTTGGGTCTGGACATGTCATAATTGAAACAAGCAAATATCAAAAATACATATAGGTGTTGAAATCCCATCACTCCAAAGCTAAGGGATATACAAAGGAAAACTATCTTCATCATTACTCTAAGTACGGTTTGTTCTTTCTGAAACTTGTAATTCCAAAGACTGCCATTCTCATCTTTCATTGTTCTTCCTCAAAGCATGGACTCTGTCTTCTGTGCAGCTGGTTTCCTTCTGCTCTGTTTCTTCTAACTGTTCTCAGATGCCCTGACAGATGCCCTATGAGGAGAGGCTGAGGGAGCTGGGATTGTTTAGCCTGGAGAAGAGAAGGATCAGGGGTGACCTCATTGCCCTCTACAACTACCTGAAAGGTGGTTATAGACAGAAAGGGTTTGGTCTCTTCTCCCAGGCAACCAGCACCAGAACAAGGGGACACAGTCTCAAGCTGTGCCAGGGGAGGTTTAGACTCGAGGTGAGAAAAAAGTTCTTCACTGAGCGAGTCGTTCGTCATTGGAATGGGCTGCCCGGCTAGGTGGTGGAGTCGCCGTCCCTGGAGGTGTTCAAGGGGAGATTGGACGTGGCACTTGGTGCCATGGTCTAGTTGTGAGGTCTGTTGGGACAGGTTGGACTTGATGATCCTTGGGGTCTCCTCCAACCTTGGTTATACTGTGATACTGTGATACATATGCCCTTTCTCATGAGACACATGGCTGGACTTACTGGGCATGCCTGCCTGCCCCTTCGACCTAAAAGATCCTCACATAAGCGTGATGCCATACAGGCAGAGGATCACATACCTTTCTTGCAATTTGATTGTTCAGTCTTCTACTGGAGAAAGACCACAAAATGGCTGAAGCAAACAGACCTACATTTTCTCCCAAATGAAATTTTTGATCACGTGAAGATCACACAGAGTCTCTCATATCAGAGTCCCTAAACTGATCTCCTCAAACTACAGGAGCCAAACTGCAACCCCACTTTGCAACCTGAGTGCCAACTCTACATTAAAAGGGATGATAGTAATGCATAATTAAAAGGTATGGCCATTTAAATTGTCGTGGGAATCCCTGAACTTCTAATAGGAACATTTTCAATAAAATACAATTGAATTTCAATGAATGTGTCTGGGCCTATAAATTCGCCTTTCTCTTATTTTAATTTGGTTTTGTTATCACAACACATTGGAGGAAAAAAAACAGAAAGAATTCCACTCAGAGCATAATGAATTATTGATTAAGCCAGCCAGATCAGTATGAATCCGTATTGAAAGCCAGAAGTAAATCAGTAAATGAAAGGGTTTTAAATATCTACTTACAAAAAAGGATTTTGGCAAACGCTGAAATGAATATCGGACAAAAATTATCTAATGGTCTGAAACATGGTTCCTAACTATCAGGTCAGTCCCTGATCTAAATGGATTGCAATTTGGAGTCTGAATTATGTGGGCAAATGAATACGATAAAGAAAACCGCTTGTAAAAGATCTAACACTGCAAATGTGGCAGCGTTTAAATCCCGATCATGTGAGAACATTTGTTATACAGACTAGGCAAAGGATTTGTGAAGGACAGGAAGACTGAAATGCCTTTCCCCAATAATAGCATAAAATGAATGTCCACTGAAATCAGTGCATACACATGAATAATTCATAACCTGGAAATATGAAGTTCTCCAAATGACAACTTTTCTGAGATCTGAAAGGTGATACACTTGGATAAAGGGATTTTTTTTTTTCTTTTATTGCATGCATGGTGCTGGCCTGTATCACAGTCTCACAGTCTCACAGTATAACTAAGGTTGCAAGAGACCCCAAGGATCATCAAGTCCAACCTGTCCCAACAGACCTCACAACTAGACCATGGCACCAAGTGCCACGTCCAATCTCCCCCTGAACACCTCCAGGGACGGTGACTCCACCACCTCCCTGGGCAGCACATTCCAATGACGAACGACTCGCTCAGTGAAGAACTTTTTCCTCACTTCGAGTCTAAACCTCCCCTGGCACAGCTTGAGACTGTGTCCCCTTGTTCTGGTGCTGGTTGCCTGGGAGAAGAGACCAACCCCTTCCTGTCTACAACCACCTTTCAGGTAGTTGTAGAGGGCAATGAGGTCACCCCTGATCCTTCTCTTCTCCAGGCTAAGCAATGGTAGTGAGCAGACTAAATTCATCCTCAACTTACACAAGTGCAATTGCTGTTGCACACAGTGCTGCTACCCATTCACATATTATTTAATTCAAGGCAGTCTTAAAAACAAACAAACAAAAAAAAGGGTCAGATGAAATGGAAATGATGGCTTTTCAGAAAATGGCTAATGTGTATTATCCCATATCCCACTGATTACAAGATTACTTCTACTCTCCCTTATCTCTTATAGTTTTCAAAATGTGAAAATGCATAGATAGGCACCTAATCTTTTGAGTGATAATAGAATGGAAGAACTGATAGAATCGTATCATAGAATTAATAAGGTTGGAAAATACCTCAAAGATCATCAAGTCCAACCTGTCACCCAACACCTCATGACTACTAAACCATGGCTTCAAGTGCCACGTGCAATCCCTTTTTGAACACCTCCAGGGACGGTGACTCCACCACCTCCCTGGGCAGCACCAGAATCCAGGAGCCTACCCTCAATCTCATCCCACTCATCCTGAACTCTCCAGTTTTGTGCCATTTTTTTTCTTGCACAACTTTTTAGAATACAGTCTACACACACACATATACACACACAATCACAACGCTTCATAAAACTTAGTAAAAATGCACTGGGGGACCAACAGATGTAGAGTAGTAACTCTAAGAGCAACTCAGAGTAGCAACAGATGATTTTGCCCTTAAAAACACACTTTTATTGGTAAAAATAAGTTTCAAAGGGATGATGACAAGTATTGAACAAAAGCCATTAGTCATTCACAAACATGCTCCCAGTTGTATCCCTTCCTCTGTTCTCTGCTCCCTCAAAAAGTTTTCTTCAATTATGACTTAATAAATTTTCTCTATAGGAGTAACTATTACTTGAACCTTTCACTTAACTGTATTCCTTGAAAGCAGTGCACAATTTCAGTTAAGAAGCCTGTCTTTTTTTCCCTTTAATAAAGAACCCTCCTAACTGGAAGTAACATTTGTAAAAAAAGTTATGCGGTCATGAAGTAATATTTATTTTTTTTTTTTTGTTGTTAAATACTGCATCAGGAACCTTACAAATGACCTCAAGTGGCACATTGTTACCTCATGGCTTAACTGCTACAATAAAAACCGCTGGAATCAGAAGCATTTCGATGTCATTTGCCCCAAGAAAGCTGAACTGACCATATTATAAAGTGGCCAAGGATGGTAATAGCATCCTAGCCTGTATCAGAAAAATAAAAATTAAAAAAGAGCCAAACCAAAAAAACCCAAACCCAAGCACCAAACAACAAGGCAACAAGAAACCACCTATGCCACTCACCTTATTGACAAACTCTAAGTCAAATTTGTCTCAAGAAATTCTTAAACATTCTTAAAACATCTCTTTTTTTTTTGGGTTCTTTTAGAGTAGAAGCCATACACCAAAATCTTTCTGCTTAGAAAATATCAAATCTGTAGTCCTGTGTATGAAGAGAACAGGAAATACTTAGATTCCAACCAGACATATTCAGTAAACACTAATATGAGATTTTTGAAAGGAAAATATAGAACAAGGAATATATATTAAAAACAAATTTCCAGGTCTATTAGATTTTCTATAAATGTTGATACTATATTAGAAAGTATGACCATATAATTAATGTAACTGAAAATAGATGACCTATATGCTAAGAAGCCCACAAGTGTGTTTCTACATGGTGAGGCAGGGCAGGCGGGTCAACAGTGTCAGCACACATTTCTGCTCATCATCTGGGACAGGCGATAGACCCCTGTACACCAGCCTTCCCTCCTCGATCTGGCTCCCCACTTTGATGCCATAGAGAGTAATTTTCTCCTAAATGATATTCAGGAAAGAGAGATGCTTAGAAATTGTTAGGGCCGTGGCACTCCTGAAGACGTTAGGTCAAACTCAACTATGAGCTCCTTATTCTTGTTATTTTAACGATCTAATAAATGTTTGGAGCATTTCAGAATAAACACTTTCTCAAGCAGCATTCAAGGCTGAAATTGTTTCTCAAATGCAAGAGTTAAGAGGCTGTCAAAATCTTACAGGCACTAATGAAGATGAATGTCTGCTTGAGAGTTTACATGAAGGCTAGTAAGGCTATCATGACCAATTTTTAAGTAAATCATATTTCTTTAGAGATGAAATGTTCTATTCTGAGCAAAAGATTCTGTCAAAAAGCACTATAGGATTATGGGCATTCTGTAAGTCGACACTTTTCTAGTTTGATTTATATATATATATATATAAAGGATAATATGTTTCTTCTAACTACAAGTGAAAATTGTTCAGTAGGATGTGAAATTCAATTTGATTTCTTTCACCTTTGGAGAACTACAGGAGACCCAGGAGAGCAGCAGAGGACACTGTAATCAAGAGAAAATGGGATGACAAGTAATCAAAATAAGATAAAATAGAATATCAAACAAAAGAAAATCACTTTGTGATGTTATGTTAATAGAAAATGGGAGGAAGATTTTTCAGAACAGAATATTTTATCTTTAAGCCTGGGAGAAAGTTCTCCCAGTTTAGAAGATTTTAGATCTGAATCCTAGTCTAAAATGTAGGGAGCTTTAGTCTTCAGAACTGTTGGTCCAAAAGCTCAGCTTCTCACACCCTTACTTATGTTCATGCTTTATCAGCCTTTCCTTAAGATCACAAAATTAACATGCTGCACATGCTTTATTCTGCCTGAAGTTTCTGTTGTCAAGAAAATAATTCTTTGGACATAATATTTTTTCCAGCAATGAGAAACTCACTTATGCACAGAGCTTGTTAAGTTCTGGTTTTGCCTTTGCCCTGAAGGCACAAGCCCCAAAACATGCCCTAACCCAGACAATGGGCACCTGTGAATGTGCAAATCTGGACACCTCCTGGGGTCCAGATGGTCCAGGCAAGTGCGTAATGCATATAATTAAACTTGTAACAAACCTGTGAACTGTGTGTGCCCCTGGCCATGTTTGGATATGCCCCATCCTATAGGTTCAGCTATCAGGTTCCTCTGTTACCAAAGGGCATTAATTGTTTGTGGAGAGTATTTAAACCAGCCAACACGGTAGGCAACTTGCCTTGTTCTCACCAAGGAAGCAATAAGAATCACATAATCACAGAATCACAATCACAGAATTAACCAGGTTGGAAAAGACCTTCAAGATCATCTAGTCCAACCTATCACCCAACACCATCTAATCAACTAAGCCATGACACTAAGTGCTTCATCCAGTCTTCTCTTAAACACTTCCAGGGACAGTGACTCCACCACCTCCCTGGGCAGCACATTCCAATGGGCAGTCACACTTTTTGTGAAGAATGTCTTCCTAACCAGCCTAAACCTCTCATGTTGCAGCTTGAGACTGTGTCCTCTTGCTCTGGTGCTGGTTGCCTGGGAGAAGAGACCAACCCCACCTGGCTACAACCTCCCTTCAGGTAGTTGTAGATGGCAATACGATCTCCTCTGAGCCTCCTCTTCTCCAGGCTAAACACCCCCAGCTCCCTCAGCCTCTCCTCATAGGGATTGTGCTCCAGACCCCTCCCCAGCTTTGTTGCCCTTCTCTGGACATGTTCCAGCAACTCAACATCTTTCCTAAACTGAGGGGCCCAGAACTGGACACAGGACTCAGGGTGTGGCCTAACCAGTGCCGAGTACAGGGGCAGAATGACCTCCCTGCTCCTGCTGACCACACTGTTCCTGATTCAGGCCAAGAAGCCATTGGCCTTCCTGCCCACCAGGGCACACTGCTGGCTTATGTTCAGCCTAATAGTCCCTTTCTGCCTGGCTGCTCTCCAGCCACTCTGTCCCCAGCCTATAGTGCTGTATGGGGTTGTTGTGGCCAATGTGTAGAACCCGGCACTTGGATGTGTTAAATCTCATGCCAGTGGAGTCTCCTCATCTGTCCAGCCTGTCGAGGTCCTTCTGCAGAGCTCTCCTACCTTCTAACAGATCAACAAACCACACATGGCCTTGCACCTGGATCAAGCCAATCAACACTCCTACAACCTCAGGATGGAGCAGAAGAGAAGAGAGAGGCCCCTTAGCCCTCTCTGAGCCAAGAGTCACTTGAATTACAGTCACAGCACCTGGGAAGGTAACAGGCAGAGGAGCAAGCCATAATCTGCTACAGAATTCCCCTTGTGGGAAACCACAGATCGCAGCACCTTTATTTCCAATTTAAATCAGTGTACTGGAAATTCCCAGATTTGTGCTTAAATTGTTTAACTGTCTTCATATGTGGAATGCATGTATTATTCACAACTGAGTAACAGAACTTGTAAATATAATTTGTAAATAAGTTATGGCAGTGTTTGAAGATACCACTGCCAGAAAACACTAAATATAAAATATATAAATTTATGCATTTTATTACAATCTTCTAAATTAATTAAATTACTATTTAGGAAAACACATCATAGTTGGAATCCACTTTGCATAGATGAGGGTGAAACAAGGATCCTAGAGGTCATGAACCAATTCATGAAAGCAAACCAACTAAATATTTACCTGGTTTTGAACCTTGTGGATTTAATTTAGCCAAACTAAGCAATGAGCAAAAGGAAATTTAACAATGTAAAGGAGCCCTATCTCCAAAAATTTAGGCAATTGTGTAAACAAAGAAATAAAATTAGAAACAAAATTAGAAAATTAGAAAATTAGAAACAAAAATTAGAAAATTAGAAACAAAGAAATAAAAGTATCTCAAAACATGCAAAGAATCTTCTGCCTCATGGCTTTATATATCAGGTGATAATGAGCGGTCACAATAGTGCAAACCAATACTAATAGTGCAAAAACCAATACTAATAGTGCAAACCAATACCTCCAGTCCTGGCTCACTGGAGAGCTCCCAGGTGACTGGAAACTGGCCAATGTGGTGCCCATCCACAAGAAGGGACAGATGGAGGAACCCGGAAACTACAGGCCTGTCAGCCTGACCTCAGTGCCAGGGAAAGTGATGGAACAGATCATCTTGGGGGCGATAACTGCGCACCTGAAGGACGGCCAAGGGATCAGGTGCAGCCAGCATGGATTTAGGAAGGGCAGATCCTGCCTCACCAACCTGATCTCCTTCTATGATCAGGTGACCCACCTGGTGGATGTGGGGAGGCTTGTGGATGTAGTCTACCTGGACTTCAGCAAGGCCTTTGACACCGTCCCCCGCAGCAAACTGCTGGCTAAGCTGTCAGCTCGTGGCTTGGACAGCAACACTCTGTGCAGGGTTGGGAACTGACTGAAGGGCCGAGCCCAGAGAGTGGTGGTGAATGGTGCCACATCCAGCTGGCTGCCAGTCACCAGTGGTGTGCCCCAGGGATCAGTGCTGGGCCCCATCCTCTTCAACATCTTCATTGACGATATGGATGAGGGGGTTGAGTCAGGTTGTAGCCAGGAAGGGGTTGGTCTCTTCTCCCAGGCAACCAGCACCAGAACAAGGGGACACAGTCTCAAGCTGTGCCAGAGGAAGTTTAGGCTCGAGGTGAGGAGAAAGTTCTTCACTGAGTGAGTCATTCGTCATTGGAATGTGCTGCCCAGGGAGGTGGTGGAGTCACCTTCCCTGGAGGTGTTCAAGAGGGGATTGGACGTGGCACTTGGTGCCATGGTCTAATCATGAGGTCTGTGATGACAGGTTGGACTCGATGATCTTTGAGGTCTCTTCCAACCTTGGTGATACTGTGATACTGTGATGTTCTGTCTTTAGCACTCCTACATTGAAAACTGTTGATTGAGCTACATTTTGTTTTCTGTTCTGCTGAATGACACTTTCAAAGCTTTTCTCCTTGTCATTCATGAACTTCAAGGATGTATCCGTCTCTCTGCTAAGCAGCAGCAATCACTGTCTGCAATCACCCAACTCTATGGAGAGGTGCATATGGCTATATTGCAGGCTGCTGTTGGGCAGATGCATGCACAGAGGAGATGCATTGGACAACTCCAGCCTAGGGGTCTCCCAGCCCCAAGGCAGCCAGTGAGCTGCAGATATTTAGGCTGTGTCCCATGTCAGACTCTCAGGAGGAAGGCAAGAAAGGAATATTGTCAACAGGGGAATTTCCTGTGGTTTCACAGCTTTGGTACTCCAGGGTCTTTTGGTTTCCGTTTTCCCTCTATACAGAGCTTAAAGGCAGATGTTTTCTCTAAGATCATGAAGTGATGGTGACAGACCAAGGATATAGGAAGTAGAGGAATACACTTGGAGAGAACTGCAGAAGTTACAGTAGACATCACCATTCTCACAAACCTTCTGCTTCATGTTCAGCTGGTAAATGGTGGCACTTATCTGCAGGGAGGCAGCTACTAGCTTTATTGCTGAGGTAATGCTTGACATTCATGAAGCATTTCAGTGAAGAGTCTTCACACTTACCAGTAGGGGTGGATTTTTGGGAGGTTATGATAGCCACTCTCTCCATTTATGTAACACTATTTTTTCTGAGAAACTGTCCTAGTTAAGTCTTTTCTTTTTTGTTTTTCATATTAGACATAAACCATGACATTTTTAACCAACCATCTGCATAGCACATATGCATGTGAGTTTTCCAATAAACTGGATCCTCTTGGGAATGCATGGAGCATACAAACATCAGAACCACCTTCATTTTTTTCAGATCAAGGCAGAAGTTCCTACTCACACCTGCTTAGTCAGTTTTGATAAAGCACGGTAAGGACAAGATTTTACTTCTACTTGATGCTGTGTGCAAACTACTGACAAGCTCTGCTTGCCAGAAGCAGTCTCTCTCTGTGCCCAGAAAGTGCACAGGCATGATACAGGTATTGGTACAAAACACAGTTTTGTCAACAGCTTCTCTTCCAAATAGCATCTTTAGTGCCCATGTGCAGGATCAGGTAACCTATTCACGCTCTTTAGGAACTGCCAGTAAAACCAACTTTGTGCTTTCAATCAGCTGAAGAGGTTATTCATTCAGCTCAAAGTCAACGGGTCCAGGAACAAGTATTTTTTTCAGGGTTTCATGACATGTTAATGCATATTATATTAATGTGGCCACAAGTGCATTTGTAGGTCTGCTTGCTAGTTGATCAGAGTTACCTCACAGCACTTTCACAGGGAGCAATACACTATTCACTTTTTGCTAACACTCTGTTTTGAAGAGTGTTGTAAAAGAGTGTCCTTATGAGTAAGTTGTAATCCTGATGTTATTATATTCCCTGAACTGAAAAGTGCTACTCCTCCTTGACAAGTTTTCTAACTCCCACTGCCTACAGTTACAGAAATGCCTCACTCAGCTTTAGCTAATTGCTGCCAGTTAGGCAAGAAGAAAGTGATGATTTCCCCTTGTCAAACATTTCTGAAAAACAAACCACAAATTCGAGCAGAACGAGCAGCTTCCAGCTTATGATACTGCACTGCCTGGGAAAAAAATAAATAAATAATGTGCTTTAGCTACAGATTTTTGTTGCTGCTGCCTGTCCCTACGCCCACTGCCTTGAGTGCTATGCACTGTCATTTCCATCTCTTCTCCTGACCCTTGATTTCTCCCCTTCCAGTCTTGGGTCTGTCACAGGTAATTATCTATCATTTGAGCTCTGACATGTAACTACAAGCAGAGGACACCTGATCTCTCACAGTGCTTGCTGATGAAACGTAGTAGGGTTGCACACATCACAAAAAATGTCAAATAAAGTCCTGGCAGTCTTTCCTGTGGCAGGGATATTAGCACACTATATGTGAGCAAAAGACGAAGAAGAAGAAAAAAATTGAATGGGGCAGTTAGTTATCTGAGTAGTCTCTTGTTTGTTTGCTTGCTTTTCTTTCCTTTTTTTTTTTTTTTCTAACTGGCAAATGCACTGCAAAAATGATTTATTTTTTTTTAAAGTAACTGTATAAAACACATTTTCTGTTACCAAGTTCAATTGTGTTCTTCAGAAGTTTTGGGAAGCTGCTTATCCAGGTAAAGAGTAGGAATCATAACATGTATCTTCTCTGACCCATTACATCTAAGTACTATAAAAATCAAGCTCAGAACCAGACACGTACTATAAATTGAATAATAAATATTTCTAATGCCATATCTGTCTTTTTGTGATTATTCTACAGAAGCAGCTTAGTGTGTTGAATATATTGATCCATTAATAATTAGAGTTTACATATACATACATAGAATAAACCAGGTTGGAAGAGACCTTCAAGATCATCGCGTCCAACCCATCAACCAATCCAACACCACCTAAACAACTAACCCATGGCACCAAGCACCCCATCAAGTCTTCTCCTGAAAACCTCCAGTGATGGCGACTCCACCACCTCCCCAGGCAGCCCATTCCAATGGGCAATCACTCTCTCTGTATAGAACTTTTTCCTAACATCTAGCCTGAACCTCCCCTGGCACAGCCTGAGACTGTGTCCTCTTGTTCTGGTACTGGCCGCCTGGGAGAAGAGACCAACATCCGTCTGTCTACAACCTCCCTTCAGGTAGTTGTAGAGAGTAATAAGGTCACCCCTGAGTCTCCTCTTCTCCAGGCTAAGCAACCCCAGCTCCCTCAGCCTCTCCTCATAGGGCTTGTGTTCCAAACCCCTCACCAACTTCGTTGCCCTTCTCTGGACTCGTTCCAGCAAGTCAACCTCCTTCCTAAACTGAGGGGCCCAGAACTGGACACAGGACTCGATGTGTGGCCTAACCAGTGCAGTGTACAGGGGCAGAATGACCTCCCTGCTCCTGCTGGCCACACTGTTCCTGATGCAGGCCAGGATTACAACCTACAAAATACCAAGTGAAAATATACATGTATGTTTGTATCATTCATCTCTCATTTGAGTTCTCAAATCTTGCTTATAGTATTTTTTTCTATTTTTTGATAAGATTGTGGGATGCTTTATTGATTGTGACTTGCCATCATTTTTGTAAAAGCATAATCCTATTGATGTCATAACATTCCTGAGGTTGTTAGACATCATGTCACGGATTAGAAGGGTCTTTAATTTGAGTAGCAAGAACACAGAAAGCCATAAAAGTCTCAAAACAGCAAATCTAACTTAATTTGTTGTGACAGAAAGTGAAGATGAAGGAATTAAAACTGCAATGACTTTAATTTGAACTGTTGTAAATGTTCAGGCTTATGTGGGTTGAATTTGAATTACATAAAATCAAATTAATTTCTTACATAGTCTTTTTTGAGAACTGTAATTTCACCCAACATGTTTAAGGAGTTTGTTGACACGGCTGGGATAATTGTATTTGAAAAATCAAACCAGAAAGCAGACATAATTTAAGACAAATACAGTTTCTTTTTAGACGAAGTTAGTGGCAAATAAAGCTTGCAAGGTCATTCAACCACCTATTCCTGAGTTCATCCCAGGAACATGAAATCTCTCCCTTTGACACTCGACATTTTTGAGGTCTCCTGGTTTTGCAGCATTACACTGTACTGGTTTAGAACCAATACTTGCATTGGGAGCAGTCATTTCAGACTGCACATCAGTAAATTTGCTGACGACACCAAGCTGGGGGCAGGAGTTGATCTGCTGGAGGGTAGAGAGGCTCTGCAGAGGGACCTCGACAGGTTGGACAGATGGGCAGAGTCCAACGGCATGAGATTGAACACATCCAAGTGCCAGGTTCTGCACATTGGCCACAACAACCCCATGCAGAGCTACAGGCTGGGGTCAGAGTGGCTGGAGAGCAGTCAGGCTGAGAGGGACCTGGGGGTGCTGGTCGATGGTAGACTGAACATGAGCCTGCAGTGTGCACAGGCAGCCAAGAGGGCCAATGGCATCCTGGCCTGCATCAGGAACAGTGTGGCCAGCAGGAGCAGGGAGGTCATTCTGCCCCTGTACACTGCACTGGTTAGGCCGCACCTCGAGTCCTGTGTCCAGTTCTGGGCCCCTCAGTTTAGGAAGGAGGTTGACTTGCTGGAACGAGTCCAGAGAAGGGCAACGAAGTTGGTGAGGGGTTTGGAACACAAGCCCTACGAGGAGAGGCTAAGGGAGCTGGGGTTGCTTAGCCTGGAGAAGAGGAGACTCAGGGGTGACCTTATTACTCTCTACAACTACCTGAAGGGAGGTTGTAGACAGACGGATGTTGGTCTCTTCTCCCAGGCAGCCAGTACCAGAACAAGAGGACACAGTTTCAGGCTGCACCAGGGGAGGTTCAGGCTGGATGTTAGGAAAAAGTTCTATACAGAGAGAGTGATTGCCTATTGGGATGGGCTGCCTGGGGAGGTGGTGGAGTTGCCATCATTGGAGGTTTTCAGGAGAAGACTTGATGGGGTGCTTGGTGCCATGGGTTAGTTGCTTGGGCGGTGTTGGATTGGTTGATGGGTTGGACGCGATGATCTTGAAGGTCTCTTCCAACCTGGTTTATTCTATATATTCTATGTATTCTGTCTACCTTAACAAACACAGCCTCGTTGCTCTGCAGTGCTTCTCTGTGAAGTAATTTCACATTAAGAGGACCACATTGCACAGCTTTATTGTTAAGCGTTGGATTGTTGAAATCTTCTTTATATCTGATTCAGTCTGCACTGTGACAAACAGAAACAAGAAAAACAGGGTTTTTCTCTTAAGTCAAAACTTTACAGCTCCTTTATGAATTCTGGGGAAATGCACAGTATGAGCTGATAAATCCTCTGGAGTGTTTATGAATGTGTGCATCATTAGCTGCAGGGGGAGAAGGGATTGGCAAGAGCACTGTGGATATGATCCCATTTGCATCTGCACAGTGGCAACTGACAGCTTTTAAAGAGAGCTTTTTCTTTCTGACTCTGGTTATCTGCTCATATGACTCATGTGAATATAGAGCTCTGATCATTTGTGTTGGGTTGATATGGTGTTTGCTGTTTCACATGAGTGGATAATCATGGATAGAAAGGAAAAAATATCTTTAATAGATGGGAAGTAGTGCTGTTCAAGAAAAACAAGCTTCCTTTATATCTTTCCATCCATTCTTTCATAGAGTAGTGAAGATGTAAAAATGAAGATTAGCTTGCAGAACATAGCAAATACACTGCAGATGTAAATATTACAGTAGTAGAAAAGGTCATTACCCAATGTACAACAAGAGAATAGGGAAGAACAGGCAGACCAGAAAGGATTCAGCTGATGAATTCTGCAGATCTTTTGAATCCAGATCTGCAACACAGCTATGTCCCTCAAGCTTAGTCATCTCAACCTCAAAGCCTATTTCTCTCCACTGATTATAACGGGAATGTAATTTTCATTATTAAAACTCTGAATTATTGCACGTGACAGAATGTTTTAACTCTTTAATAATCTCTACATTTAATTAAAGAAATCATGCTCACAGGAATGACTGGCAATTTGACTATATCCTTACTTAATAGATTGCAGCAGACATAAAAGCATTGTTTTCTGGTATGACAGAGTTTAGCCACATTTAACAGCCCCAGAACTACGGCTTGACTTGGCTTCAGTGTAATATTGATGGTCATAACAAACTCTTTGGGTATGCACGTGGTATTAACCACCTTTCCCAAACGTGATCTGTCATTCAGAAAAGTGAAAAAAGGCCACAAGGCAATTTGCATTAGTACATTATTTCATGAAAAAGAGAACATCCTAATTTCTTAATTAATGTCATGCTGCTGCACTCCAATTGATACAGCAGTTTTTCAAAGTACTATATACTTATCTTTTCTATTCAAACACTTCATAAGACATCTTGATGGAAATCATCTGGCTGTGCAGTCACCTCACTGGGCCACTCTGTCTTTCCCTAGCTTTTTACATTTCTTTTTTGCTGCTCTGCAATCTTAAGGGTTTTTCTCATTCTGCAGTACATCAGAAAGTATAATCAATGCAAGGGGAAAGCTATGTCAGCATAAGAATTAGTAAACAGGGTAACTGGTTCAGCTTGAGATTTTCTGTATTGCATTGCATTGCTTTAGAGATACAGAGGTATCCCTTCTCAGTCTTCTAATCTTAGTTTTTCCTTAGCACTGAGGAATAAAGTAGTAGTTCCTGTGCCAAAGGCAGTTCAATATCGACTTTGTCAAAATCATTCAGTGAGTGTACAAGTCAGAAACATGCACTGTGCCACAACATTTGAGATATGACCCCACAGCATCCTAGTAAAAGTCCATCGACGTGGAGACTTGCTCCACAGGATCCGGTTTCAAAGTACTGCTTGTGAACAAAACAATCTCAACTCCTCTGCAAATGTATTTTCAACTATTTCAAAGTTAGGAAAGCCTTCAAGTATTTATCTTGAGTATTTTGTGTGCACCTCTGTGGTGGCTTTAGGCTACACCTTTAAAATTTAGTTACAGATTTTGAGCAGAAAAGTAGAAAAATATAAATAAATCACTATTGGGTTTAAAAAGGAAAACAAAAGATTATTCTAAACAAATTCATTGGTTAACTATATAGGATAAGAGGAGCTGTACCATAACAATTCTTCCCTTTTTTCTTCTCTTCTGATCTCGATGAGTTTTGCCTTGGGAGAGAAAATCTGCATGCTTTGGCTGGCTTTGGCTAAGTCTAATCCACTGCTTCTCTCTCTGCTCCTTTCTCTCTTGGAACAGGGAGGTAGGGGAAGGGGTGAGGCAGTGGAATGGCTTCCCTGGTCTCTTGACCAGGGGAATTTTCATGTAGTTTGCTGATTGTAAATATCTGTATAACGTAAATACTGTATATTTTGTGCATATTCATTTCATTCCATTGTAGAGTGTAGATTTTGCTTGTAAATACAAATTCATTTGCTTCTAACTGAGTTGGTCTGGCAAAAGTTAATGCTGGGGGGAAACTTCAACCCACCACAAACTATGTCTCCGGGAGCAGTATTACCTCAATTGAGAGCACACAACAGTTAAAGAAATTAGTAAAAAGTGATAATTTTCCTCCTTCCTAGGTTTCTTTTGCCTTGTTCCACTCTGTAAAATGAGTGTAAAATGACTGCTACGATGGTGCACTACACTAGGGGAAAAGAATATTCTGAAGATAGATATTTTCAAAGAATATAAATGTTAAATGTTGTACTGAGAAAACAGATGCCAACCGTAATGGTACTATTAAAACTTCCTAGTACAGAAAGGCCTTAAATTGTGTACTGACTTCTCACTGCTTCTGAATGACTTTTTGTTTTTCCTGACAGACCTGCTTCAGCAATGTATTTCTCCTTTATCATGTAGAGAAAGACTGCAAAATAGGTAAGGATCTCAGCTATGGAAATAAGCCAGAATCCCTTAAATTATGTGGGACTGTAAATGCTACCTCCCATAGGATTTACATCACTTTGTAAGACCTGTCAGTATTTGTGTATAAATTTAGAAAGATGTTGATAATTACAGATCTACTTACAATAGCAGCTCCACAACCTGATCTGAAATATTCTGTCTGTGACTCACTGGGGCCCAACAGTTCTTCAGAAAAATCACTAGAAATAGGAAGGGTCAGTGGAAACCTTTGGGTTAAATTGTAAACCAAAGAAGAAGTTGGTAACTTGCAGTTTTCATTCTTTCTTTGTTTCTGTCTTTTATGTAGTATTGATAGTTCATCACTATTGCTTTTATAACCTTTTCTATGGTGTAGACTACTGATGAAATTGCAAATAAATTCATCCGACAACTGCTATGAAGTTTGTTTTGTATATACTTTCCTGAATATAGCATCAATAAATGGTATTTTAGTATCTAGAATTATTGGCTATTTAAGTGTTGGTGGCTGTTCTTTATGTTCTTTGGAAGAATCAGAGTCAAACCCCAGGAAGCAGATCAGCTCCACTCCCTCTTGGTGGAATGGGAGAGAGAACTAGAAAAGCAAAAGTGAGAAAACTCATGGATTGAGATAAAGACACTTTAATAAGTAAAGCAAAATGCTGTGTGTGTAAGCAAAGCAAAATGGTGAATTTATTCATCGCTCCCCATCAGCAGGCAGGTGTTTGAGCATCTCCAAGAAAACAATGCTCCATCACATGTGCAACAGTTACTTGGGGAGACAAAAGCCATCACCCCAAATATCTTGCTTCCCTCAGATTTATATGTTAATCATGATTTTGTAGGTATAGAATAACTCTTGGTTCAGTTGAGGTCAGCTGTCCCAGCTGTGCCCCCTCCCAGCTTCTTGTACACCTCCAGCCCACTCACTGGTAGGCTGTGGTAAGAATCAGGAAAGGTCTAGACTCTGTGTAAGTGCTGCTCAGCAGTAACTAGAACATCTCCATGTTACCAGCATTGTTCTCAGCACAAATTCCAAACACAGCCCCACACCAGGTACTATGAAGAAAATTAACTCTATCCCAGCCAAAACCAGCACAAGGTGTGACAGAAACTAGCTTTTAACCAGCAAGTCATTAACTCAGCCTCACTCTCTTACGTACTTGAAAATGTTTCCAATTCCTGTTATTTTCTGCATGACCTTAAATTACAAACTTAATAAAATAAGAACTGTGAATGAGATCTTTAAATGTTGATAAATTTTACGTCTCTCCTGTAGTGCTCAAAAGCTCTTCCATGTTGTTGGCTGTTTTAATTTAAAGAGAGGAAGGTAAATGAAATGGATGGATGGATCATGGAAATTAGCTACTTGGATATAACTGAAGCCCTCGTTCTCTATTTAATGTGATAGTCTCCTTCCTAGAGAAATACAAAAATGACAGCACCTGCCCTTGCTGTTTGTTGTTAAGCTCATCTGCATTTTTTCAATTATGAAATAACTCATCCTAGAAACCCAAGGGAACATGAATTATTAAACAAGCTAAGACTAAAATCTAATGGGAAATCATAAGATTAATATCAATTATGCAGTGAATATACCTTTTGAAGTTTATTCAGAGTAGACAGACTCTCTATTTATATATGAACAGACAGTTTACTTTTAAGGTACTCTGGTTTAGTACACTGGGTTTTATATACACAGCGAACGTTACCCTCTGCAAAGAACTGCAATTCTTCTAAAAAAAATAATAAAGACAAATAGACAATGTACTTCATTATATATGGAAATCACTGGCTTTAGACTCTGATGAATGCTTTTCAGAAAGATGAAATTATAGCTATAAACCTGAAGCAATCAAGACTTTACTAGGTTTGAGATTATTCAATACATAGAATACACAGAATACATAGAATAAACCAGGTTGGAAGAGACCTCCAAGATCATCGTGTCCAACCCATCAACCAATCCAACACCACCTAAACAACTAACCCATGGCACCAAGCACCCCATCAAGTCTGCTCCTGAAAACCTCCAGTGATGGCGACTCCACCACCTCCCCAGGCAGCCCATTCCAATGGGCAATCACTCTCTCTGTATAGAACTTTTTCCTAACATCTAGCCTGAACCTCCCCTGGCGCAGCCTGAGACTGTGTCCTCTTGTTCTGGTACTGGCTGCCTGGGAGAAGAGACCAACATCCGTCTGTCTACAACCTCCCTTCAGGTGGTTGTAGAGAGTAATAAGGTCACCCCTGAGTCTCCTCTTCTACTGCACCGTTGTGTTTCTTAAAAAGCAGAGACTCACGTCACCAACTTTTGATGGATACAAGCACCATTCCATACAATAGAAGCAGACCTAATCTGGGTCTCAGGATTACCTTCCTTACATCAGAAGATTTGTTTTACCTTGGAAAGTTACCAGACAACTTGTTTGCTTGTTTTTATTATTATCATTCAACATCTAAATTTGACTGCAGAAGTCTGACCATGGATGCCTAGGGAGATTGTACAACCAAAGGGTACTATATATTTACAAAGTTTTCAAGTTTTCTTTGTAGTCCAAAACTAGATTTAGTTGAATTGATTTTACTTAACTTATTTTTAAATTTTAAAATGTTTAAAATACTGATTTCGCTAGAACCAGAAGACGTGCAAAATAATTCACAGATTTGCACATTTCTAGATACAATTTCAACTGCCTTTTCCAATTATATTTTCAAGAATGTTTTATCATAATATTTGTTCAATCGATTAGAATCTTTATTTCCCTGTTATAAATAAAAACAAAAAAAATGGGTAGTGCCTATGTCTTGCAGTTTCATATTTGCACAAAAACTAATTCTACACTATGTCATCTTTCCTCTCTTTAAAAATAATTTCTAAGGAAATGTGTTTAGAAAGAAGTTTAATGTCATTCATTTACTTAGACTCCTACCTCGAGTACTGTGTCCAGTTCTGGGCCCCTCAGTTTAGGAAGGATGTTGACTTGCTGGAGAGTGTCCAGAGAAAGGCAACAAAGTTGGTGAGGGGCTTGGAACACAAGCCCTATGAGGAGAGATTGAGGGAGCTGGGGTTGCTTAGCCTGGAGAAGAGGAGGCTCAGGGATGACCTTATTGCTCTCTACAACTACCTTAAAGGGGTTTGTAGACAGGCAGAGGTTGGTGTCTTCTCCCAGGCAACCAGCATCAGAACAAGAGGACACAGTCTCAGCCTGCACCAGGGGAGGTTTAGGCTGGAGGTTAGGAGGAAGTTTTACACAGAGAGAGTGATTGCCCACTGGAATGGGCTGCCTGAGGACGTGGTAGAGTCACCATCACTGGAGGTGTTCAGGAGGAGACTGGATAGGGTGCTTGGGTGCATGGTTGGTGGTGTTGGATGATAGGTTGGACACAATGATCTTGAAGGTCTCTTCCAACCTGGTTTATTCCATTCTATTCTATTCTAGTCTAGTCTAGTCTAGTCTACTCTACTCTATTCTATTCTACTCTACTCTATTCTATTCTATTCTACTCTACTTATCACTGTTGGAAACTAATCACTCCCCAACCTAAAGTATGTGATTATCACTTCTTCAGTATTGCATGCTATTAACTGAGACTGTGTCTTGTTATCTTGATCGAGGTTTACTTTCTGTATTTTAGACGATGGGGTAGCCAGCACATTTCTTTTGGCCAGCCTCAGTGGTGCCTAGGAAAAGGGAAATGAGTTCTCTCTGGATTTATTGTATAAGATGGAGTATATGTAACACAAAAAGCTGCAAAAATGTGAAAGGAAGGGCCACAACTTTTACTTTTTGCCTGTAACAGTACCTGTGTGACTGTACAGTGAACAATGCTTTATAGGCACTTATTTGGCTATTTACACCTCATGCTCCATTTAAATCCTACTAATTTTAATGTGTTTTCCTGCCATAATGTGTATCTCTTCCTGTGAAATTCATTGACTGTGCCATTCAAGTCCCTTTGGTTTTCATTTTGACAATTCACAACGATACAAAACAAATTCTTTGCAATCATTGATCCTGTTTCTGGCATTTCTAAGTGTATTAAAATGAAAGCTACATTGTGAATGTATTTGAAGGCAGGAAGATCAGCTAGTTGGGAGCATGCCAGTGTGTTTTTCAAGATAAGGTGCTTAACTGTACAACTTACCCAGTGAAGGATCACATCAAGGTACATGTGAGTGTTATTGTGAGGAAGGATTCTTGCTTTGCTTGCACACAATTACTTTGAACTGGATATAAAGGTAAAATGATCTTCTAAACTACATTTACCTGCTCTACACAATGGAATGTGTTCACACATGCATGTGTGCATATATATAACTTTGGACAATTTTTGGAATGAAGCAAATGTTTTACTGCTTTATGCAACTTTACATGAAGTAGTAAAACAAAAAGCAATTACAAAGTCTTACAATGACATAGATACGTTCAAGGTTATTCTGAGTCTTCCTCGTGGCAACACTGTATCTTGCTATAGAAAAGATGTTCTATCTGAACCATAGCTCTTGAACCCAGAAGTGATTAATTGCTTTGTAAGGAGTGAAAATTTCCACTTCAAGGTCTATAGCACATGATTCTTTAGTTTATGTAATACAGAAGTCTTTTTAACTTTCAAAAGCACAGCTATAAGTTCTCAGGCAATGGAAAATCATCCATTGTAGTAGTCAGACTCAGGATTTTGAGGTAAAGAACAGGAAAATGCAAATTTGATGAGCTACTATTAGGTCTTTTTCAAAGATGCAACAACAAACAAAATATCAGTGAGAATAAATGGCTACAGTAGTTAGTAAATGACAGGTTACTGCCTGAGTCACTTTTTAAAAACACAGTGCAAGCAAAGGGTACCTGGACATGGAATTATTTTGGTTTCTCCATCATAATTCCTCTGAGGAACTATCTTTTATGTTAAATGGATCCCTTGACACAGTAAGTATATTGCATTGACCTCCCATCGCTGTCTCCAAGATCTTTCCTTATTTCATCTCAACTCAACTCTACTCTTCAAGAACCAGCTTTTTTTTTTTCTTTCTGCAAAGAAACACTTAAGGAGGATTCCAAGCAAAGCTGATCAAAATAACATGCAACCCTTTTGCTGATGACTTGCTAAGTTTATTATTGCAAGAAGTCAAGTTTTCGATGCAACTCACAACTGAAGAAGCAAGTAGGACCTTGTAATCATTTCATGTATCAATGTTGCCACAGTGTGCTGCCTTCCCTGGTTTTGGTTTGTATCACACATATTCCACTGAGTCCTTGCATATGCTGCATGAAACACTGAAGCAGTTCAATGAAAACTCCTGTTTAGATGATACTACAAATTTCAAGGATTAAAATGTATAAATGATATACAAGAGAAGTCCTTAAGTCATCCACTGTATGCTGTATCTCTGCAAGGTATATATATGCTAACCCCCTACCAAATAACAGCTTGCCTAATTAGTAAGAATTCATCTCCGCCTCTATTGTTTCAATTAAAGAAGCTACTTTTCATTTCCCTTCTAAAGCCCTCTCACATAAAATGATTGAATTAGAATGCCAGATGCATTACCCTCCTGAGAAAATCCACAGAGATTTTACCAGCATGAGATGTGATCATTCTTCTGCGGGTGCTATGCCTACTGAAACTCATCATTTGTAATTCTAAAGTGCTCCAATTATACAGTGTTACTTTCATTTATTAAAACTTCTCCTGATTCCAATTTTAGTTTGGTTGCTTTTTTTTTTGGCATGTTTTTTTTTTTTTCCCAGGTATCAGGAGCAAAGGGAAGTAGTTGATCTGTTAAGCAGATAACGGTGGTTGCTATTTGTTTTGAGATTCAAAGGAAAATCTAGGTAACCTGTTTATACTCTTAGATGAGTGTCTAGTATGTGAATTAGAATCTTCCCCATGCCTCATCTTTCCTCTTTCCAGACTTATGACTGTCTTTGCAACATGCTCAGACTCCAGTGGAAGAGCTAGAACATGTTTTCCTTCTTTCAACCTAGGGGTAAGAAGCATTCCTACTGGTTGCTATAGCAGTTATAGTTAAGCTAGCCCCTCTCCACCACCACACCCCCCCCACCCCCCCCAATCCTATAGCAGGGTTTTGCACAGTAAACTATGATCTGAGAAGTCTTCTTCTCAACTTGAGACAGCAAGGTGTTCTTTGAATGATTATTCCTAAAATAAAATGAAGACAGCCACAGTATCAGATAGGCACTTGAGAATGCTGCCCTCTACTTGCTTAGCTCATGAAAGAAAATCTTTCTTCTGTGTGCAAATGCAATGCTTTAATCACTCGAGTAATGTTTTAGTATCTCAGGAGGATACCTGAGATACCCAGATGAGGTAAGTAGAATATTAGGGATCACTCAAGTGCCTAAATTTCACTCACATGCTTCTGGAAGCTGCTAGGTGTCGTTTGGACCTTGCCTCAGCTGGTTCATATAGCACAGGAGTGAAATTAAAGTGAAATTGCTAACTGTAAATTATTTACCAACATTAGTTTTAGAAAATGTCACTAAACGTAGAACACAGTAGGAGAGGTGCACTCTACAATGGGAGATTTTCAACAAAATGGCAGTTTTATGAATTACACTTTCAAGAAGCTGCATGCTTTTATATGCACTATCATTTTAACATGCACTATCATGTTTAATGCTTAGTTTGGCCCCTGCTCCTCACGCAATATTATACCAATTTTTTCTGGGCAGTCATTGCTGCACTTTTCTCATCTGTTTAGCCATCTGGGTCCTGTGGTGGCGTATACATGGTACATCATAAAAGAGAAGTGCCTGGCCTTTTCTCCATGCTGCCACATGCAGAGTTGTGA
This sequence comes from Dryobates pubescens, assembly GCF_014839835.1. Lineage (NCBI taxonomy): Eukaryota > Metazoa > Chordata > Aves > Piciformes > Picidae > Dryobates > Dryobates pubescens. The sequence continues at coordinate 5,398,725 of NC_071621.1, forward strand.
AGGCAGCAGGGGAAGAAGCAATGTGCTGGAAAGGTTTTTAAAACAACTAGGCAGCAGTGCTTTGTGTTGCTAAAGGGATCTGCAGCAACAGGAGGAGAGAATTAGTTTCCTTTGGAAGAGAACAAAGAGAGAAATTGACATTTAATCAACAGGGAAGGGAGAGGGAAATGAAGTACCTATGGAAAGGTAACGTTAATATTTCCATTTACAATTTAGGCAGCAGGGAATCACATCTCAACTCTGTTCTCTACATTAAATGACTGCTCCAAGAAAGCAAAAGAAAAAAGCTACTATGAAAGTCATTAGCAGGGACACAAATGTGTCTGACCCAGAGTAGATGTCCCAAAAATCTTGATCCCTGTATACCAAGAAGGTGACAGCTGAACCCATAGCCCAGGTGCTCAGAGGGCTCTCCCTGCACATCTCTCTTTTGCCACAACCCCAGGGTGCTGGCAGCTGTCATGGCCAAAATGGGGATTTTCTGGTGACTCATTAAATGTACTCCTGTAAGTTAAAGGCTCCATGATAAGACTGACCTTCTGAATGCCCTGGTGGTCTATTGAGTTGAGTAGTGCATGTGACAAGTCCCTAGCTAGGACACCAGATGACATCCTGCCTCTTTAGAGAGTCACTTGGGAGGCATAAAGAGACAATGGATAGGGCTGTCTAACTACAGACAGCCTTGGCTCTTAGTTAGTGACTAATTTTTCTTAGCAAACAGCCTGCAGGACATAACTGGTGTGTCAGGCAGTAATCTGCTCCTCTATGACTGCCACAGGCTCCCACATTCCTCGCTGGGAGCACGTTCTCTATCACAACACGGACTGCAAATGAGTGCCCATGAGGATTTATATATGCATGATCTTCAGTACTTTTCCATTTTCAGACCCTAGATGTGGCAAGCTGGTGTATCTGAATTTGTATTTGGTGAGTTTAAATCTACTGGTTCTAGGCTGGCTTTACCTTTTATGTTCTTTGATAAATAATTTAAGTCAGCATGTCCATTTTTATTACTGCTTAGTGAACTGGACCAGAGCACCAATCTGGCTGAAAAGCAGCCTGCCTAAAGCAAATCATTCAGGGCAGCTCCTCGTTCTGGCTTAGCAAGTAACCACATAAACATTTGTGCCAGAACATTGCAAAAGGTAATCTGGGGACAGAAATGAGTAGCTAGGTTGGGGGTTTTGCCAGAAATACTGGCTTATAATATCTAAACCTTGCGCTAAGCTCTACCCTTCATTGACTGTTGTGCAGTGCCTTCAGCATAGATCCAGGCTGTTGAATTTTTTTTTAAACTGTATCACAAAAGCTACTGCTTTAAGCACAAAACAAAACAATAGCATGCCCTTGTGCTGATTCTGACTCCCTATTGTGGTGAAGGCACATTACACCCCAAATTATGCCCCCAGGTACTGAAACTTGTCCCAGCATGTGTAGAGACATCCCCCTCCTTTCACGAGGGGAACAAAGGCCAAGGCGTCAGTCAGGCGGCACAAACAACTGCACGCACCCATCGCATGGGATGCTTGTGCGGATACCAGGCATAATTCTAGCTTCATGCTTTCTATTGGCTAAAGCTGGTTGTTTACGAGAGTGCCTGTTGGCCAAATCTAGCCTCAGGAAACTTATAAGTATTACCCCAGCTTGTAAATAAGTTGCCCTCTTTCTCTTTGCCCTTGCTCTTTATCCGAGCTGCCAAGTTCTCTGCCTACATGCCATAGGCTTTGCTATTAAGCCATTGTTAGTGAGTCTTCTCTCTCCTACAAGCAGGCATCCTAGCAGCCTCTGCAAGACGAGGAGAAGCCAGCATCTGGGCAGGCCCGTTGAGCCTCAGCCCTGAGAGTATCTCCAGAGGAGGGACCTTTGCTGAGAGCCTGAGAGGATACAGTGTAGTATTGCCAGCTGCACCGGTCAGAAGAGCCCGCTGTGTCTTCAAGAGGACTGTACCCCCAAGGGTAAGATCACCCAGCTGCCGGGGAAGAGACTTAGTCCAAACACCTGCCTCAGCCTTAAGCAGCAGACTGACAAGCTACCACCATGCATACTGGCTCATATAAAGCAGGAGCAGCACTTAGCCTCATGCCTGTGTGATCCCCGACGCTGCAGGAGAGGAGCCGCCGCTTCCACCTCTCCGTGCCCTGTGAACCCCAGGGAAATCCAGAGTACTGTTCGTGCCCTGTGCTCCACAGCTGGGACCACAACGAGGTGGTGCCATCTGCTCCTTCCAGCCAAGCCAAGGGGAAGCTGCCGTTCCGCGCAGCCATGCCTCTTCCCCAGGGCCACCTACACTGGCCCCGAAGCCCATTATCACAGGGCCAACCTTGTCCAGGGACCAGTCCTACCGGTCCTGCTGGGCCGACCCCGCAGGACCACTCCTTGCTGTCCGGAGGGAGCTGCCTGAGTCCTGCGAAGGGAACCTGCCTACCGACTAGCCTACGTTCTGCCCCGTCTCTGCTGCTGCAGGAGGAAGAAGGATACCCCCACCATGGGTGTCTGGACCAGCCCAGGAGCCAGCCCTGGCAACAGTAACCTGCTGCTGTCTAGCACCTAAACTTGCTACAAAGGACACAGTGTATCTTCCACATGCTTTCCACTCACTAACATTCAGTTCAAAGAACCGGCGCCTAGCAGCATAACATTTCCAGTTCAAGCCTCTGACATATTGTACTAGTCCCCGTATACAGTTAAGCAGCCACCAGTGTCCTGTCGAGTCACCTCCTGGTGGAAAAGTGGCAGAATTGCACCCTTCATTATATTAATAGAAATTGATTCTGTAAATATTCCAATAGGGTCCAAATTGCAAATGCTAAACCACTTATGGGATGTATTTTACAATTGTGCATTAGAATATGCATATAAAATAGTGCTTCATTGGTTATTGATACTTTTAATTATAAAAATACTATTTATGTCCTTCATATTCATAAATTAATAACCTCTTCATCACACCTGTGAATAAAACATGTTCAGATAGACACCTTCTCTGGGGGTGTTTCTGTTGGGTAAGGCATTTTGTGATTACTATCTGGGTTGTACTTAGTGGGCACGGTTTATATGAAAACTGGTAAACAGAGATCTGTGCAGCCAGAGAATTCTTCCAAGAGTATGGTTTAATGTCATCTGCTCCTCATTGCTGCTCTGAGCTCTTCTGTGAAGGACAATCTAGGAACATTACATGTTCATCAAGTGCTCTTTTGGTATCCATAGCATTCCAGCCAAGATGGAGGGCCAAAACCAGAAGATGGCTCAGTACTGTGCAGTTACAGCCAGAGGCACCATGGTGGTAATGCAGCCCTGGAGCAGACCCACATTTTCAGAGTTATTAATGCCTATGCCTATTATTCCCAGAAATTCCTCCTTTTCTTAGTTTCTGAAAGGCAAAAAGTTATTGAAGACACTTAGCAAGAAGTAAGAGACTTCTCCTTTGTGGTAGTAACTATACAGGGTACTTCGCCTTCTTAAATTCAGTCCTGCAAAAGCACGACTTACTGCGAGCTCCAACGGACCACTGTTAGTATGCTACTAAATGACCATATGTCTCAAGGAAAGACACTTGTACAAGTTGTTTGCAACCTAATTCTGCCACATTTGCTCATGCTGACTGCTGCTTTGCTCCAGCAGTAAACCCCTCCCCACAGGCTCAGAAGGCTTCTTGCAAAATTTAAAGCTCCTGCTTTCCTGATGGGTCAAGTTGGCAGAAACAGGTTTTACACAGAGAACAAGGAGGAATAATATTTCATCATTTCTGAGGCACTCCTAAATTTGAGATGGAGTGGGGATTAGTTATAAAACAATGTGGACTTTTAGTGAAAAGTATTCTTGACATGATAGTGATTTTCTGGTGGCTCATTAAATATACTCATTCAAACTAAAGGATGGTTACAGTATAAATTAAATGCTTATCTTCAGTGAGTGTTTGCCTTAGATAATGTCAGGATGATGTACACATGTTTAGAGAAACATGCAGAGAAATATTGGCAAAGAAATAAAATCTATAATACGCTCTTTATGATCTAGCCTGAAATTCTAGCTGTTGATATGCAGCAGGAGTTGATACTGCTCACTGAGTTTCACACTCCACTGAGGCTGTCTATGTGGCCTTTTGCAGGCTGACATATGTTCTCTCTACCTTTACTTCCAAGCAGCAGCCATTTAGCTGTGCCCGCTTGTGCCACACTGCAGCACTCTGCTCCAGCTGCACTGCAGGGTACGAGTTGCAGGGTGCATGCTGCTGCAGCTCAGGGCTGATCCAGCTCTGTGGCTTGCAGTCTCAGTGTGCTCCTTGCCAGGCTCTGCTAGACCAGGAATGGAGCTTGTGTAGCTGAACAGGCCAAAAGCCTCAACCTCTGAGGATACAGGTAAAATGCTAGTTCAAAACTATTTCTTGTACCAGTATAATATATATGGTAGGTGCCCAAATTCTTGGCAATGTTTACCATTAAGCAGTTCTGCCGTTCTGACCACGTTCTTCTCTCTCCTTCTTCAGGCCTTAAGTGAGGGGGCTGCCTTCGGTTTTGCCCACCGTAAGGTAAGGACCGATATGGGTGAAAATTGTCTGGGGAAAGGCAGGAGTTTTCTGCATTTCAGTAAAATAGTTTCCTTGATTCAGTTCATAGAAACAAACACATTCTAGATAATTCTGTAAGGGAATCCTTATTCTCAAGCTAAAAAAACACTGGGGTCTTAATGCTCTTATCCAAGTTAACAGCACTCTATACAAATGTTGCCTTCCCTTCTCAATGTTACCTCTTTCTAGCCAATATTCCACTGGCAATCCACCTGCAGCACAGAAGCACTACTGCTGGCCTGCTGCACAGATACTGAGATGATGGCAACAGGCTGCATTTCCTTGGTTAGAGGTGTTCTTCTGGGCACTACGAGGTGCTCTAAAGGTGTCAGTTCTATGTACTTTCTCAGCAGAGGATTTAATGTGAAGCACACATTTCAGGGCTAATAGGCAGATGAGTTAGAGAGTGCTTGTTTGCTAGAAGTAAGGCACAATTCCATTACCACACAAGCAGTCATAGTCAGATCAGTCTGGGTTTGTGGCAGTGCCTGGGAAAATTTTTCCCGATAGATATCTTCTAAAATTTAATGTGGCACCAATAATGTGACTTAATATATATATCTTACATTTGCTGGCTGTCTCCCACTGTTCTTGGAAATGGTAGAAAGGAATTTAGGAAGAATTAAAGAATATCAATAGAGTCTTCAAATTCATAAAGCCCCATTTTAATTCTTCCCTCACACATGCATACTGATTGAACTCAGTAATTTCCCTAATTAATCTTTTAAATAAGAGCACTTGACATTTTCCCTGAGGGCTATGTAGCAAGTGTGGCTTTACAATAAGAATAGTGTCATTAATAGATTAATAGCTGCAATAATGCATATAGTAGCATTAACAGGATAGGTGAACTAATTTAGGCAAAATGGATGGATTTTTGCCTCTTTTTCACCCACCTCTTGTTACTTAGATCCTTTAATGGTTATACGGGACACAAAAAAGACATTCTTGCCTCCATGCTCCCTGCATTTCCCTTTTCTCCCTGGAATTTTTATTTGCAGCTCTACTCTGGTTTCTTCTCCTTCCTCTACCTGTTAAGGTCTATATCTTCACTGAAAAGAAGACCAACAATCTTTTATATACACTGGCAGTTAGTGCACAAAAGGACTAACCCTGTTAGTTATTGCATTTACTCAAACACTTTACCCATCATACCTCATAAACCAAGGAATTGTATATCCAGGTTAAGCTTTAATTATGTCCACTTTATAGAAATAATGAGGGAACATAAGAAAGGTCTGCTTTCAGTAACTACATTGAACTACCACATCAACTTCTCAAGGCCTGCAGGAACAACATGATTTGATCCTCCTTCTTTCAACCAAAATTATGTTTCAGATTTATTTATCAAATCTAAGCAATAAAGACTAAAACTCTAAGTTCAGAGCTCATCTTCCTACGCTGTGCAGGGAAGGAAGTTGAAGCCTGACTAGCATCTCTGATATTAAGTCCAAAATCTGATGCTTATTCACAGAATTTTGCCCCAGATAAATCTTACAGACGACTTAGTATATGATTGCTTTGTTCTGTCATCTGGTAATCAGCCAATCTATTTATGACAGCAATTAAATATTTGCACTGACTTTGATAACTTTTCTACTTCTCTTCCTCTCTAATTTTCCTGAAATTCTCAGCAGCAAATTTTCTAAACCTCAGGTTCATTTTGCAAATCTGAGCTCACTGCATTAGATCTTGTGTGTTCCTTAGTTTACAAGCAGTCTACAGGAGAATATTTTGCAACTTTTCCAAAGACTCAGCAGAACAAACAACAAAATTGCTGCACCTTTCTAGGCCAGATAACACTTGCTAAATGAGACAACGAATCCCAGATTTTCCTGCTATGACTTTTATTTTTCTTTTTTGAGAAACTTTGGGTTCTATTTATTTTTATGAAGCATTACTTATATTGAGGGGAAAAAATATTTTTAATAGAATACATAGAATAAACCAGGTTGGAAGAGACCTCCAAGATCATCGCGTCCAACCCATCAACCAATCCAACACCGCCCAAGCAACTAACCCACGGCACCAAGCACCCCGTCAAGTCTTCTCCTGAAAACCTCCAATGATGGCAACTCCACCACCTCCCCGGGCAGCCCATTCCAATGGGCAATCACTCTCTCTGTATAGAACTTTTTCCTAACATCTAGCCTGAACCTCCCCTGGCGCAGCCTGAGACTGTGTCCTCTTGTCCTGGTACTGGCTGCCTGGGAGAAGAGACCAACATCCGTCTGTCTACAACCTCCCTTCAGGTAGTTGTAGAGAGAAATATTCCAGCTTGTATGAGCTGGAAAAATTAAGATAAAATTAAGGCAGACTGGAACTTTACTAAATGACCACATAGGTGACCGTATTTACAGAACCACAGCTAAGGAGAAAACCTAGGTTAAAGAGGGATCCTGTGGGAAAGTTGGATGAAATAGCAATAAAAGGAAGAGGAACACTCCCAAGAGTATTCTCTCTTGGGAGAAACGTTATTTTGGATAGAAAGTGGCAAGTAGGAACAGAGCTAAAATTTAATAAAGGAAGAAGAAACGTTTGCAGAAAAACATGGTGCAAGTTTGTTATTCTAATTGAACAGGATATTTCAAAATTTTAAAAAATAAATGTAAGGGGAAAAAAAGACACAACTTCTGAGCTGGAGTACTAAAGCTTTCAGACTTATCTCTATGACTTAGCTCACAGCTGCTTGCTATATTTCATTTTAAAGTTTATTGTGATTTCCTGATTAGTATTCCAGGCAGGACTTTCCCTTGAATGATTTCATTTAAAAGAAAACATGAGATGCTTTTGTCAGTTACTTTTTCAAGTGTTTAAAATGCATTTGCTATGTTCCAAAAAACCCCAAACATGTATGATGTTGGTTTTGAGGCAAGTTAGGAGATGCCAAGTATTTACTCTGGTGAAATCTGTACGAATGCTGTGTAACACTGCCTTTATGTCTTGCTCTTGATCCTCCTTTTTATTTGGGGCATCTTACAGAGCCTATAAGTACCAAGCAAAAATTACATAAAGACTTCTCGTAAGCTGTAGGTATTTTTTCCTCACATAATTACAGAAGTACAAAAAACTGTTCCTGTGTATTAGAAAATCGTTTCACATATGTGAGGATTTAGTGATGAGTTATGCAGGCATCTTGCAACAAATAGGAGAGAGTCATGTCCAAGCACACAGCTGGAATTATAGGTTGATAGAGAGAGAGAAATTGTTTCTGTAACCTTTGTTAGGTCCAGTAACGCATGGGTCTGTCAACTGCTTCTCTTCGCAGCCAGCAAACATGCCACACATGCTCATTAACACTTTGGTTTTGAGGTGTTATTTGTATTCTGACAGACATCTTTGTAGAAAGTCATAGTTAATATTAATTAACAATTAATTTGTACATTAATTAAGCTAATAGCTGTTCCAAAGGGAACAGAAGAAAAATTCTCTAATCATAAGAAATAAGGATGGGGTTATTTTATGGCTGGCAGCAGAGCATCAGTTTTTCTGCCCGTTTTGGTGTGGTTATGTGAATGTATTTGTGTGTGTGTGTGCACCCTCTCCTCTTTTCAGCACCATATTTTTGTGAAACCTCCACAAACCCGTGCAGGTTTTTGTGAAAACTGAACAAATGGCTCAGAGACTGCTGCCAGCAAGAGAATTTTGGGCTTTTTGACCTTGGTGAGCTTTCTATGGTGCTGGGTCCACTAGCAACAGATGGAGTATATCTGTACCAGGGGGAGAGAAAGATCCTAACATGTAAGAATAGCCTATCCCACAGAGGGAAAAAGGTTTTAGGAAGGGAGTTGGCAAAACTCATTGACAGGGCTTTAAATTAGATTTGAAGGGGGAAGGAGTTGAAACCAGATATGTCAGACAGGAGTGTGGGGGTGGTAAGCTGGAGTCAGGGGAGAATGTACATGAACGCTAATGCACACAGTATGGGTAACAAACAAGAGAAACTGGAAGCCTTGTTACAGAAGGAAAGTTATGATGTAGGCACCATCACAGAAACGCGGTGGGATGACTCACTTGACTGGAGTACAGGCTCTTCAGGAGAGACAGGCATGGGAGAAGGGGTGGACAGGTGGCCCTGTACATCAGGGAGGCGCTAGATGCCATGGAACCAGAGATCAAGGATGATCAGGTTGAGTGCCTGATTAGAGGGAAGACCAACAAGGCTGACATCCTGGTTGGAGTCTGTTATAGACCACCCAAACACGATGAAGAGGTTGATGAATTATTCTATAGGCAGGTAGAGCCTGTCTCAAGATTACCAGACCTTGTTCTTAGGGGCAATTTTAACCTGCCAGATATCTGCTGGGAACTTAACACAGCAGAGAGGAGGCAGTCTAGAAGGTTCTTGGAGTGTATGGAAGACAGTTTCTTACCTCAGGTGCTGCGTGAGCCTACAGGGGTAAGGCTTTGCTTGACCCAATTTTTACCAACAGAGCAGGGCTGGTGGGAGATGTGGTGGTTGGAGGCTGTCTGGGGTCCAGTGACCATGAAATAATTGAGTTTTCAATATGCACTCAAGCTAGGAGGAGCAGCAACAAAACCTCCACTCTGGACTTCCGGAGGGCAGACTTCAGGTTACTTAAGGAACTAGCTCAGAAGGCGCCTTGAGAAACGGCTCTTAAAAACCCAGGAGGGCTGGACCTTCTTCCAGAAAGAATTCTTGAAGGCACAGGAACAGGCTGTGCCAATGTGCCAGAAGGTGAGCCGCTGGGGCAGAAGGGCAGCCTGGTTGAGCAATAAGCTTCTAAAGGAATTAAGGGGAAAAAAAGAGGGTGTATCATCTTTGGAAGGAAGGAGAGGTAATCCATGAAATATTTAAGGATGTTGTTAGGTCATGTAGGAAAAAAATTAGAGAGGCAAAAGTCCATTTAGAGCTTCCTTGGCCACTTCTACGAAGGACAACAAAAAATGCTTTTATAAATATATTAATAACAAGAGGAGGGGCAAGGACAACATCCACTCCCCAGTGGACATGGAGGGGAATATTGTAACAAAAGATGAGGAAAAGGCAGAGGTACTTAACACCTTCTTTGCCTCAAATTTTAATAGAAGAATAAGTTATCTCCCAGACAACTGGCCTCCTGAGCTGGCAGATGGAGTCAGGAGCAGTATAGTTCCCCTGTGATCCAGGAGGAAGTAGCAAGAGACCTCCTTAGCTGCTTAGATCCCCACAAGTCCATGGGACTGGATGGGATCCATCCTAGGGTGCTGAGAGAGCTGGCATATGAGCTGGCTAAGCCACTCTAAATTTTTTTCAACAGTCCTGGCTCACTGGAGAGGTCCCAGATGACTGGAAGCTGGCCAATGTGGTGCCCATCCACAAGAAGGGCTGGTTGGATGAGCCAGGGAATTACAGGCCTGTCAGCCTGACCTCAGTGCCAGGCAAGATTATGGAACAGGTCATCTTGAGTGCAATCACACAGCACTTAGAGGATGGCCAAGGGATCAGGCCCAGCCAGCATGGATTTAGGAAGGGCAGGTCCTGCCTGACCAACCTGATCTCCTTCTATGATCAGGTGACTGCCTGGTGGATGTGGGGAAGGCTGTGGATGTAGTCTACCTGGAATTCAGCGAGGCCTTTGACACCGTCCCCCACAGCAAACTCCTGGCCAAGCTGTCAGCCCATGGCTTGGACAGGAGCACACTGCGATGGGTTAGGAACTGGCTGGAGGGCCGAGCCCAGAGAGTGGTGGTGAATGGTGCCACATCCAGCTGGTGGCCAGTCACTAGTGGTGTGCCCCAGGGACCAGTGCTGGCCCCCAGTGCTGGTGGCAGGTGTTGATGTGTTAGAGGGTAGGAGATCTCTGCAGAGGGACCTTGACAGGCTGGACAGATGGGCATGAGCAGAGTCCAACGGCATGAGATTTAATACATCTAAGTACTGGGTTCAGCCACTGGCTGAACATGAACCAACAGTGTGCCCAGGTGGCCAAGAAGGCCAATGGCATCCTGGCCTGTATCAGGAATAGTGTGGCCAGCAGGAGCAGGGAAGATATTCTGCCCCTGTACACTGCACTGGATAGGCCACACCTTGAGTACTGTGTCCAGTTCTGGGCCCCTCAGTTCAAGAAAGATGTTGACTTGCTGGAACGAGTCCAGAGAAGGGCAACAAAGTTGGTGAGGGGTTTGAAGCACAATCCCTATAAGGAGAGGCTGAGGGAGCTGGGGTTGCTTAGCCTGGAGAAGAGGAAGCTCAGGGGAGACCTTTTTGCTCTCTACAACTACCTGAAGGGAGGTTGTAGCCAGGTGGGGGTTGGTCTCTTCTCCCAGGCAACCAGCACCAGAACAAGAGGACAGAGTCTCAAGCTGTGCCAGGGGAGGTTTAGAGTGGATGTTAGGAAGAAGTTCTTCACAGAGAGAGTGATTGCCCATTGGAATGGGATGCCCAGGGAGGTGGTGGAGTCACCATCATTGGAGAGTTTCAAAAGAGACTGGATGAGGCACTTAGTGTCTCACACATGAGTGCCATGGTTTGGTTGATTAGATGGTATTGGGTGATAGGTTGGACTCGATGTTCTTGAAGTTCGTTTCCAACCTGGTTAATTCTGTATTCTTTCTTTTTCATTTTTTTTTAATTTTGATTTTTGTTGTTGTTGTTGTTTGTTTGCTTTTCCTAGACAATGTGACTTTTCCCTAGACAATGATATCAAGATCGAAGTAATATCAGAATCCTTCCTTCTTACAAAGACAGTGGAATTTGCAAGCTGACTGGTGGGTAGACTTTGCAATGTGAGATTTCTGTATTTTCATGAGATGGAAGGACTCAAACAAATGTAAAGTCAAATCCTTCTGATCAAAACTGCAATATTCCTCAGAATTTCTTCATTCCAAAGAATGAAATCGTCTACATAATAAGCAGAAGAGAAAGCTTCATGGCTTGTCTGTGGAATCTCTTAAGTCCAGGTCATTTGTTGTATAATAGATACATGCACAATAATGCACAGGCAGTAAAATCCATTTTGATTGTGGGTACAGGGAAACATATGGTCTTGATCAGCTTGCAAAGAAAATGAGCAGTGAGAAGCAGAACACCCCCCCCAACCTCTTTACAGAATAAGTAAGGAAATGATAAACAATAATTGGGGACACACATTTGCTATATTCCATTTCCCTGTTTTCTTCTTATGTGTAAGTCCTGGTTTCCTCTGAGACCATAAAAGAAAATATTGCCATAACAAGGGAGATGGGAAACATGGAGCCTAACAAAACAAATCTGAAAGATTTAAGTGGATATAAAATGCAGCTCTCCATCTGAGAATCGCACAGAATTTAGACATCTTTATTGAAGTCTTTTGTCGTCCATTCAAATCCCAGACATAAATTCTGATTATGTTTTTGAATTGAATTTATTCAAAAAAATAAGACTATTAAAGCTTGCTAAGCGGGATAATCAATTAACAGAAGGGATTAATTTATTAATAACAGATTTCCACACCAAACGTTAATAAACTTATTTACAATGTGTTTAGGTTTGGGTGTCCGGTGGGGAATAACTTACACAAAATGTTGGTAATTCTAATGCTGTGAACACTTTAGTTGGATCTAGAGTAACTACACTCCTGATATCAAACTCACAGTTGAAGGGAGAGCGAGGAGCGCAATTCTTGATCCAGTAACAAACTTGGTCTCCTTTGCTCCCTGGTGGAGCAAAGGCAGAGGGTAGGAGGGAAATTAGTGTCCAATATGCTATATGAATTCAATAATCAGAATCACTTACGAAGCGATATTCAGTCCAGAGAGTCCGAATCAGTCCAAGATGCGATGTTGAGAGCAGCAGTTAGAGAAGTTTGTAATCCAGAACTCTGTTCTCAGTATAATTTTGTAAAGCCAAGGAAAAGTAAAAAGAAAAAAAATAGGATCCAAGCACGTTGCCCAACACTGAAACTGGAGTACAGATGGTGGATGCTGGCGGAGGGGGATGGGCGAGCAGCACACACCTCGCCGGCAGGAGACAAGCCAGGGCCAAAGGAAGGAAAAAGGGGGCCAGGTTACTGAAGAACCCCTCTGTTTAACTGCTGTTTTGAAACACAACTGACCACTGGCAGAAAAGTAATTTGAAACTTCGCCAATCACCTTCTGGGCATCAGCACAGCGGTGAGTGGTCAGGATACCGGCCAAACAGGTTTGGCTGGCCTTTTATTGGTACATGTTTTCCTTTGTCTATCTCCCCCAGCTCCTAGTCATGTCCAACCAGGGCAGTTTTACATCGAGAATTAGGATAGATGTTATAGATCGCTTGCCTTTTAACAAAAGTCTTGAAAGGAGGAGGGGGGTGGAAATTGTGTAAGGAACAATTTATCTTTCAAACGTTTGAATACATGCTACAGAAATACATGTGCTAAAGACAAAAGATTGAATCCTGGAGCAGTCTAGAAAGAAAAGGAATTACAGATAAGAAAGCAAAAAGGAATTACTGATGCACCAGAGTTTTGAGGAGTGACAGACCTGAAAAAATTAATGTCTGGTATCGGCATTTAACTTTCTGCACAGTGAACTAAAGTGAAGATACACACATTCTGAAAATACCCAAGCTAGTTCAGGAATTGGAAACAACCCAGGCATATCAGCATAGCTCTGTGCTGGAACTTCTGTGCTTGACTTTATCTTGAAACTAGTAGGAGAATTACACAGCTCATGCACAGCACTGCATCAACTTTCAGCTTCTTCACATCACTATGCTGGCTGAATTCTGTCACTGCCCCTCTAGCCCAGCTCTTAAGACCAAAAGTGCCCAAAGGCCAAGACGACTTGATGGGCAGGGAAAAATAAAGCATCAGAGGAGGGCCACAAAAAATATCAGGGGGATTGAACACATCTGCTGTGAAGACAGGCTGAGAGAGCTAGGCTTGTTCCGCCTGGAGAAGACTCAAGGGAAATCTAATCACGACCTTCCAGTACCTGAAGTGGTCCTACAAGGATGGAGAGAGACTGTTTACAGAGGCCTGCAGTGACAGGGTAAAAGGCAACAGTTTCAAGCAAAAGAAGAGGAGATTTAGACTGGATATTAAGAACAAGTTCTTTACCACGAGGGTAGTGGAACATTGGATCAGGTTGCCCAGGAACACAGTTGAAGCCCTATCCTTGGAGACATTCAAGGTCAGGCTCAACAGGACTCTGGGCAACAATGGTTGTGAGGAAGCAGAGGAAAATTTTTAAAGGAGAGGGTGCAGTGTGATAACAGTCATCTCAGGATTGCCAGCAAGGGATACGCCTTTCTGCCATGTCTTTTTTTCTAACCAGCAGATGAAGACAGCAAAGGCAAGAGAGAATCTCTTTGATGCCAGATTTCAATCAGAAAGAGAGATGAATTGTGGCCTTATAAAACTGCAAGAAGTTATGCACCAGAAAGACTTTCTCAGAGAAGTCAACATGTCTACAGTGGATTAGTAATTAGAGAACACTGTGTAATGCCTACCATTAGGCAATTATTAAAATAATTTATTACTTTTTAAATGCATCAGCCTTTCAGAGAAATTACTGCTTTCTCCTCTGAATGTGAAATGTGTGCTCTGTTCCTTAAAGACTCATTGCTAATAGTACAAGATTTATGGGTATCAAATATTGCAGCTTTAAATACCAAATGTTGCCAGGTTGCAGGGCTCTTGAGCATTAGAAAGAGAGATCTGTTTTATAAGGAGGCTCATCTCTCTAAAACAGTGGTAGGAAAGTTTTTGAAACTATGAGAAACATAGTACAGAGTCCTGTGTCCAGTTCTGGGCCCCTCAGTTTAGGAAGGAGGTTGACTTGCTGGAACAAGTCCAGAGAAGAGCAACAAAGTTGGTGAGGTTTGGAACATAAGCCCTACGAGGAGAGGCTGAGGGAGCTGGGGTTGCTTAGCCTGGAGAAGAGGAGACTCAGGGATGACCTTATTACTCTCTACAACTACCTGAAGGGAGGTTGTAGACAGATGGATGTTAGTCTCTTCTCCCAGGCAGCCAGTACCAGAACAAGAGGACACAGTCTCAGGCTGCGCCAGGGGAGGTTTAGGCTGGATGTTAGGAAGAAGTTCTATACAGACAGAGTGATTGCCCACTGGAATGGGCTGCCTGGGGAGGTGGTGGAGTCGCCATCACTGGAGGTTTTCAGGAGAAGACTTGATGGGGTGCTTGGTGCCGTGGGTTAGTTGTTTGGGTGGTGTTGGATTGATTGAGGGGTTGGATGCGATGATCTTGAAGGTCTCTTCCAACCTGGTTTATTCTATGTATTCTATGTATTCCACATGCACATTAAGTATAGAAAAATGTGTAATTAACATTATTACAAGAAGTATGTAGAATTTTAATAAAGTGGAATTCTAGCGACTTTTAGACAGACTGCACCTCTTATTCAGTAAGAATTAGATAAACTAAGGTGACAGCATTCTTTTCCAACCATTCTCTGTAAAAACACCTCATCTACATCTTTGCAACATGCCTGCACCTTATTATTCTGCTAGTTAATGTTGCATATATCTCGTTAGCTTTGTCAGAGCCACAGAGTTCTGAAATGTTTGTGGATTTCATTTTTTTTTTCAATAGTAAAAAGCAGAGATGGATTTCGGTGATGTCTTCTAATATCTCTTCTCATTAAAATATCTGTGAATTTTTTAACGATTTCTTTAACACAGGCTGAACTACTAAATTATCAGGGATTTTCTAGGGTTTGGGTTTTTTGTATTTTTTTAACTTGTTCATTAACAGACATTACCCTTTTCACACTGAAGACACACCACTGTACATTTTACAGCTGAGGTTCTACCATGGTATATCAAATAGTCTGGTGTCTGTCATGAGAAATAACTTTAGATGGATGTCTCAAAAACTCAGTCATGGTTTATACTTTTGGAATAATTATGAACAACACAAATAACAAGCTTATAAGTGCAATCAGTGAGATTAAGGAAAAGAAACTTCTCAAGAGAAGAGTGGTACTCTCTGATGAGTGCTATCAGATGTCAGGGCACTGGGAGTTAAAAATGAGGAAATTTCAAGTACTGGGAGTTTGTCTGGATCATTTTGAATGAGTTTTGTATTTGTTATTTTAATTTTCCTTTCCCTCAGAAACCTTGGCAGTTACAGAATGTTAGGGGCTGGAAGGGACTGCAAAAGATCATCTAGTCTAACCCCCCTGCCAGAGATGGATCACCAAACCAGATCACACAGGAATGCATCCAGGCAGGTTTTGAATATCTCCAAAGAAGGAGACTCCACAACCCCCTTGGGCAGCCTGTTCCAGTCTTCCATCACCCTCACAGTGAATTTTTTTTCTCATGTTCACATGGAACTGCCTAAGTCTCAGCTTCCATGGCCTCTTGTCCTGTCATCGGGCATCACCGAGAAGAGCCTGGCTCCATCCTCTTCAGCACTCACTCTACATACTTATAAACATTAATGAGGTCACCCCTTAGTCTCCTCCTCACAGAACTAAAGAGCCTCAGGTCCCTCAGTCCCTCCACAAGGAAGATGTTCCACTCCCTGAATAATTTTTTTGGCTATGCACTGGATTCCCTCAAGCAGTTCCCTGTCACTCTTGAACTGAAGTGCCCAGAGCTGGACATAATGTTCCAGATGTGGCCTCACCAGGTTAGAGTAGAGGGGGAAGAGAACCTCTCTCAACCTACTGACCACACCCTTTCTAACCCACCCAGAATGGCATTGGCCTTCTTGACCACAAGTTCACATTGCTGGCTCGTTTTTGTTCTTTCCCAGGTGCAAGACTCTATACTTGCCCTTGTTGAATTTCATTACATTTCCCCCTGCCCAGCTCTCCAGCCTGTTCAAGTCTTGCTGAATGGCAGCACAACCTTCTGGTGTCTCAGCCACTCCACCCAGTTTCTTGTCATCAGCAAATTTTCTGACTGCTCTCTGTGCCCCCATTGAGATCGTTAATGAATACATATGAATATGTATGTCCCAGTACAGACCGCTGAGGGTCTGTACAGTCCTCCAACTAGACTCCATGTCATTGACCACAATGCTCTGACTCCTTTCCTTCAACAATTCTCAATCCACCTCACTAACCGGTCATCCAGACCACACTTCCTCAGTTTAGCTGCAAGGACACTTGGATGTGTTCAATCTCATGCCCTTGGACTCTGCCCATCTGCCCAGCCTGTCGAGGTCCCTCTGCAGAGCCTCTCTACCCTCCAGCAGATCAACTCCTGCTCCCAGCTTGGTGTCGTCAGCAAATTTACCGAAGATGGACTCAATGCCCTCATCCAGATCATCAATAAAGATGTTAAAGAGCACAGGGCCCAGCACTGGTCCCTGGGGGACACCACTAGTGACAGGCCACCAGCTGGATGTGGCACCATTCACTACCACTCTCTGGGCTTGGGCCTCCAGCCAGTTCCTAACCCATCGCAGTGTGCTCCTGTCCAAGCCATGGGCTGACAGCTTGGCCAGGAGTTTGCTATGGGGGACGGTGTCAAAGGCCTTGCTGAGGTCCAGGTAGACTACATTCACAGGCCTCCCCACATCCACCAGGCAGTCACCTGATCATAGAAGGAGATCAGGTTGGTCAGGTAGGACCTGCCCTTCCTAAATCCATGCTGGCTGGGCCTGATCCCTTGGCCATCCTGTAAGTGCTGTGTGATTGCACTCAAGATGACCTGTTCCATAATCTTGCCTGGCACTGAGGTCAGGCTGACAGGTCTGTAATTCCCTGGCTCATCCAACTGGCCCTTCTTGTGGATGGGTACCACGTTGGCCAGCTTCCAGTCTTCTGGGACATCTCCAGTGAGCCAGGACTGATGAAAAATGATGGAGAGTGGCTTAGCCAGCACATCTGCCAGCTCCCTCAGCACCCTAGGATGGATCCCATCTGGTCCCATGGACTTGTGGGGATCCAAGTGGCTGAGGAGAGCTCCAATCACCTGCTCATGTAACATAGGGAAACTATGCAGCTCCCTGGCTCCTTCTGCCAGCTCTGCAGGCCAGCTGTCTGGAAGATGTTCTGTCCTGCTAGTAAAAATTGAGGCAAAGAAGGTGTTAAGTACCTTTGCCTTTCCCTCATCCTTTGATACAACGTTTCCCTCCCTGTCCACCAAGGAGTGGAGGTTGTCCCTGCCCTTCCTCTTGCTATTCATGTATTTATAGAAGGACTTTTGGTTGTCCTTCACAACAGAGGCCAGTTTAAGCTCCAAATGTGCTTTTGCCTCCCTAATTTTCTTCCTACATGATCTAGCAACATGCTTAAACATTCCGTGGGTTGCCTCACCTTTCTTCCAAAGATGATACACCCTCTTTTTTTCCCTTAGCTCTATTAAAAGTTCATTACCCATCCAGGCTGGCCGTCTGCCCCAGCGGCTCATCTTCCGGCACATTGGCACAGCCTGTCTCTGCGCCATCAAGAGTTCTTCCTTGAAGCAGGTCCAGCTCTCCTGGACCCCTTCATTTTTAAAGGCTTTATCCCAAGGAACCCTCTGAGTTAGTTCCTTGAGTAACCTGAAGTCTGCCCTCCAGAAGTCCAGAGTGGAGGTCACATGAGAAGACACAAATTGTTTGCACACAGTGTTTAAACTGGGCAGAGATGCTGGGAGCCAAGCTTGAACTTACTTAGAATTATTAATGAAATAGAGCAAAAGGTCAGGACTGTGCTAAGAGAAGCTGCTACTAACAAAAAGCTGGGAGACATCAATGCACACAAAGATGGGAAGGTAAGAAAGGAAGTTTTGTATGACACTGGAAGTTTTAGGAATGGGATAGAAGGTCATGCATTTAAGAACTAATAATGAGAAGTTTGATCCCATCATTTGGAAGCTTGCAGAGGAAAAGAAAACTTTCATATATTGGTCACAAAAATAAAAATGACTGTGAATGGCTAATGAATTATGGCTGTGAAAGCATCAAATATGATCAGGGAAGATTTTCCTCGTAGAAAGGAAGAAACTCCAAAGCCTCTGGACCAGGCAATATCATATACAGTATTATGTACTTTCCAGAAAAGCAGAATAAAGATATAAAAATACACCCACCTCAAAGCTGTTGTCAATAAAAAATTCTAATTGGAATGACGCTAAATAAATAAATAAATAAGTATCTGCCCTACATACTCACCAATAGAAAGCCTGAAACATCTGCCCAGTTATTTGCTTTAGGCACTGGGATTTCATCCTGTTATCATTGATTCTGGTAGAGGAGCTAGATAGCCTGAGGGATAACAGATAATCTGAGCTATGAAAAACTGCTAAGGATAGAAGATTAAGGCTGAAACAAAGATATTGATTAGATGTCATCAAGTTGCAGAGAATTGTCACTAGGTGATAGAAGGAATATATAGTGAAATGATAAGTGACTATTCTTTAATAAAATAACCAACAATGGTTTCATGAATGTCTCGCCATCTTTGATGAAGATCTCCTGAGCTTCCTCAAATGGAGAGGTCCATGTTCCACAGAGAGTGCTGATACAGCCACCTCCTCTGGTGAAGGTTGTCTGCTCAAACTGATGCTTAAAAATTAGTCAGTGGTTTGGGGTTTTTTTTCATGCTGAGATGGTGATATGGACAGAGTACCTTTTCAGAATCCGAATTACAGTTCTTGCATGGCTGATCCAGTTGAGATGAAATCTCTGCTGAGATATACTCCAGCTGGTCAGGAAGTGGTCCTATATATTGTATGATTTGCAAGACACTTTGAGTACAGAATTTAAATCAATAAATTGATAGAGGGATTGACTGATATAATCTCATTCTTTCTTTAACTTTTCTACACTGCAACAAATAAACTCAAACTGTCTTTAAATTTATGTATAAAAATATTACACATCTCCGTTGCAAGTCAAGGAAGCAGAAGAAATGTTTTTTATTCTACTGAACATCAGCTGTTGCACCAGCATTTCAGATACCAGCAGATTTTTGTTTTCCTTTAATTTAATACAATTCTAAAAACCACATTTTTCATGGATCATTGGTTTCCAGTTCCCTCCCTTTAACTCTGAACCAGGAAGGAAAAACCTCTAGAAGAACTTTGGTTTGATTTAAGAGCCCTTTAGGCATGCTGTGTTGGGCATGAAAATTATTCCCCTTTTCCTTTTGCTCTTTCCCTTTTATCACAGAAAGGATCTGAAAACTTTGTTTGACCCATGTTAACATGCTCCATCCGAGAGAAGGGGTCCTGTCTTCCTCAAACCTGCAGCACAATAGGAAGTGTACCACACTTTCAAATTCACATAAAATCTAATGACAAGACAGATATCTTTGCCAACAAATCTCATGAACCTTCAAATATGTCATTTCCATAGACAAATCAGCACCAGCAGAGTTAGACTGCTTACATCCAGAAGCTCTCTGAACGAAGTCTGGACAGCTGTTCTCATCTCTCTGTGGAGGGATGACTCACGATATTACACTAAAGGCAAAGTAAAGGCAACTTATTCATACCCACTGAAGTTGTGTTTGAGATACAGGCAAAACCATGTTGAAGGAGGTAAACAGCTGTTTGCAACAATGTGTGGCAATCTTGATGCGCTACGAGAATAATACTCTCATTCATTTTTTAAAAGGCATTTCATTACTAAAATCAAATTAATTAATACAAGGAAATCAATTCACTACAGATTACATCATGTGCTGTGAAAACAAAAACTAAACCAGCACCTCTATCGATGACTTGGATGAGTGGATCAATTCTACCGTTTGTACATTCATGAATGACACCAAGTTGGAGGGGGTGTTGATCTGCTGGAAGGTAGGAAGACACTTCAGAGAGACCTGGACAGGCTGGGTCAATAGGCTGAGGCCAATGGTATGAGGTTTAACAAGGCCAAGTGCAGGGTCTTGCACTTTGGCCACAGAAGCCCCATGCAGAGCTAGAGACAGGGGGATGAGTGGCTGGAGAACAGCCCGGTAAAGAGGGGCCTGGGAGTGCTGATTGACAGCAGCTGAACATGAGCCAGCACTGTGCCCAGGTGGCAAGGAAGGCCAATGGCATCATGGTCTGTATCAGGAATAGTGTGGCCAGCACTAGGGATACAGTTCTGCCCCTGTACTTGGCACTGGTGAGGTCTCACCTTGAGTACTCTGGCACTCGGGACCAATGAGCTCGAGAAGCAAGGCACTTCACTCTACTTTCCTTTTCAGGCTTTCAGGAGTGGGAGGAACCCAGCAGTCTCCGAGCAGTGAGCGAGCCCTGGCATAGCCGTCCTCTCGCGCGCCTGCTGGAGATCGTGCTGTCAGCGGCGGGTTGCACGGGGCTGGGCAGTCTGTCTCCCCACTCAGATGCTGCCAGCTGCATGTGCTGTGGCACTTTTTCTTTTTTCCCCCAGCTGAGGTCATGTGGCCAGGGATAGGGATGGCTGCAACTCGCAGCAAAGCTGCCTTCAAAAGATCAGTGTCAACACAGACTGAGGTCGAACATAAGCTGGTAGGTGTCCAGGTATCTGGCTGCAGAGAGTGCTGGAGCCTGGCACTTGAAATGGAGGGCAGTGGAGACAACACCTGCATTAGGTGTGAGCAGATGGACTATCTGCTCAACCTGGCGGCCGAACTGAAAGAGGAAGTTACTAGACTTAGGAATGTAAGGGAATGTGAAAGGGAGTTGAACTTGAATAACCAGGCTCTGAAGGCTCCTCTAGCAGAGGCAGGTGACTCAAAAAGCCATGGGGAATGGACACAGGTTGCTCTTAGGAGACGTAAAGTAAACCCCCAAGCCTCCCTTCCCCTTCCCCTCTGCCCTTGCAAAACAAATATGGGGCACTGGAAGTTGAGGGTGAGGTGATTCTGATGCCAGAGGACACACCATCTGAGGTGTTGCCTAAGGCAAAACAGCCTAAGGTGAAACAGCCTGCCCCCAGCATCAGGACTTGTTCCCTCAAAAAGAAGAGGAGGGTTAGTGTTATTGGTGATTCCCTCCCGAGGGGAACAGAGGGCCCCATATGTTGGCCAGATCCTTCCCACAGGGAAGTCTGCAGCCTCCCTGGAGCCTAGGTCAGGGATATTACCAGAAGGCTGCTTAGTCTGGTACAGTCCTCAATTACTATCCCTTAGTAGTTATGCAGTTAGGGAAAGATGATGTTGCAACCAGAGCTCCCAAGGCAATCAAAAAGGATTTCAAGGCCCTGGGAGAACTGGTTGAGGGGTCAGGGGCACAGATAAGTTTTTCATCAATACCCTTGGTTGCAGGAAGGAATACTGAAAGGAACAGGTCAGCAGCTGTAATTAACAAGAGGCTCAGGGGCTGGTGCTACCAAAGAATTTTGGGTTTTGTGCTGGGTGGAGGCAGCCCCCTCTCTCCCCACCACAGGCAGGAATAAAACACTCAGACAAACGGATTGCAAAAGTGACGAAAGTTTAAATAGAAAGCAGTGAATGTTACAGAAAACCCAAAGCGCAGTGACAAAGAAAGATCCCAAAGCAAACCCAGAGGCATCCCATCCCCACCTGAGGGTACACCCGAGACCCTCAGGGCTCCTTCTTCCCCCTCCCTCTGCTGGGCTAGTCTCAGCTGGCCAGGCCTGAGACTGCCCATCCCCCCGTGGCCTTGGGCCTAGCCAGGCCCAAAGCCAGCAGACATCTCCCCCAGTTACCGGCTGGCGGAGGAGGAAGAAAAAAGAGAGTGCTAGACCCCGCACTGGATCTTATAGTGGTGCAAAGAATTATGGTAGGAAATACACAATTTCCTGTGTCCATCCCTCTGGGCTGGACTTCTGGACACAGGAAGTGAACACACCAGGGGGCACCCAGCTCAAACTGCAACATTGATCTTGGGGAACTTTCTATGGCTAGCAACAGATGGAGTACATCTGTCCCAGGGGAGGAGAAACATCTTCACACATGAGAATGGCCTATCCCCCAAAGGTAAAAAGGTTCTAGGAAGGGAGTTGGCAGGTCTCATTGGTAGGGCTTTAAACTAGATTTGAAGGGGAAGGGGCTGAAACCAGTCACCCCCAGACAGGAGTCTGAGGGTGGTAAGCTGGAGTCAGGGGTGAAACCAGCAGCCCAGATGAAGTGCATGTACACTAATACATGAAGCATGGGCAACAAACAAGAGGAGCTGGAAGCCTTGTTACAGAAGGAAAGTTATGATGTAGTTGTCATCACAGAAACGTGGTGGGACAACTCACATGACTGGAGCACTGTAATTGATGGCTACAGGCTCTTCAGGAGAGACAGGCATGGGAGAAGGGGTGGAGGCATGTCCCTGTACATCAGGGAGGCACTAGATGCTGCGGAACTAGAGACCAAGGACAATCAAGTTGAGTGCCTGTGGGTGAAGATTAGAGGGAAGACCAGCAGGGAAGACATCCTGGCTGGAGTCTGTTATAGACCACCCAACCAGGATGAAGAAGTTAATAAATCATTCTATAGGCAGCTAGAGGCTGTCTCAAGATAGCCACACCTTGTTCTTATGGGTAATTTTAACCTGCCAGATATCTGCTGGGAACACAGCTGAGAGGAGGCAGTCTAGGAGGTTCTTGGATTGTATGGAAGACAACTTCTTATCCCAGTTGTTGCATGAGCCTACAGGGGTAAGGCTTTGCTTGACCTACGCTTTACAAACAGAGAAGAGCTGGTGGGAGATGTGGTGGTTGGAGGTTGTCTGGGGTCCAGTGACCATGAAATAATTGAGTTTCAATATGCAGTCAAGCTAGGAGGGGCAGCAACAAAACCTCCACTCTGGACTTCCAGAGAGTGGACTTCAGGTGACTCAAGGAACTAGCTCAGAAGGTACCTTGGGAAACAGCTCTTAAAAACAAAGGGGTCCAGGAGGGTTGGACCTACTTCAAGAAAGAGTTCTTGAAGGTGCAGGAACAGGCTGTGCCAATGTGCTGGAAGGTGAGCCAACAGGGCAGATGGCCAGCCTGGTTGAGCAATGAGCCACCAAAGGAATTAAGGGGAAAAAAGAGGGTGTACCATCTTTGAAGAAAGGTGAGGCAACCCACAGAATGTTTAAGGATGTTGCTAGGTCACATAGGAAAAAAATTAAGAGAGGCAAAAGCCCATTTAGAGCTTAGACTGGCCTCTGCTGTGAAGGACAACAAAAAATCCTTCTATAAATATAGCAATAGCAAGAGGAGGGTCAAGGACAACCTCCACTCCTTGGTGGACACAGAGGGGAACATAGTAACAAAAGATGAGGAAAAGGCAGAGGTACTTAACACCTTCTTGGCCTCAATTTTCAATAGCAGGACAGGTTGCCTTCCAGACAACTGGACTCCTGAGATGGCAGATGGAGTCAGGGAGTAGTATAGTTAGTATAGTTCCCCTGTGATCCAGGAGGAAGTAGCAAGAGACTTCCTCAGCTGCTTGGATCCCCACAAGTCCATGGGACCAGATGGGATCCATCCTAGGGTGCTGAGAGAGCTGGCAGATGAGCTGGCCAAGCTGCTCTCCATGATTTTTCAGCAGTCCTGGCTCACTGGAGAGGTCCCAGATGACTGGAAGCTGGCCAATGTGGTGCCCATCCACATGAAGGGCTGGTTGGATGAGCCAGGGAATTACAGACCTGTTAGCCTGACCTCAGTGCTAGGCAAGAACAGGTCATCCTGAGTGCAATCACACAACACTTACAGGATGGCCAAGGGATCAGGCCCAGCCAGCATGGATTTAGGAAGGGCAGGTCCTGCCTGACCAACCTGATCTCCTTCTATGATCAGGTGATCCGCCTGGTGGATGTGGGGAAGGCTGTGGATGTAGTCTACCTGGACCTCAGCAAGGCCTTTGACACCGTCCCCCACAGCAAACTCCTGGCCAAGCTGTCAGCCCATGGCTTGGATGGGAGCACACTGCGATGGGTTAGGAACTGGCTGGAGGGCCGAGCCCAGAGAGTGGTGGTGAATGGTGCCACATCCAGCTGGCAGCCAGTCACTAGTAGTGTGCCCCAAGGACCAGTGCTGGGTCCCATCCTGTTCAATATCTCTATTGATGATCTGGACGTGAGGATTGAGTCCATCATCAGTAAGTTTGCAGCCAACATTAAGCTGGGGGCAGGTGTTGATGTGTTATAGAGGGTAGAGGCTCTGCAGAGGGACCTCGACAGGCTGGGCAGATGGGCAGAGTCCAATGGCATGAGATTGAACACATCCAAGTGCCGGGTTCTGCACATTGGCCACAACAACCCCATGCAGAGCTACAGGCTGGGGTCAGAGTGCCTGGAGAGCAGTCAGGTAGAGAGGGACCTGGGGGTACTGGTTGATATTATGCTGAACATGAGCCAGCATTGCGTCCAGGTGGCCAAGAGGGCCCATGGCATCCTGGCCTGTATCAGGATCAGTGTGGCCAGCAGGAGCAGGGAGGTCATTCTGCCCCTGTACACTGCACTGGTTAGGCCACACCTTGAGTCCTGTGTCCAGTTCTGGGCCCCTCAGTTTAGGAAAGATGTTGAGTTGCTGGAATGTGGCCAGAGAAGGGCAACAAAGCTGGGGAGGGGTTTGGAGCACAAGCCCTATGGGGAGAGACTGAGGGAGCTGGGGTTGCCAAGCCTGGAGAAGAAGAGGCTCAGGGCAGACCTTATTGCTCTCTATAACTACCTGAAGGGAGGTTGTAGCCAGGTGGGGGTTGGTCTCTTCTCCCAGGCAACCAGCACCAGAACAAGAGGACACAGTCTCAAGCTGCACCAGGGGAGGTTTTAGGTTGGATGTTAGGAAGAAGTTCTTCACAGAAAGAGTGATTGGCCATTGGAATGGGCTGCCCAGGGAGTTGGTGGAGTCACTATCACTGGAGGTGTTTAGGAGGAGACTTCATAGGGTGCTTGATTGCATGGTTTAGTTCATTAGATAGTGTGGGATGATAGGTTGGACTCAGTGACCTCAAATGTCTCTTCCAACCTGGTTAATTCTATTCTATTCTATTCTAGTCTAGTCTAGTCTAGTCTAGTCTAGTCTACTGTGTGCAGTTCTGGACCACTCACTCACTCACTTCAATGAAGCTATTGAGGTGCTGGAACTGGTGCAGATGAGACCAGCGACACTGGTGAGGGGGCTGGAGGGTAAGTCTTATGAGGAGAGGCTGAGGAGCATGGGGTTATTTAGCCTGGAGGAGACTATTGGGAGAGTTATCACACTCTACAACTATCTGAAGGGAAGTTGTAGTAAGGTGGGAGCTGGGCTCTTCTCCCAGGCAACTTGTGACAAGACAGGAGGTCACATCCCGAAGCTGCACCAGGGGAAGTTTAGGTTGGATGTCAGAAATCACTTCCTCATGGAAAGGGTAATTAGACACTGGAATGGGCTGCCCAGGGAGGTGGTGGAGTCACCACTCCTGGATGCATTTAAGGAAAAATTGGATGTGGCACTTAGTGCCATGGTCTAGTCCATGTGGTGGTGTTAGGTCATAAGCTGGACTTGATGACCTCTGAGGTCTAGTCCAGCCTTCACAATTCTGTGATTCTCTGAACAAACCAAACCAACTAACCAACCAAACACAAACCAAACAAAACCCAATCAAATAAACAAAACAAAACCCAAAACAATGCAAGAAACAAATTAAAATGCCCTACCAAGAAAATCCTGTCTCTAATACTTCCAGTACTGGACATATTTATGAAATCACTTGGAATATAACTCAATTTACTTCCATGGAAAAATGGACAAATCCTACATGTTTGCACCAATGATGATTATTTCAGTCCTATTGTGGTCAGGGAGATTTCACATATCCATAAATCCTAGTTATGTTATATACTGCCTTTAGGAGATACACGGAACAGAGCTGGCACTTGGGGTAGAGTAGGAGGTATATTCCTTAATGGTAAGATTTTAACTTTAAAATATTACCAAAAAAGCATAAATTCTAAAAATAGAAATATTAATATTAGACCTTAATATTTCACTGGCATTGCATCTTCTTTGCCAGACTAGTGTCAACTGTTAAAATAAGTCTAGGGGAAATAAATCAGTCGATAAAATGTGGAGATGGCAATCAAAGGCCAGGATATATTGACTTGTCTTATAATTCAATAATTACATAAGTATGTATTAATAATGACCAGGCTCTCTATGCTTTTCACCAGCAAAGTATACAAAATGTAGTGGTAGATCTGTATGTCTGTATCTATGCCCATCTTTGAACTACAGCTGCTAGACTGCATTAGCAATACAAGAGCATTTTGCCATTTTCTCATGATAATGAAAACTTTGAAGAGGGAAATGCAGAACAATGTGAAACATCACAGGAAATCTGATGTATGCAAATACAATTATTTAGATTGGAATCTGGCCAGACAATATAAGCCCATACACACAAGCACAAGTCTGTCCAAAGAACAATAACTGAATTTTGAAAAAGCAATAGCTACAAATGAGTTTTTGAAGCTATGACTAACCATCCAGGCTGTATTCTCACAGGTTTTATTTTTGTCTAAAATTCTGATTTGATTTATAACCTAATTATCTATTCATTCCTTTTCATTAACCAGTGTGCAGTTTGCCACTACATTCATAAAGCTTTTCCAACATTGATGTACCATTCAGCAGAGCAGTGACTGAACAAAGCTAAACTAAACTGAAGTTGAATAATGCTTGACAAATGCTACCTCAGTGAATTCTGGAAACAATGACCTGAAACTTTCCAGGGAATAAGTTGTAATGGCTGACAGCTGAGGCCTCCAGAGTTGTGCCAGTATAGCATGATTGAGAACCCATCATTTGGTGGCTCCTCTTCTGTGAGAGATGGGGACATAGCTGATAGAGTTCAACAAATGGCTGCAAACATGGTTGAGAGACTGGAGTACTTCGCATGTGAGGAAAGGCTGAGAGAGCTGGGACTGTTAAGCGTGAAGAAAAGACTCAGGGGGAAACCTTATTAATGGAAATAAATACTTGAAGGAAGCCTGCAAAGAGGATGGAGCCAGGCTCTTCCCAGTGGTGCCCAGTAATAGGACCAGAGACAATGGAAACAAACTGAAACACGTTCTGTCTGAACATGTGAGTAGATTTTTTCACTGTGAGCTTGCCTGAGCACTGCCACCAAATGCCCTAAGATGTTGTAGAGTCTCTTAGCTTAGAGATATTTTAAAATTATCTAGATATAGTCCTGAGTAACTGGCTTTATATGGCCCTGCTTGAGAAGGGGAAGTGGACAAGATAACCTCCAGAAATGCTTTCCAACCTCAGGTGGAGGTAAAAATCAGGAAACATAGCATTATAATAGTTTTCTGCAGAATGCATAAAAGCACAGTTTTCCTTCATGAGTCAGATAATATGCTACTGAATCAGACTCATAGCAATATGAGAAAGAAGAGGGGCATGAAACTGAGATGTCAATAGGGACAAACTACAGAAGACAATAGTTCCTAGATCCTTGCACTGAGCTAGTCTCTGGTGCAGGACTGGTTTAAACTGACTTCATGTTCTAGATGCTAAAATAAGTTTAGTATCTATCTTTGCTGCCTCGGTGCCTAAGATAAACACAGCATGTAACTCCAAAGAGCATGCTCTTTACAGTTATCTGTCACCTGAAGAGCCTGCTGAATTCATGCACCTAACATCAGAATCACAGCACTAGAGAAATGGAGCTTTCTTGAAAAGCAGAGATGGTGGTGTTATATCTCTTTTATTTACTACAAAATAATGGTCTGAGGTCTTACCCAAAAATTAAAAACTTGGATCTATCACCATCCTTGTCTTGAGCAATTCTATCCCCATTTCTTTCCCTTTCTGCCAGAGGTGTCTGTCATCAAGACTAGTCTGAACGAAGATAGTTTTCAAACTTTCTGTTGAAATCCAGGCCATTGTGTAAAGAGTTCAATGAAAATGCCAACAGGAAAATGACAGTAAGAGTGGGATTCAGATTAGGTGTTCATGATATTGATATCTCCATGTACATGAAGTAGCTAAGTCAATGGAGTCCAGGGTACTCTCCAGTTGACCACACATACATACCTTCTTTAGTGTAATCTAATATCTCCATAGTAACTGGATATCCCATTGGTTTAATGAGATTTAAGAACTTAGAATTTGATTTTGCCCTTAAGATTTTTCATTTCAGACTTTCTCCTTCACTGAAAATATGAGTAGGCAAAACTTCATACATATGCCAGTTCTCATGTCTGGCAGTGTAGGTCTGCAGAGGCAATTATTAATAATTAATAGGAACATGAGGAGGAAGGGGGGGGGGGGGGGAAGGCTATGAAGACAACAGCAAAATCAGAGAATAGGTACACAGGAATAATTGCAAGGCTACATGACATATGTGACTTCTGAGGGAGGGCAGCTGGCAGAGAGTAGACCTCCTGCACAGTTCTCTGACCACAGAGAAAATTTCAGCGAGTTTCTTTTGACCCAGTGTTTTATAATTCCACTAAGAAATGAGCAGGGATCTGAAGTAGAATTAGGGAGTATGTCAATGCAGAAGGGAAATTTTGTATGAAAAGTAGTATGAGAAACAGATGACAGAATTCTGGATGGTCAGGGTGACATTGCCTATTGTGAACTGTCCTTGCATAATTGTTTTGTTTTCCTTAACAGAAATGCAATTCTTCCACTGCTATGAACAGGAAACCAAACAACTTTTTCAGTTTTAAGCTAAAAAATTGTAAATAGTAAAGGTTCAGTACATACAAAAAGACAGCATCTTCAGGCATTAGAGATTCACTGCCACTGCCACTCAGACTCACCTTTTTGGTTAATACCAGCTGAAGCACATGACAAACAATTGTCAGTAGCTAGTAGTGAGTTGTTCTGTGAGCAGAATAAGTAGCCTGGCTCGTCAGTAAGATAAGCTGAAATCAGAGGCAGGGAGTTAGATTGCAGTGCATGAGTCTGGAGCTTGATGGCAGGATGACATACCAACTTTAACACACTAAGTTGTTAATGGGCTCACTGATTCTAAGGCTAGAGAAGACTACTAGACCCTCTAGTCTCAATATAAGACAAAGTATACAAAGTCTTCCAGAAAGTCTTTGAAGGTATTATGAGAAGGAACCAGTCACTGAGCTTAGAGTTTCAGTAGTTTATCATGCTAGTGCACTTTTAAAAACAAGCCTGCCACTTCTCAAAAGGGTCACTGTCTCTTTCAATGCCTTGCCTTTCTAGACAGAGAGCTCTTACTGCCTGACATTTTTTTCCTTATCAAATACTGATTTAATAGAATTAATGTGACTTGCAACTTGCAGTCTTATTTTTAACAGCTGATATGTCACTGTCTCTGTAAGGCATCATTCATGCCTTCATCAGGGCTTTCTTCAGCTTTGTAAATCTGATGCCAGATTTCTCCTGCAAGTAGTTGAAGAACCAAGAAGAAGAAGTGCAATGCTGGACCTGGTATTGACAAACAAAGAGGGCTGTTTGTAGGTGTTAAGGTTGGGGGTAGTCTTGGTTGCAGTGACCATGACATTTTAATATCAACAGATATTAAATGATGATGATGAATGTGATGACAGTTTAAAATCAACAGGTAAAGAAGCAGGGTAATGACTAAAATTTCAACCCTGGGCTTTAAGAGGGCAAACTTTCCCCTCTTCAAGACTCTACTTAGAAATATCCAGTGGGCTAGGGCTCTGGAAGGGGCACCCAAGAGAACTGGTTAATATTCAAACATCACGTCCTCCAAGCACAAGAGAAATGTATTCCCTTGAAAAAAAATCAAGTAAGGCATGCAGAAGACCTGCATGGATAAGCAAGGAACTCTAGTAAACCTCAAAAATAAAAAGGAGGTTTACAATATGTGGAAAAAAAGGACTAGTCAATTGGGAGGATTATAGGGATACAGCCAGAGAATGTAGAGATGCAACAAGGAAGGCCAAAGCCCTCCTGAAACTGAATCTCACCAGAATGGTAAAAGAGAACAAGAAGAGTTTTTTCAAACACATCAATGATAAAAGGAAGAGCAGGCACAAGGTAGGCCCACTACTGAATGATATGGGAGATATGGTAACTGATGATGCAGAGGTGGCAGATTTGCTGAATGCCTTCTTTGCCTCAGCCTTTACTCCTAAGACTGACCCTCAGGAACCTCAGTCTCTAGAAGCAAGGGAGCAGAACTGGAGAGATATGGACATTCCCCCAGTCAGTCAGGACAGGGTTGGAGATCTCTTACACCACCTGAAGACAAACAAGTCCATGGGCCCCAATGGGGTGCATTCACGAGTGCTGAGAGAGTTGGCTGAGATTGTTGCTGAACCTCTCTCCATCATCTTTGAAAAGTCATGGAGAACAGGAGAGGTGCCTGATGACTGGAAGAAAGCAACTGTCACTCCAGTCTTCAAAAAAGGCAAGAAGGAGGACCCAGGCCACTACAGACCAGTCAGCCTCATCTCCATCCCTGGAAAGATGATGGAGCAGCTCATCCTGGAAGTCATCTCTAACCACATGGAAGACAAGAAGGTTGTCAGAAGTAGCCAACATGGATTTAACAAGGGAAGATCCTGTCTGACTAATCTGATAGCCTCCTATGAAATTATGACCAAATGGGTAGATGAAGGAAAAGCAGTGGATGTCATATATCTTGACTTCAGTAAAGCTTTGGATACTGTCTCCTATAACATCCTCATAGAAAAGCTCAGGTGATGTGGCATAGAAGGCTGGTCAGTGAGGTGGATTGAAAACTGTCTCAACAACAGTGTTCAGAGGGTGGTCATCAGTGGGACAGAGTCAACTTGGAGGCCTGTGGCCAGTGGTGTTCCCCAGGGATTGGTATTTGGTCCAGTTTTGTTCAACATCTTTATCAACAACCTGAACGAGGGGATTGAGAGTACCCTCAGCAAGTTCAATGGTGATACAAAACTGGTGGGGTTGGCTGACACCCCGTTGGGCTGTGCAGCCATCCAACATGACCTGGGCAGGCTGGAGAGCTGTGTGCAGACAAACCTCATGAAATTTAATAAGAACAAGTGCAGGATCCTACAGCTGGGGAGAAATAACAACATGCACCAGTACAGATTAGGGTCTGCCCTACTGGAAGCAGCTCCACAGAGAAAGACCTTGTTCTCCATGGAACAACAATGTGCCCTTGTGGCCCAGAGAGACAATGGTATCCTGGGATGCATCAAGAAGAGTGTGTCCAGCAGGTCTAGGGAAGTTCTTCTACCTCTCTAGTCTGCCCTGGTGAGACGACACCTGGAATACTGTGTCCAGTTTTGGGCTCCCCAGTTCAAGAAAGACAGAGAGCTGCTGGAGACAATCCAATGGAGAGACACAAGGATGATTAGGGGACTTGAGCATCTCCCCTGTGAAGAGAGACTGCGATCCCTGAGGCTGTTTAGTCTTGAGAAGACTGAGAGGGGATCTCACCAATGTGTATAAATATCTGAGGGGTGGGTGTCAAGTGGATAGGGTCAAGCTCTTTTCGGTGGTGCACAGTAATAAGACAAGGAACAACATGTTAAAGCTTGAATATAGAAGACTTCATCTCAACATGAGGAGAAACTTTTTTACAGTGAGGGTGATGGAGCACTGGAACAGGCTGCCCAGAAAGGTTGTGGAGTCTCCTTCTCTGGAGACTTCCAAAACCCACCTGGATGCATTCCTGCGCAGACCACCCTAAGTTATCCTGCTTTGGCAGGGGGGTTGGACCCAATGATCTCTTGAGATGCCTTCCAACCTCTACCACACTGTGATGCTGTGAAATCTCTTTTATGGGGTTATGGCACTACACTCATATATGGTATTCTGGTGTCAGCCTCACAAATGGTAGCATGTCACTAATATTCCTGTTTCTTTCTCTTCATGCATTCAAAGAGCTACATATATTTTTTTCAAGATCAACATACTTAGCTGTGCATACACTGAATTTCATGGTGCAGCCCTGGTTCCCTGATCACCAATAACAGAGAACTGTAATGAAGCACACCCTGGGGGCATACAAGTTTATTCTAACAGGAATTATAACAGGCAGAAAATCTAAACACATTTGGGTTTCATCAAATCTCACAGTTGAGATAGGATGAGGGCATGTTTCATGGGGCAAGGACTATAAGGACTGTAAGACCAAGACTGTGTTCATACCAATCCATAAAATTAAGGCAATTTTGATTGTCTCATTCTAGCTGGAGTTTGGTTTTGGAGTATGAACCTTTCTCAAAAGGAAATGAAGACAGACACAACAGGCCTTCAGAGTGGCCTTTTGGATAGCAATTATTGCTATAGATGCCATGAAAACAATGTCTGTTGCAGGAATGACAAGGAGTAGGACTCATTTGACCTAACTACATCTGAGCTAAGCTCCCTTTCAAGGCAGTTGAAAGTGGCACTTCTCATGTGCAATCATCTACTCTGTATTAAATATCTTTTTAATGCACTTGAAAATCTACCTTCACTTACTATAAAGTGAACCAAGGTTAGACAACTCAAATATAGACTTAAGATTATAGACAGATGAGTCCTGCTGAAAGCAATTTACTCTGATCAACTTTCTTTATGTATTTTCATTGCCTTGAGGGCATGCATTTATATTCTGGGAGGAAAGGAAAATGGTAGTGCAATATCATGGTAGGAAATGTTTAATTCTGGCCCTCATTGAAGTATAATGCCTTTGAAGTTTCTTTCCCTCTTCTGACTTAGGGATAAAGAGTACTGTACATGCTATGCCTGGGCGGGGGGAGTATATAATTTTACCATACTGTAATTATGGGGAGAAAAGGAAGGGTGGAAATTATGCTGATTTTCTTCACTGAAAGTCATTTGATTTTAAATTCTGTGTATCCTCAATCCTAAACTCCTAGAAACTATTCTTTAATGCATGGGATGTGTGTAGCGGAAGATGAAAAGAAGATTGGTAATCTATTTGATCCAGAATACAAGATAAATGTTGAGT
The DNA here is from genome assembly GCF_014839835.1 of Dryobates pubescens. Lineage (NCBI taxonomy): Eukaryota > Metazoa > Chordata > Aves > Piciformes > Picidae > Dryobates > Dryobates pubescens. The sequence continues at coordinate 5,431,960 of NC_071621.1, forward strand.
CCTTCCCTTAAATATCTGTATCCCTGATTTCTTTTGGGCTTTAACTCCAGTACATGACAGGGAGAAGAATGTTGTGATAAGTCTTCAAGGAGGATCTGCTCCATGATCTTACTGGGAGAGGTGTTTACTGGTCAGTAGTTCCCAGTGTCCTCTTTTTTACCCTTTGATGTTTCCCTTATTCTAATCACTTTAGACTTTACCTGACTGCTATAAATTTTCAAATATGGTAGAGAAAGACTTGACAACCACATCACCAAATTTCCTCAGGACCTGGGTGCCATGACCTTGTGTATGTTAAGGTTCCTCAGGTGGCTTTCAATCTTGGATTCATCTGTAATGGGTAGGACTTCATTCCCCTAGTCCTTGTCTTGATGTTCAGGGTCTTAAAATACACTGGGAAAGAGATTGCCACTGAAAACTGAACAAAATCATTGCTGATAACCTTCTCCATTTCAGTTGTTGCTAGTTTCCCAGAGCAGCTCTGTGCAGTCCATCCATTCTTCTACATAGAAGGCAACTTTTCTGACACTCTATCCTTGACTGTCCTTTCTGAACAATTCTTAGGCTGCAGTCTGGTAATCTCTTATGTGAAAAGCCATTTCCACCTAGCCATGTGTACAGAATACATTCTTGTTTCATATACAGAACTTGGGTAGACTCTTACAGAGCATGCCTTAGTTAAATGTGATCAATACAATCCCATTATCAAGTTACCTGATGCACAAAACTAACCTTTGTTTCTCTAGCCATATTCCACATCAGAGTCACTTGAGAATATAATTTCAAACAAGCATCCCTCTCCATGCACATAAAAATCCCAGAGAATCAGTGGAAAATCCTTGTGGAAAGAAGCTCATGGGGTAACACTCTTTTTTCTCTAGCTCAAGGCAATAGCAAATATACTTAAGTTAGTCCTAACACATGTGGCAATAAAGCAATGAAAATATTGCTAAGCAAATTCAATACTTAAGGGGCTTCGTGCAGGCAGGTGTTACATCTCAGTTAATGTTTTCTGTTCATTGCCTTATTAGAAAGGAGCAGCACCATGTAATCACCTATTTGAAAATATCCTTTTCCAGTAGAAAACAACATATTTATTTTTACTGCACCATTCAAACATGCCTTTCCAGAAATGTTTTGAATTTCACACATTTCAAGGTGTTTCCTTAAGCTGTCTACAGAAAATTCACTCTGAAACTTGTAACATGTTTGATAGCATCCTCTCTCAGGAGCAATTGTAGTTGCTTGACTGCATATCCTCAGGCTACTTGGTAGCAGAAAGTGGCTTCTCCATTAAAAAAAAAAGGAAAACTACATTTTCTTTATTCCTGTATAGATTCATAATTTGAAGCATTGAATGAACTGCACTACAAGATTATGTCTCCTAAGATGTTATGCTCTAAAGAAAATTAGTCTTTGTTTTCTGACAGTAATGATAATGCATTTAAGACCTGTTCACTGACACCTGCACTACTCTACAGTACAAAGTGCTTTCCCAGACAGGAAAGTGGAAGGACTCAACCAGCACCTGTGTTTGAAATATTTCTGAGCTTGGTCAAGCTGCTGTGCTTGGTGCAATGTCATGAGAAGTCTGGCAGAAAGACTTCCTAGCAATGCACCAGTTTATCTCTTTGAATCTGAGGACTGAGCCTGGTACCGTTACAGAAAGCTAATTTCAGAGACTCAAACAGCGTGAAGCTATGGGTTTAGGGGTTTCTATGTAAAACAAGCCATTTATGTGGTTTTCCACCTTTCTCATTCCCTGTGGCTGTGGCAGTTCATCCAGGCCTTTTTGCAAAGATTGCAACACACTCCATCAGTTGGAGAGAGTCTCTCAGATAATATGTCTTGGCTTTCATCAGCCTGCTAAAATGAATCTGAGAGAAATTGTTCGACAGCATATGGCTCTGTTTCCAGGGCCATTAGCTCTACGAGCACCTGCTCCGAGGGTTGTGAATGCTGGAGCTGGCATGAAGCAGTAAACCACATACTGCTGAACCATTGCTTCAGTCCTCAATTAGGAAGATATAAAACTAAATTGCATTGCTATCTGTAATAGCTGGGAACTACCTGAAGCCGGAAGTCACCTTGTAGGGACCTAAAGCAGAAAATAGTCATATAATGGAAAAATGCATCCGTAAGTGTCATTTGTGGCTGCAAGAAGCCTGATAACCTTTGTCTCATTGTGTTATTTGTTCTTGAGGCCTTACACAATTACTTGACAGAATATTAGGAAGACTTGTAGGTTTTGAAAAACACCCACTGCATGACTAAACAAAGACTATATGAATAGGCAGTGTCTGGTCAGATAACCCTAGTTAAAGAATTGTTAAAGCACTGCAAGTGATACAGAGGCTTCATGTGAATAGTTGTTAAATGTACAATTAGAGCAGTTTTGCACTAAAATCTGCTACTTTTATTTCCAGGGGGGGAAAAACATCAATACATTTTAGATAAATGACTCTAGCTGTTAATGCTATGAACATCTTTGATTTGTAATATTGAAAAGGGAAGAAGAGATTTCACTAAGATGGAGAATACTGGGAGTCTTGATCTATCTGATATTAACAAGTCACCTGAGTTCTTCAAGTAATAAGCTGATTTGCTGTTGAGAACTCAATACCATTTGAAATCTTGGCATATGACATGACCTTCTTGTAGTCATCCAAAGTTAGAGTTAAAATCAGTATGTTCTGTGCAGTTATCAACAATAGCTGACACAACTAGAAAAAGACTTTTTTAGTTTTTCTAAAAAATTTTTTTTTAATTGTACATTAGAAAACAAACAAACAAACAAAAAAAACCCAAAGACACTGCTTGAAAGCAAAGTCTGAACTTCTGACTGTCGTGGGTATTCACAATACAATTGCAAAATAGCTCCATGTACATAGTAATGCAGAATAGAATGGAATGGAATGGAATGGAATGGAATGGAATAGAATAGAATAGAATAGAATAGAATAGAATAGAATAGAATAGAATAGAATAGAATAGAATAGACCAGGTTGGAAGAGACTTTCAAGATCATCGTGTCCAAACTATCAACTAATCCAACCCACCTAATCAACTAAACCATGCAACCAAGCACCCTATAGAATAGAATAGAATAGAATAGAATAGAATAGAATAGAATAGAATAGAATAGAATAAGCCAGGTTTGAAGAGATGTTCAAGATCATCGCATCCAACCCCTCAACCAATCCAACACCACCTAATCAACTATCCCATGGCACCAAGCACCCCATCAAGTCTCCTCCTGAACACCTCCAATGATGGTGACTCCACCGCCTCCCCAGGCAGCCCATTCCAATGGGCAATCACTCTCTCTGTATAGAACTTCTTCCTAACATCCAGCCTAAACCTCCCCTGGTGCAGCCTGAGACTGTGTCCTCTTGTTCTGGTGCTGGTTGCCTGGAAGAAGAGACCAACTCCCACCTGGCTACAACCTCCCTTCAGGTAGTTGTAGAGAGCAATAAGGTCACCCCTGAGTCTCCTCTTCTCCAGGCTAAGCAACCCCAGCTCCCTCAGCCTCTCCTCATAGGGCTTGTGTTCCAAACCCCTCACCAACTTTGTTGCCCTTCTCTGGACTCGTTCCAGCAAGTCAACCTCCTTCCTAAACTGAGGGGCCCAAAACTGGACACAGGACTCGAGGTGCGGCCTAACCAGTGCAGTGTACAGGGGCAGAATGACCTCCCTGCTCCTGCTGGCCACACTGTTCCTGATGCAGGCCAGGATGCCATTGGCCCTCTTGGCTGCCTGTGCACACTGCAGGCTCATGTTCAGTCTACCATCAACCAGCACCCCCAGGTCCCTCTCTGGCTGCTCTCCAGCCACTCTGACCCCAGCCTGTAGCTCTGCATGGGGTTGTTGTGGCCAATGTGCAGAACCTGGCACTTGGATGTGTTAAATCTCATGCCGCTGGACTCTGCCCATCTGTCCAGCCTGTCGAGGTCCCTCTGCAGAGCCTCTCTACCCTTGAGCAGATCAACTCCTGCGCCCAGCTTGGTGTCGTCAGCAAATTTACTGATGATGGACTCGATGCTCTCATCCAGATCATCAATAAAGATGTTAAAGAGCATGGGGCCCAGCACTGATCCCTGGGGCACACCACTAGTGACTGGCTGCCAGCTGGATGTGGCACCATTCACCACCACTCTCTGGGCTCGGCCCTCCAGCCAGTTCCTAACCCAACGCAGTGTGCTCTTGTCCAAGCCATCAAGTGTCCTCCTGAACACCTCCAATGACAGTGACTCCACCACCTCCCCAGTCAGCCCATTCCAATGGGCAATCACTCTCTCTGTATAGAATTTCTTCCTAACATCCAGCCTAAACCTCCCCTGGCACAGCCTGAGACTGTGTCCTCTTGTTCTGGTGCTGGTTGCCTGGGAGAAGAGACCAACCTCCACCTGTCTGCAGAACAGATTAAAACAAAGCTTGTTCTGTGTTAACTTTGATTTGTAAAGCTAGTCTGATATTGGGGAGAAATTACATGCTGACATAAATCCCTTGATATCAGTTAAATTCCACCACTAAAAATTCTGACCAGTGAAGTTCATGAGAAACACAAGTAGAATGTAGAAGAGACTGAAATGCATAACAGCAAGGCAGGGGGAAGGTGGGGGGGAAGAGCTAAAAATTGGCTTATTATGGAGCATAGTAGACAATTTAAAATACAATTTAAAATACAATTTAAAATATAAGGTGATAGAATACATTTTTTTAATCCTATGCTACCCCTTCAGACTCTAGGCTTACAAAACATACTCAGTAGAATGTAATGAAGTAATAGGCATGTATCCTGTATTCTATTTACAGAGTACAATGTACACATGTGAAAACATAGATTGCATTTATGTTTTCATTATCTTGCATTTACCTGCTGTTAACAATGGTTCACATCGACTCCCATGGGAAGGATATAAAACGATATGAAAATGAGTGGGAAATGAAATCATGCCATGTTCAGTGAAACATTCACATAATAACTGGTCTGATTGAGCTTGCAGGTTCTTTTGCAAAAATATACCAGTAGTAAAACCTGGCAAAGTCCTAGACCCATTTACCTGGCTGCCTACCTAACTATTTTTCTAAGTACTCAGTTGGTCTTCAATAAAAAAAAAATATAATTATCCAGTCTTACTGTGTAAGACAGACTGATTTGTCCCTGAGAAAGGAGAGATGTCCAAACTAAGATTTCAGTCAAGTACTTGGCTGTGCCCGGCCAGGACACAGTGTGCCACATTCACAGAGTGCTCTGCTGGCCATTATCAGTCAAACAGATAGAAGTTGCCCCCATTGGCCCCTACAACTTCGAGTTCATTTCTTATCAGCACATTTGAAAGATTTTTCTCAGTGTGTGTTTCCAGTGCACATGGGTACATAGATGTATTTAAGACTTTTCATGTACTGGAAACAGGACAGGCGTTCCTGCAGAGCTTGTCTCACCGAGCTGATGCATCAGGGGCTTTCCCAGGACCCCAGATTTCAAGCAACACAGTTTGCCAGGGTAGCCCGCTTGCTCTTGAAATGGCAAGTAAGTAGCAGGATAACTGCCAGGTCTAATGCTTTGTGGTCTGAAACAGCCTGAGGAAAATTTTCAGAGTAAGGGTGTGTGTGTTAAGGACCCAGAAAGCCCCAGTTCTCCAACCGCTCTCAGCAAGTTTCGTGGGAATTCTTACTATGGCTGACCAGCAGTGCCTCCTTTTCAGGTCTTAATTCAGAAGGAAAGCTGTTTCACAGACTGTGCTGCTATTCTTCATCAGATAAATTGCCCTCATTTCAGTTTATTCATAATCTTTAATAATGCAGATGTTTCTCAGCAAGCATTTTTCATACTAACATATTAACCCTGACAATCAGACCAATGGATGAATTAGTCTTGCTTAGTACAGAGACATAAAGGAAATGTTCTTACAGGTCCTGCAAACTAATGGTGCCTATGTCAAAGGATTAATGTTGCTGAAGAAGAATGGGAACAGGAAGAGAGTGATCAGAAATATTAAGAGAACCAGACTTAGAACTAGTTGTGACTAAGGTATATAGGAGCATAAACACATGAACATAAATTTGTGTGCTTATTAAAATCTCTCTAGGAAGTCACAACTACTCCTGCAGAATATTCTACATTTCCCAATTACATAAAAATTAAAACAAATCAGCAATGAGCAAGGTAATGGTGGATAAACTTCAAAAGTATTTCCCATATTTCCCAGGTAAACAGTAGAATAAGTGAGATCAAACCCATTTAATTTGGTAAATCAAATAAATCCTTTAAAAGCAGTCTGGGAGAGCAAGCAACAGCTGCTGGTGTCATCCTGAGTCATAGAATGGCTTATTGCACAAGTTGCTAGGGCATAGCAGAATGGAGCAGATGTACTGGTAAGCCTTGATGTGTAGTGCAAGGAGACTCGAAAAAACTCTGGCACGGAGCTGCAGAGAAGTATTTTCACGCGTAGGAGGAAGACTGAAAGCACTTGTGAAGAGAAAATACCTTGGTAACTTAGATCTGCTTTTCCTGCATATTCTAAATTCAAATTACCCTACCCATGGGAGGTGCAGCTAGAGTAGGCACCTATTTGCTGATAGCTGTCAGGTCCATGGTCATGTCCCGCAAACAGGGGGTCTAGAGGGAATAGTATTGTCAAGTGTTTATCACCCTAATTAAAGCACTGTTAGTGCTCACTTAAGGAATAAGTAAGCTTCACCTACATGAGTTCAGAGATGCACTGCCCGTTCTCACTTCAGTCTTCCACAACCACACCTCACCCTACTGATAAGGTTCTTGTGCTTGGGCAGCTGTTTGAGTCCAAGAGGCATTTCTTCACAGCCACATGCCTGACACTTTGTGGAAGCTCACTGAGCCAGGCAGACAAGCAATTGAAAATCCTAAGAATGATTGCATATATGATCTTTTAAAAACAAACACCATTTCAACAGAACTGTGTTTTATTTCCTCATAAGCCCTTCTCCAACACTTTGCAGAAACAAAGGAAGCTAAATCAACTGCAAAAGGCTATTTATTCCTACCTGCAAGTACATCTCTCCAACTAATAAAAATATCACATAAGCCTCTGACTTTATAAGCCTTGTCCTAGGGAGAAACATGGGCAATTCATACATAAACCTTCTCTGCATTCCAATAGACCATTATTAAGGTCAGAAGGCTACCATGTAAATACCATACAATTTAAGTTTGGAGATGTTTCTGGAAGATGGGGAGCAGAAAGCAACCCCTAAAATGATCGGTGACCTATTGTGCCACTTTGGTGTGCACAAGTCTACGGGACCAGATGGGATCCACAAAGGGTACTTAAGGAGCTGTGCTCACCATTATTTGCCAACAGTCCTGGCTAACCAGGGAGGTCCCAGTTGACTGCAGGCTGGCAAATAGGACACCCATCTGCAAGAAGGGCCAAGGATGATCCAGGGAACTACAGGCCTGTCAGTCTGACCTAGTGCCAGGAAAGGTCATGGAGCAGGTCATCCTGAGTGCCATCACACAGCACTTACAAGACAACCAGGCAAACAGGCCCAGTCAGCATGGGTTTATGGTATATGGTCCTGTCTGACTAATCTGATCTCCTACAGCAAGGTGACCTGCCTAGTGGATAAGGGAAGGGCTATGGACATTGTCTACCTGGACTTTAGTAAAGCCTTTGACACTGTCTCCCACAGCATTCTGCTTCAGAAACTCAGGGCACAAGGCTTGGATAAGCGCACCCTGCATTGGATTAAACACTGGCTGCAGGGCCAGGCCCAAGGAGTGGTGGTGAATGGAGTTAAGCCTGGCTGGTGCCCAGTCACCGGTGGTGTCCCCCAGGGTGCAGTACTGGGGCCTGTCCTCTTTAATATCGTTATCAATGGTCTGCATGAGGAGATTGAGTGCATCCTCGATACATTTGCAGGTGACACCAAGCTGGGCGTCACCTAATGGGATCTGCACAGGTTAGATTGAGGAGTCAAGGCAATTGTATGAAGTTTGACAAGGCCTCTGCCCGGCTCTCCACCCATGGCAAGATTACAGACCTGGGGAGAGGGACCTGGATGTGTTGGTTGAGTGTTGGCCAAGAAAGCCAATGGCATCCTGGCTTCTATTAGAAACACTGTGGCCAGCAGGAACAGGGAGGTAATCATCCCCCTGTACTGGGCGCTGGTGAGGCCTCACCTCTAGTACTGTGTTCAGTTTTGGGCCCCTCACTACAAGAAGGACATTGAGGTTCTGGAGCATGTCCAGAGAAGGGCAAAGAAGCTGGTGAAGAGCCTGGAGTAGTGTCTGAGGGAGCTGGGTTTGTTCAGTCTGAAGAAGAGGAGGCTAAGAGGATACCTCATTGCTCTCTACATTACCTGAAGGGAGGCTGGGAGTGAGGAGGGGAGCCAGCTTCTTCTTGGTGTCAAGAAACAGGACTAGAGGAAATCATTTCCAGCTGTCCCAGGGGAGGTTCAGGTTGGATATTAGGAAGTATTTCTTCACTGAAAGTGTTAACAAACACTGAAATGGTCTGCCCAGGGCAGTGGTGCAGTCACTATCCCTCAAGGTGTTTAAGCAGCCTGTGGACCTTGGGCTTATGGACATGGTTTAGTGTTGACTCTTCAGTGCTGGGTCAAAGGTTGCACTCTTCCAACTGGATGGATTCTGTGATTCTATGAAGATGAGTATAAATGGTAGATCCTGATGTGAAGCCTCAGCTGTTGGTAAGGATCAATGACAATAAAAAGCCATACCAACTTTACTGGTGTTCCACTGCCAACTGATTGTATTTCTGCACACAGCTTCTTTTTTCTTAAGCAATGTAAGTGCTTCAGGAAAAAGCTTCATTCCTTGTCTGAGTGGAATTTTAAACAATGAATAGCAAAAATAATAAATAACAGAACTCTGTTTTCCTAAAGGTATGCTCCTGGAAAGGAACCAAGTGTTAGTAATTCTATGATTAGCTTTATTGTATTTTTATTGTAAACTTCTGCTAAAGGCTACAATGAATTGTGTTGCAGTTTACATACAGGATGTATACAAACTTAGAGCCAGGACTCTCCACTCCTGAAGCTATATGAGGCTACATAACACTGTTCTTATTACCACAGAGTAAATTAGAATGCAACTCAAAGCAAATTAATAACTCAGCACCAAGTCTCCATGTGGATTGTTATCTAATGGTGTATGTAATATATATTAGCCCACAGTAAGAATTATATCTCTTTTTCTACCATGAGATGAAAACCAGATTCACCTAATGCTGAGGAAATGATGTTGTAAGCTGCTACTGTACCTTAGGAATCACACAGAATCACACAGAATCACCAAGGCTGGAAGAGACCTCAAAGATCATCAAGTCCAACCTGCCACCACAGACCTCATGACTAAACCACGGCACCAAGTGCCACGTCCAATCCCCTCTTGAACGCACACAGGATCTATCCTAGAGACTGCCAACCACTCTACTCTTGCCAGATCTTCTCTTAGTCTTGCAATGCAGATACACCCTGAAGCTGTTTTACCTACACAACTCATGGCAGCCATGTTTTTCTCCTTTCCTTTAAGGTGAGATGTCACATTAGGCTGTTGACACACCATAGTAGGCATCCATCAGATCTGCTTTCCCCTTACCTTTGGAAGAATCATAGGATCATACAATTGATTCAGTTGGAAAAGGCCTCCAAAATCATCAAGTTCAACTGTCAAGCTAACAATACTATGGCTATTAAACCATGTCCCCAGGTGCCATGTCCACACATTTCTTGAACACTTCCAGGGATGGCGACTCCACCACCTCCCTGGGCAGCCTGTGCCAGTCCCTGACCACTCTTGCAGCAAAGAAACTTTTCCTAATATCCAACCTAACCCTCCCCTGGCACAATTTCAGGTCATTTCCTCTCATCCTATCACCTGATACAAGGGAGATGAGAGCAACCCTCACTTCACTCCAACCTCCTCCTTTCAGGGAGTTGTAAGGAGCAATGAGGTCTCTCCTCAGCCTCCTCCACACTAAACACCCCCAGTTCCCTCAGCTGCTCCCCACCAGACTTGTTCTCCAGATACCTCACCAGCTTCCCTGCCCCTCCCTGGGCATGCTCCAGCCCCTCAATGTAGAGAGGGTCCAAAAACTGAACCCAGTATTCAGGACATGGTGAGCACAGGGGGACAATCACTTCCCTGGTCCTGCTGGTCACTATTCCTGATGCAGGTCAGGATGCCCCCGGCCTTCCCGGCCACCTGAGCCCACTGCTGTCTCATGTTCAGCTGGCTGTCAAGCAGAAGGTTTCTCCCCAGTTTTAGAACTGAGATTTGGTGGCTGTTCCAGGTCCCATATAATGTCTTTCAGAGACGTTAAGGAAATGATGTGAGTCACGAGGGAAAGCCCATGCCAAGCACTGCCATCCATTACTCATTTCGGACAGACTTACCCTTTCATTTGTCAGCTCATTGCAAGTCCTGAGAATTCACTGTGGAGAGGCAGCCACTGCTGACTGAGGACTTGAGTCTATGCAAAGTTTGAAGGGACATAATTGCTGTCATGAGGGATCCTTAGGCAAATCACTTGCAGAGCAGAGGGAACATGAAGAAAATGGCTGGATTGTCCACTATGCCCAACCTTTCTATCTGTGAGTCCCTCACTTACAGTCTTGATGTTGGCATATCAGACTGTTAAGGGTTTTGAAAGTTCTGTTGTCATGTTTGCTTATATCCAAAGATTCATAGAATGGTTTGGGTTGTAAAGGGCCTTGAAGACCATCTTGTTCCAAGTCTCCTGACATTGGCAGGAACACCATATACTGGACCAGGTTGCTCAAGGGCTCACCCAACCTGGCCTTGAACACTTCAAGGATGGGGGCACCCACAGCCTCCCTGGGCAACCTGTTCCAGTGTCTCACCACCCTCATACTGAAGAACTCCTTCCTAAGTTCCAGTGTCCCTCAGCTTAAAACAGTGGGGCTTAGAGCTGGATTGATTGAAACAACCTTCCAGTACCTGTAGGGGCATAGAAGAAGGATAGAGAAAGACTGTTTACAAAGGCCTGCAGTGAGAGGATAAGGGTCAATGGCTCCAAACTAAATAGTAGGTTTAGATTGGATGTTAGGAAAAAGTTCTGCACCATGAGGGCAGTGGAACTCTGCAACAGGCTGCCCAGGGAGGTGGCTGAGGCCCCACCCCTGGAGGTGAGGCTGGACAGGGCTCTGGGCAACCTGATCCAGCAGAGGATGTCCCTGCTGCCTGCAGAAGGGGTTGGACTGGATGATCCCTGGAGGTCCCTTCCAACCCAGACCATTATAGGATTCTATGAAATTGCTACCCCAGTTATTGCAGAATCTGTAGCTGACATATTTAACACAGGGGTTTTTGCAGAGGTAAATGACCATTTGTCTTGGCAGTGTATTGAAACTGATCTGTTAGCTGGAGAAGCCTGCCTTCTCCTTTGAATAATTATGGACCTGCTTATTTATTAATAACATTAGGACTGCAGTAATAGTTATAGAACTGCTAGGAAATTGTTTGTTAAAAAAAATTCTATAGACTATGCTTGTTGTGAAGATCTCATACCTCAGTCAAGGATGTTCTTTGGGTACTTAACATTTAGCAAGAATGACAGAAAATGTATGTTAGGTATAAATGTTGCAGTCTTCTGTGTATCTGCTTGCCTTACTGAAGACTATTACATCTCCCCAGCTCATCAAAAAACTGATTCTTTTCCTTAATTATGGATTTACTTATAATGAACAAACTGACCATGGCAAATCTGGTCCTTTGATTTCAGTTCTTGTCAGGGATAATAGCCAGTAGGAGAGTCTGGGCACTGCCCTTTTCAAGGTCTTTTACAAGATACCCAAATAACGATTTTCTCTTAAAGACAGGATAATGCTTTCATGTGCTTGATGTGCACTTATAGTCCACAGAATGAATCAGCAAAGAGTGTGGCTATGGATCTGTTTCTGCGCTGTTCTACATGCTGATAAGCACCAAGATCCTAGGTGAGGTATGCAGAACAACTGCAACACAGCTGTAAAATGCAGAGGGATCCTTTTAAGCTACCTGGCCTCAATACCATTTGTAATGGGTTGGGGCAGATCCCCTTCCCACCACAGGCAGAAATAACGACTCAGGCAAACGGATTGCAAAAGTGATGAAAGTTTAAATAGAAAGCAGTGAATGTTACAGAAAACCCAAAGCGCAGTGACAAAAAAAAGATCCCATCCCCACCTGAGGGTGCATGCAAAACCCCCAGGGCTCCTTCTTCCCCCTCCCTCTGCTGGGCTAGTCTCAGCTGGCCAGGCCTGAGACTGCCCATCCCCCTGTGGCCTTGGGCCCAATCAGGCCCATGGCCGGGAGATCTCTCCCCCAGTTACCAAGTCTCGGAGAGGGAAGGAAAGAGGAAGTGCCAGACTCCGCACTGGATCTTATAGTGGTGCAAAGAATTATGGTAGGGAATACACAATTTCCTGTGTCCATCCCTCTGGGCTGGACTTCTGGACACAGGAAGTGAATGCACCAGGGGGGCACCCAGCTCAAACTACAACATGCCACCCCTGTATTTCATACCATAATCTTTGCACCTAAACACATCATCAAATCAGAAATCTCCTGATGACATGTCCGGCAGAGTCCACATCTTCATCTGGGCGTCCACTCAAACAGTCTCTCATTCAGGCTCAAGCATCAGTCCATTCCAGTTGTTCTTCCTCATGTGATGGAACCTCCCAGCGACGCAGTCCTTCTCCTGCAGTGTGAATTCCTTGTGGACTCCTTGGGACATCCTGGTCACCTGGAAATACCTCACAACTTCTCAGCCAAGCCTTTACTCTCCTATTCAGCGGCAAATTCTCCACCCCTGGGGCAGGCCAGTCGGAACAATCCGGCTCCACGACTGCCTTTTTCAATCCATCCAGGGTGCCGCAGCCAACCGCTTTCACGCGGACCAAAGCTACACGGATGCATGTCAGAGGCACTCCGCACCCCCCGGCTGGGCGCTCGCGTACCGAGGCAGGACAGCATCCGGCTGCACAACCTCCACCCCCGGCAGAGGGAGGAGCTGCGCCACAGCCCGCTGAAGAAGCAGGGAGGCGGAGCCAGGTGCTCGGCGCCATTTTCGGAACACGTCCGAAAACACCAGGGAAAGATTTACAGCTGCCGCCGCCGCCTGAACGCAGCCCGGCTCGGGCGGTGCCGCCGCCGCCGCTTGAACGCGGCCCGGCCCGGCCCCCGCCGTCTCTGTCGCCGCGATGCAGAGTCCGAGTCACCTCCAGCAGTCGCTTGCCCGCTCGCCGCGGGTGTCCGCTCCCCGCAGCGGCCGCGGGCCGACCACGCTCTGCTTGCCGCTGCCCCTCCTCCGCTCCCTGCCGCTCCGCAGAGAACAAGGAGAAGGCAGGTCTCGCCTTCTTAGGCTACTCGAGCATTCTTAAGCTACCCTGGGCAGAAAGTCACAGAAAGAACCACCCCTCGCTGTTCCCAAGGAACAGTAGGGACTTCCATGCCATCAGCCACGCACCAGCTATCCTTCTGCAGTCCACAGGAGTTCACACAGTCGCCCCGACAACAAAACCTGAGCCCCAACTTTCCAAACTCAAACCGACGCCCAGAACTAAATTTAAACTCTCCATCTTTTGCAATCCGAGCTGCAGTTGGCCCCACGTTGGGCGCCAAAAAATGTAATGGGTTGGGGCAGACCCCCTCCCCACCACAGGCAGAAATAACGACTCAGGCAAACGGATTGCAAAAGTGATGAAAGTTTAAATAGAAAGCAGTGAATGTTACAGCAAACCCAAAGCGCAGTGACAAAAAAAAGATCCCATCCCCACCTGAGGGTGCATGCAAAACCCCCAGGGCTCCTTCTTCCCCCTCCCTCTGCTGGGCTAGTCTCAGCTGGCCAGGCCTGAGACTGCCCATCCCCCTGTGGCCTTGGGCCTAATCAGGCCCATGGCCGGGAGATCTCTCCCCCAGTTACCAAGTCTCGGAGAGGGAAGGAAAGAGGAAGTGCCAGACTCCGCACTGGATCTTATAGTGGTGCAAAGAATTATGGTAGGAAATACACAATTTCCTGTGTCCATCCCTCTGGGCTGGACTTCTGGACACAGGAAGTGAATGCACCAGGGGGGCACCCAGCTCAAACTACAACACCATTATATTTAGACTAGTCTATCTAAGCTACCCAACCTTAATGCCATTATAAAAAACACACATATGTGGTGAAGAATTGAAAACTTACTTTGTTTATGTGTCAGATAAGGCTGACTTGACTTCAAATGAATCATTAATCATTAATTCAAGAGATAGGCCACCACTTAAAAGGGTAAGAATTCCTTAATGAAAGTGCTTATTCAAAATATATGCTTCTAAAAGATCTCTGTATTATTTTCTTACCTTAAGAAGTTCAATTATCTTTTCAGAACAAGCCCATTCAGAAAGTGGAAATAAAGACAGTTACACAACAATTTATTTTGCCTTTTTGTAGCTGACAGCACAAAAGGGTCCTCTGATGCTTAGACTGAGTCTGCTTTAAAAAGAATACTTGTGTTTACCACTCATATGCCTATTGGAGTTAAGAGAGGGGAGATATGACATGTAATAAAGACATGATGAAAAAGATTTATAGTAGGAGATACCATATGCAGGAAGGTCTTGCACTGGATAATGAGTACTCAGGATGCCAGAGAAGTAATTAAATTTATCCTGAACAAATTCAGCATTTTCACTGCAGAAATACAAGTCTACAAAATGTTAGCTATTTACTAACCTTTTCTATCAAACTACAAATCCATTTTATGGCTTTGTGATGTAGGGTCACCACTTCTATTCTTGATGTTACAAGAGAAATCATTCATTGCATGTATGTAAAAGCAGAGTAAAACACAAGATCATGCTGAAGAATGTTACACAACGCAGGCATCAGCAAAGGTCAGCTCAATGTCAACAGCTGTTGACATCAGTTAGATGAGGAGTAACAAGAAAAAAAATGGCAGAATAAATTGTGTCATTGTCACATAACTTACATAATTTCTCTTCAGAAATGATGTGATATTACATTTATTCCAAAGCTTCTGGTGTAAACCATTTACTTTCATGCTTCATTTTTGAAGGTGAATGAGCAACCAATTTAAAGACCCTCAGCATGCTCGAAGCTGCCATGTATTAAGAGTAGATGTTCAGCAAAAATAAATACTTATTTCTAACTTTTAGAATCTGCAGAAAGGGTACGTCTGATACATTGGCTGCCAGAGTCATTGAAAGGATAGGGAAATGAGTCATATTAATAAATGAGTCTAGGATTTGCTTAGTCAAAAAAGCATAGTCTGGTTTCATGCTGATGCTTATGTCTGGCCTCTTCACAGAAAGGAAGGAATGATCTCCTCCTCTTTGTGTCTGTTGAACACTTTCTGTCCTCTTCTTCCTCCTGAGTTAGATGGAAAGATCAGAGATGTTGATGAGCAGCACTCAGGCAGCTCACCATCAGACCTCAATTGTAAGGCATCCTTGAGTCATAACAAACACATGAAAGGATGTCCATTTTTCCTCTGTCTCCCAGGAAGATGAATACATAGGTACACTACTATGTACCTGGGAAGAGACAATGTGAAAATAGATTTAAAAGGAAAGACAGAAACTAGGAGTGCCACTGCAGCAAGCAAGTTTGCTGGGATGAGTGAAAGCAAACAATGGCAGGCTTATGTGGAAATCATCCTGGAACTGCAGTCACCCGATGTGAGTAGGCAGTATTTCTGTCTGTACTTGCAGTGCTGTATTGTGTACTCAGAGGTACCTAGTTTTCCCAGAGATTCAAAGCCATGTTGTGATGATGTCGTTTACAGCTGGCAGGCAGGGGGGGAAAAAAAAAAAAGGAAAAAAAAATCAATCCAGCTGATCTTCCCAACACTTTCTTTACCTCCCAGGTAGAAGCTATAGTCTCTGTGAAAGTTCTAAATATTTTGTAAGCGAGTTAAGAGCGTTCCAGTAGATCTGAGACATTTTCTGCGGATGGGAAAGAAGAGCTTCATGCAGTTCTGTCTTGGATGGGGAAGTTACTTGGTGGTGCTGCTCCTTTACTGAGCAATAGCATACCTCTCAAGAGGCCACACTAATGAAAATATAGTGTCCTGCTTAATTAACAGAAATCTACCAGGTTGCCATAGCTTGGCAAAGTCAGAACAAAATATATCTTGTGCTGGGAGTGGGGAGAATCTATGTCAAAACATCAAAATATTAGTGGTGATACCTGTATTATCTGGGACTTTTGGAGTCAGTTTCTTTGATCATAAAACTGTGAAGACTGCTGAAGAACTTGGCTGAGATGGCAATACAGATGTATTATTCTCAAGCCTGAAAAAAAAATACTGTGCAGAATTTTAAATACACTGGAGAGCTTACTAAATTTTTATGGGCAGTTTCACATAGCAGTTTGGTTTATGGTTTCTGGAAAACGCTGAATTGCATCACAAAAATGTCCTTGTTTTATTTTTTCCAATAATATAAAAATATACTGGCACTTACTTTGGAGCTTATATGTAAAATACATATACATGGATGCATTTATAAAACACCCCAGCATTAAGTCTGTAGACAGTCTATGAAACAAGAGAAATAATTAGAGAATAGAATAGAATAGAATAGAATAGAATAGAATAGAATAGAATAGAATAGAATAAACCAGGTTGGAAGAGACCTTCAAGATCATCACGTCCAACCTATCATCCAACACTACCCAATCAACTAAACCATACAACCAAGCATCCTGTCAAGCCTCGCCCTGAACACCCCCAGCGACAGCGACCCCACCACCTCCTCAGGCAGCCCATTCCAGTGGGCAATCACTCTCTCTGTGTAAAACTTCCTTCTAACCTCCAGCCTAAACCTCCCCTGACGCAGCCTGAGACTGTGTCCTCTTGTTCTGGTACTGCTTGCTTGGAAGAAGAGACCAACCTCTGCCTCACTACAACCCCCCTTCAGGTAGTTGTAGACAGCAATAAGGTCACCCCCGAGTCTCCTCCACTCCAGGCTAAGCAACCT
Source organism: Dryobates pubescens (assembly GCF_014839835.1). Classification (NCBI taxonomy): domain Eukaryota; kingdom Metazoa; phylum Chordata; class Aves; order Piciformes; family Picidae; genus Dryobates; species Dryobates pubescens. The sequence continues at coordinate 5,448,947 of NC_071621.1, forward strand.
CAGCTCCCTCAATCTCTCCTCACAGGGCTTGTGCTCCAAACCCCTCACCAACTTCGTTGCCCTTCTCTGGACTCATTCCAGCAAGTCAACATCCTTCCTAAACTGAGGGGCCCAGAACTGGACACAGTACTCGAGGTGCAGCCTAACCAGTGCAGTGCACAGGGGCAGAATGACCTCCCTGCTCCAGCTGGCCACACTGTTCCTGATGCAGGCCAGGATGCCATTGGCCCTCTTGGCTGCCTGGGCACACTGCAGGTTCATGTTCAGCCTACCATCAACCAGTACCCCCAGGTCCCTTTCCACCTGACTGCTCTCCAGCCATTCTGACCCCAGCCTGTAGCTCTGCATGGGATTGCTGTGGCCAATGTGCAGAACCCGGCACTTGGATGTGTTAAATCTCATGCCGTTGGACTCTGCCCATCTGTCCAGCCTGTCGAGGTCCCTCTGCAGAGCCTCTCTACCCTCCAGCAGATCAACTCCTGCCCCCAGCTTGGTGTCGTCAGCAAATTTACTGATGATGGACTCAATGCCCTCATCCAGATCATCAATAAAGATGTTAAAGAGCATAGGGCCCAGCACTGATCCCTGGGGCACACCACTAGTGACTGGCTGCCAGCTGGATGTGGCACCATTCACCACCACTCTCTGGGCTCGGCCCTCCAGCCAGTTCCTAACCCATCGCAGTGTGCTCCCATCCAAGCCATGGGCTGACAGCCTGGCCAGGAGTTTGCTGTGGGGGACGGTGTCAAAGGCCTCACAATTACTCACAATAGATTGTTTTCTCCTAAGTATATACTCTTAATAACTCCATAGAGACATGCTGCTAAATGAATCTTAAAAGGACTTTGGATATTCCATGAAAGAAAAGTAAAAATATCTTATTCAGCAAATGCAAAAAAGAAGTATGAGGCATAAAAGAAAGAATACATTATTGTGAATATATGCAGCATTCCATGTCTTTTTATTATGAAGAAATGAAAACTAAGACTAAAAATAGTATGAAATATGCCACTACATCCATAAATTGTTTTATTTTTACATTGCCTAGATAATGACAAAATAAACTATTATTAAGAAGAAGAGTTCATAGAAAAATGCAGTAAAAAAGATGAGAAGACATTTGGTTTTCCTTTGAAATGGAAAATGTGCATTCATATTAATTCATCATCAGAGATCAGCAGCAGAAATTAATCCAACCCTTGCAGAGTACTATTACAGCAAGAAACAAGCACAGTTCAAAATCACCTCTGACTTTGTCATGGTTTAGAGCCTCAAACCACCACGCACTTCTAATGAAGACCAGGCAAATTACATTATTTCCTTGCTAGGAGGTACATTTCTTTATCACCAACCATCCCTGCTGTCAAGACACATTGACATTTGTCCAGTCTCTTCATTAAAACCAATGCTATTAGGACTTATAGATAATACATTAAATTCAGCTCATTTGGATTACCGTTCTGTCTTTGAGTGCTTTGGCTTTTTAACCTATACTTTAGCCATTGAACCCTCTTGTTCAAGTACAAGAGGTTACTGTCCTGAGGGGACAAAAAGCCTCAAAAATGCTCTGAATCAGACAATGGGGCAGAAGCCAGCAGGTCTGTTTTTTCAGGCAATTATTCACATTGCCCAGGCCTGTCTGAACATGCTGTGGGGTCCGAGTGGGCCAGGTGTGTGTGCGTTTGGCCGTGTTTGGAGAAACACATTCTATAGGTTACAGTGTCAGGGTTTTATCTCTTAATTGTTGTCGTCACTGGACATCATTGTCTTGGGAAATCTATAAATACCAGCCAGAAGAGCCAGAGCCTTGCCTTGCAATTGTCCAAACTCTGGGAGAAGTCACAAGCCTTGCTTGGAATCTGAGCTGTGCATCAGTTTACCCAGACAAGACTGCAAGACCCCTTGCCTCAATTTTTGATAGCAAGATAGGTTGTCTTCTGGACAACTGGTCTCCTGAGCTGGCAGATGGAGTCAGGGAGCAGTATAGTTCTCCTGTAATCCAGGAGGAAGTAGTTAGAGACCTGCTCAGCCACTTGGATACCCACAAGTCCATGGGAACAGAGGGGAATAATTCTATAGGCAGGTAGAGGATGTCTCAAGATTGCCAGACCTTGTTCTTATGGGCAATTTTAACCTGCCAGATATCTGCTGGGAACTTAACACAGCAGAGGGGAGGCAGTCTAGAAGGTTCTTGGAGTGCATGGAGGATAGCTTATCACAGCTGCTGTGTGAGCCTACCAGGGGTAAGGCTTTGCTTGACCTACTTTTTACAGACAGAAGGGCTGGTGGGAGATGTGGTGGTTGGAGGCAGCCTGGGGTCCAGTGACCATGAGATAATTGAGCTTTCAATATGCACTTAAGCAAAGAGGGGCAGCAACAAAACCTCACTCTGAACTTCCGGAGGGTGGACTTCTGGTGACTCAAGGAACTAACTGAGATGGCACCTTCGGAAACAGCCCTTAAAAACAAAGGGGTCCAGGAGGGCAGGACCTACTTCAGAAAGAACTCTTGAAGGTATAGGAACAGGCTGTGCCAATGTGCTGGAAGAAGAGCCACCGGGGCAGATGACCAGCCTGGTTGGGCAATGAATTTCTGGGTGAATTAAGGGAAAAAAAGTGGGTGTATCACCTTTGGAAGGAAGGAGAGGTAATCCATGAAATATTTAAGGATATTGCTAGGTAATGTAGGAAAAAAAGTAGAGAGGCAAAAGTCCATTTAGAGCTTCTATGGCCACTTCTATGAAGGACAAAAAAAATGCTTTTATAAATATATTAATGGCAAGAGGAGGGGCAAGGACAACATCCACTCCCCAGTGGACATGGAGGGGAATATTGTAAGAAAAGACGAGCATATTAAGCATATTAGAATACATAGAATGCACAGAATAAACCAGGTTGGAAGAGACCTTCAAGATCATCGCATCCAACCCATCAACCAATCCAACACCACCTAAACAACTAACCCATGGCACCCAGCACCCCATCAAGTCTTCTCCTGAACACCTCCAGTGATGGCGACTCCACCACCTCCCCAGGCAGCCCATTCCAATGGGCAATCACTCTCTCTGTATAGAACTTTTTCCTAACATCCAGCCTGAACCTCCCCTGGCGCAGCCTGAGACTGTGTCCTCTTGTTCTGGTACTGGCTGCCTGGGAGAAGAGACCAACATCTGTCTGTCTACAACCTCCCTTCAGGTAGTTGTAGAGAGTAATAAGGTCACCCCTGAGTCTCCTCTTCTCCAGGCTAAGCAACCCCAGCTCCCTCAGCCTCTCCTCGTAGGGCTTGTGTTCCAAACCCCTCACCAACTTTGTTGCCCTTCTCTGGACTCGTTCCAGCAAGTCAACATCCTTCCTAAACTGAGGGGCCCAGAACTGGACACAGTACTCAAGGTGCAGCCTAACCAGTGCAGTGTACAGGGGCAGAATTACCTCCCTGCTCCTGCTGGCCACAGTGTTCCTGATGCAGGCCAGGATGCTATTGGCCCTCTTGGCTGCCTGGGCACACTGCAGGCTCATGTTCAGCGTACTATCAGCCAGCATCCCCAGGTCCCTCTCAGCCTGACTGCTCTCCAGCCACTCTGACCCCAGCCTGTAGCTCTGCATGGGGTTGCTGTGGCCAATGTGCAGAATCCGGAAAAGGCAGAGGTACTTAACACTTTCTCGGCCTCAAATTTTAATAGCAGAATAGGTTATCTCCCAGACAACTGGCCTCCTGAGCTGGCAGATGGAGTCAGGAGCAGTATAGTTCCCCTGTGATCCAGGAAGAAGTAGTAAGAGACCTCCTTAGCTGCTTGGATCCCCACAAGTCCATGGGACTGAATGGGATCCATCCTAGGGTGCTGAGAGAGCTGGCAGATGAGCTGGCTAAGCCACTCTCCATTTTTTTCAACAGTCCTGGCTCACTGGAGAGGTCCCAGATGACTGGAAGCTGGCCAATGTGATGCCCATCCACACGAAGGGCCAGCTGGATGAGCCAGGGAATTACAGGCCTGTTAGCTGGACCTCAGTGCCAGGCAACATCATGGAACAGGTCATCTTGAGTGCAATCACACAGCACTTACAGGATGGCCAAGGGATCAGGCCCATGGATTTAGGAAGCATGGATTTAGGAAGGCCTGGTCCTGCCTGACCAACCTGATGTCCTTGTATGATCAGGTGCCCCACCTGGATGTGGGGAAGGCTGTGGATGTAGTCTGCCTGGACTTCAGCAAGGCTGTTCAATATTTTTATTGATGATCTGGATGAGGAGATCGAGTCCATCATCAGTAAATTTGCAGAAGACACGAAACTGGAAGCAGGTGTTGATCTGTAGAGGCTAGGAGAGCTCTGCAGAAGGACCTTGACAGGCTGGACAGATGGGCAGGAGCAGGGAAGTCATTCTGCCCCTGTTTGCTGCACTGGATAGGCCACACCTTGAGTCCTGTGTCCAGTTCTGGGCCCCTCAGTTTAGGAAAGATGTTGAGTTGCTGGAATGTGGCCAGAGAAGGGCAACAAAGCTGGGGGAGGGCTTTGGAGCACAAGTCCTATGGGGAGAAGCTGAGGGAGCTGGGGTTACTTAGCCTGGAGGAGGCTCAGGGCAGACCTTATTGCTCTCTATAACTACCTGAAGGGAGGTTGTAGCCAGGTGGGGGCACCAGAACAAGAGGACACAGTCTCAAGCTGCACCAGGGGAGGTTTAGGGTGGATGTTAGGAAGAAGTTCTTCATAGAAAGAGTGATTTGCCATTGGAGTGGGCTTCCCAGGGAGGTGGTGGGGTCACCATCTCTGGATGTGTTTAAGAGAAGACTGGATGAGGCACTTGGTGCCACGGTTTAGTTGATTAGATGGTGTTGGGTGATAGGTTGAACTTGATGATCTTGAAGGTCTCTTCCAACCCGGTTAATTCTATTCTATTCTATTCTATTCTATTCTATTCTATTCTATTCTATTCTATTCTATTCTATTCTATTCTATTCTATTCTATTCTATTCTATTCCTTTTTACAAGATTTTCTTCTTCCAATACTCCCCTTCTTCAAGAATTTAAGTGGAGGTCATTTATCAGAAGTCCTCTTCCTCTGAAACCTTTCCCTTGGAGAAACACACCCTGAATCCTGTGCCATGAGTCTCTGAAACAAAGGGAAAGTCTGAGGCAAGGAAAGTGGATGACTTGAGTGTGGAGATGTGCATGGAAATGTAGGATCTCCCTTCTGAAGATTCCAGCAGCACAACAGGCTGGAGTCCAGCTGCAGCACAAGAGAATAAAAGGCATGGAACCTGCAAAATGCAGCCCCACAGAGGGCGGGGTGGTGGCAGGTGCAGAACAACAACACCTGCACAGGCAGCAGAGCACGTACTCCACCAGTGTCATTTTCATACCCTTAGTCTGCTTCTATGGCAATCATCTACTACACCTAAAACATTTCCTGACTACAGGCAGAAACATCAGGAATAGAACATTAGCCCACCAAGAACAAGAACTGAGTGCCTTCTCATCAAAGACAAATTGTTTACAACTTTCTTATTCTCTGCTCTCGTTTACTGGCACTTTTTGTTGCTGTATTTCCTTTTTGATATCAACAATGACTATAACATTATTAATTGTACCCCTGAATCCTCCCATGATGTCTAGCATTACTTAGATATCCCACAAAAGAACTATGCCACAAATTTAACCTCCAGCATTCTTGTAACTACTGCCATGTATAAATCATATCTAATAATGGGAAGAGAGTTTTCCTTTCTCCTCATAGCTGTATAACACTTTTACTAGGGAATGTAAATCTAGATGACACAGAACCTTGATCTCCCATCCTACGGGTGTTCTTATACCACTACTTGGATATGCCAGCGTCCTCTTTCAATATTTTTTTATTGAGGCTGATTCAATATTCACTGGGCAAGAGACAGCCTGATTTTACAACATATTCCCAGGACAGACAGACCTTTTGAACCTGTGCCATGTATTCAAATCCTCATCTAGCAGACAACTAGGTAGTCATCTTCTGTTGTGTTTTCCTGCATCTTCCCAGATGAGGATACCAATTTTTCTGCTCTCAGCTTTTGATTATTCACCACCCCCTCAAAATTCTGGGATTTCCCATTTCCTAATTTGAATCAGCACCTTTACAGGAAAGCACAGATGCTGCTTGACAAGTCAGTTCTTGTAGCTAATCATGAGGCCAAGCTGTCCAATGTAGAAGAAAATTTCCATACTTCAATCAGAACATGGTTGCATCTTTCAGTTTCTTGTGCTTGCTCATTTAATTCCACACATGTGGATTCAGAAGCTGTCATAATTCTGTTTGAGGCATTAATGCCAAAATCTGTGCCCTCCAGAGAAAATGCATGCTGTTGATAAAAGGGCAGGATCAAATAATTTATTTGCTATAAAAAGAACACCACCAAAACCCCAAAAGCCCATCTCTTCTCTTGTTTCACTTCAGTTTAGTGGGATGCATAGCAATGCTGCAATACCACTGTTGTCACTGTGAAAATATAAACCTGTCATGCAGCTCCACTTTTAGCAAAGAGATCTTACAGCAACTTAGCAGCTGCCAAGTCACAGCATCAGCCTCAGTGTGATTAGCATCACTTGCTTTAAATAGTTAAAAGGGAGCCTCATACAATTTTGCAAGCAATTTTCTGCTGAACTACTCTTAAGCAAAGCTCCAAAGAATGGTGAGAGTTCATGTGAAAATGTATTTCCATCAGCTTTCAGGTGTCAGCAACGCTTTTCCCAAACTTTTTTTTTTACAAAATCTGTATTTAATTCAAAGTTCCTGGTGAGCAACGTGTGATTTTATTGCACACCAAGGTAACCCAAGAAAGCTTAGTGCGTGGCAAAGGTCATTCTGGAGGGCATTGTGACAATCCAAGTGTCGGGGTGTCACACGGGGCTATTGAAAGCATGGCACCTTAGTTCTGTTGGATATATTTCTATTTCTTGCTATTCTCTGGATAGAGTCTTTCCTTCACTGTTTTAAATGGATGACATATTTTCTGATATGTTGCTTAGTAATTGCTTTGTTCAATTTCATTGAACAATGGGTCTTATGACAACAAAAGGCACTTTCATCTCCTATACAGACTTGAGCTTGCCCTGACAGACAGAAATAGAAGATTTTTTAAGATAGTGGAGACCACACTGCTTCTTGAGGCTGACCTTGCACTGCAGGGTTTTTGTGACAAGCTGAGGGCACCATGCAGTAAAGAAGACAGGTCTACTACAGCTCGTCTGTCAGTTCATGACCTAGGATGTTAAATTCAGGGTTTGCCTGCCCAGAATGAAAACTGTTTGAACTAGTGAAATCTACAAACAGTTCCTATAATTGGATGTTTGAATTGTTGCAAGGAAATTCTGGTTTTGTAAGACTTCTCTGTCCAATAAATGTCTCAATAGACAGCATTTTTAAATTAGTATTAAAAATAAGAATGAGGGATAACAGCAATATTCAGAACAAACACCAAGTTAGAAACTGTATTCTTTTTAACAACGCTTATTTTCTCCCAAAATGAAAAATTAGTACCTGCTATATACTTATCGCATTTGCTAAATATGCAGTTGCTGGGATTGCATTAACCTTGCCTGTTTCCGCTTCTAAGGTGAACAGGATGTCTACATATTAGATGTTTGTCTTGTATTCTGCATTCTGAATGTTTCACAAAGTGCCCACTTCTGTCTCTAACAAGCTGTGCACCGCTTCTGATTTACCATGATCTGTCTTTTATTTGGAGAAGTTCTCAAAGTTAATTATTATTTGTTGGATATTTGAAATAACTCATCCAGATTTATTAGAAGTAGGAAAATGTTACTTGAATGCAAAATAAGATGTGTTATACATACATAGAATACATACATAGAATAAACCAGGTTGGAAGAGACCTTCAAGATCATCGCATCCAACCCATCAACCAATCCAACACCACCTAAACAACTAACCCATGGCACCAAGCACCCCATCAAGTCTTCTCCTGAAAACCTCCAGTGATGGCGACTCCACCACCTCCCCAGGCAGCCCATTCCAATGGGCAATCACTCTTTCTGTATAGAACTTTTTCCTAACATCTAGCCTGAACCAGCTCCCTCAGCCTCTCCTCGTAGGGCTTATGTTCTAAACCCCTCACCAACTTTGTTGCTCTTCTCTGGACTCGTTCCAGCAAGTCAACCTCCTTCCTAAACTGAGGGGCCCAGAACTGGACACAGTACTCGAGGTGTTGCCTGAACTGATGATTTTTTTTTCTTCAGATCTTTTAAATGCTTTGATGGTGACTGAATGTAATGGACATTCTTCTCTTAATTTTTCAAATGCAATATGGAAATATTTTTATATTTGTTACAAATTTTAAATTGTGATTTAAATGTAACAACTTTTTAATAATGAAAGCAATTAAAGCAATAAATCTGAGCCCAGATTTTTACAAACTAGAACTAACATAGCCTGTTCCCATCAAAGCATTTATTATTGTTATTTCAAATGAACTGACTGCATCTTGATTTGCAGGACGAATACGAAATTCTCTATCATTCATCAGTGTATGGTCTATGAATGGAATGAATCTGATGTGGTTGGGTTTCAACAGTTGAAGCATTTTTTTCTTAAAAAAAAAAGTTATAATCACCATTTTGCAAATATGTTAACATTGGTGAAACAGCTGTTCAAAAGTCCAGACCTGCTTATTTGTCCCTTTCCCCTCCCCCACGCCCCCAAGGCTTATGGATAGAAAAATTAAAGTTTCCTTGAGGTCAAGATGTGAAATAGCTTTTCTCTGTGCCACCTGCACTCCCACACAAGAATGTAAAGATGAGGACTTCTATAAAACCCCTATAAATAAGTCATCAAAGAAGAAGGGCTTGTGTTACCCTGTTTCCTCACAACACTTATTACAAGACGGAAGCTGTTTTGTAAGCTTTATAGAAAGTCTTGTTTGGTTTTTTTCCTTGGCCAATAGTGATTCTTCATTCAATCGCTCAGGAAGTAAAAATTCTCTTTTTCAAATCAAAATTCAGAACCTTTGCTTTCTCACTTCTAACCTGCATGCAGGAATTCTATTTCACTATTCCAAGACTTGGTTCCCTGGGTACTGGGAGATGCTCCTTACCAGTCGATAAGATGCTGCCAATCTTCGGGATGCAGTAGATTATGCCTTCTACAATAGCAGGATTCATTGAGAGCTGGGAAGCAGGGTCTGCTGGTGAGCTTACTTGATAAGATTTAATGGAGTAAAGAGAGCCCTAAGCTTTAAAATTCCAGTAATCCCCTCTTCTGGAAGAAAACCATAATGTTTGAGGTTTTCCTTCTTGCAGTTCCTTCAGCATCAAAAGAAATTGTCATGCATTATTTTAATGGCCATTCTTTACTGCTTGGTGGTTCTTTCTATCTTCCTGGTAAGATGCTAAATTTCAAATTCTTCCTAGTTTGGCTATGAAATATTTCGATCTAGATATTCCTCAATCTTTGTGAGTTAATACCTCATACATTTTTAAAGTCTCCTTAAAATCTCTGTCATTGGATATTTTCTCAACACTTGTCTTTTCTTGGTATTTTGTTACTGTCATTTTCTCTCCATGACAACTGTAAAACCTTTCTGCCCAGTCACCTTAGATGTATAAAACATGATTGACATTATTGCCTCCTTACATTTTGGTAAAGGATTTGAGGGAGCAGGTGATATGATAATCAAATTCCATAATTTTAAGTTTCCCATTACTCTTTGTGGAATAATTTATCTTGAATAATGGATAGAGCTGGAAGGATGCAGCTGTCAATGACAGGATCAGCAGCAGCAGCGGGGAGTTTTAATGTCTTACTGATGACAAATCTTCTGTGGTTCCTAACAGTTCTCTTGAGACCTTAAAAAAAATCAGGGTTGATAAACCATCTTTAGTCAGCCCTGCTGAAAAAAGAAATGAAAACCAGAAACCAAAAAATTCATTTGTTATTCCTAATTTTAAATTGTTTTGTGGTATGAAATCATAAATTGAGCAAATGTACTATCACAGAATTGTTGAGGTATCTGTGAGAAAAGGAGAGAAAAGTTTCTAAATGCAGCTCAGAAACTTCCTCCTTTACTGCACAAAGCAAAAGCTGCGCTGGCTTCAGCAGAAGAAAGAATTCACAGGCAGCTTAGTAGGTGTTCCAAAAGTAATAATTAAGACTCACTCCTCTGAAATAAATGAGTGCTATCACTCTCATTCTACAGACAGGAAAACTAAGCCACAGACAAGCTGTAGGATTTGCTTAGTGTTGCATGCAAAGTTAAGTACAAACCAGGCATTTGTCTCATAATCTCTCTTGTTAATAACTGGAACATACATCCTTCCCAAAGAGCCAAATGAAAAATGCTGCTAGAAACCTATACATGTGTTCAGGAAGTTAGATGATGGTGAAAATTCTTCTGTAGCATGCATACCCTGAAACACTTCTTAAGTCCTGGCAGAATTTATAATACATATTATATTATATTATATTATATTATATTATATTATATTATATTATATTATATTATATTATATTATATTATATTATATTATATTATATTATATTATATTATATTATATTATATTATATTATATTATATTATATTATATTATATTGTATTATATTGTATTATATTGTATTATAGGCTGAACATGAGCCAGCAGTGTGCCCAGGTGGCCAAGAAGGCCAATGGCATCCTGGCCTGTGTCAGGAATAGTGTAGCCAGCAGGAGCAGGGAAGTCATTCTCCCCCTGTACGCTGCACTGGTTAGGTCACACCTTGAGTCCTGTGTCCAGTTCTGGGCCCCTCAGTTCAAGAAAGATGTTAACTTCCTGGAGCGTGTCCAGAGAAAGGCAACAAAGCTGGGGAGGGGTTTGGAGCACAAGCCCTATGAGGAAAGGATGAGGGAGCTGGGGCTGCTTAGCCTGGAGAAGAGGCGGCTCAGGGCAGACCTTATTGCTGTCTACAACTACCTGAAGGAAGGTTGTAGCCAGGTAGAGGCTGGTCTCTTCTCCCAGGCAACCAGCACCAGAACAAGAGGACAGAGTCTCAAGCTGCACCAGGGGAGGTTTAGGCTGGATGTTAGGAAGAAGTTCTTCATAGAAAATGTGATTTGCCATTGGAATGTGCTGCCCAGTGAGGTGGTGGGGTCACCATTACTGGAGGTGTTTAGGAAGAGACTGAATAGGGTGCTTGGTGCCATGGTTTAGTTGATTAGATGGTGTTGGGTGATAGGTTGGACTTTTCCAATCTGGTTAATTCTATTCTATTCTATTCTATTCTAAATTCCATTCCATTCTATTCTTATCCACAGAATTTTTAGATTGTAAGGAAAGACTTTTCAATAAACAGAAGTCAGATGTAAGCAATGGAGGTTACTGAACCAAAAAAAAACCCCATCAAGTGTGACATTGCTATTTGTGAGATGCTGCTTCCCTATTTTCTTTACAAAGCAAAGGTTATCATTTATAGCCCATAGCCAGTAGTGACCACTCTAGAATTCAGCATCTATAGATTTGGTTATGAACTGACTGGCTTCAAACATCTCATCCTATGCAACTGTCTTCAAGCAACTATTCATATTAGAGATTTGCTTTGAACCATGCTTCAGTCTGGCCTGTTGAAGACAGATCCCTTTGTTAAGTCTAACATCGTAAGCAATTTCCAGGCCTGTATTTTTCACTTCCAGAGCCTGGCTGTTGGGTTGGATCAATGTGGCTGCACTGTCAGCTGGTAATGCCTGATCCTGCTTGTGTAGATGCAGATCACTTTCTGCAAATTTATAACCAATAGAGTAGGTTTCAACCAATCTCATGCTAATGATAATTGAAGAAAATTATCCTAAATCAATTAAAATTGCCTAGATCAAAGGAATCACACAATAGGATGATAAGGAAGTTTAGTGTGTGGGGCTCAATTTTGCCAGGTGAGAAGGACCCCATCTGTGGCATCTTTGATGAATTACAGCAATCCTTCTTTACCAGAATTAGATTTAAAATAGGTTTTCATATTCCTGACAAATATCATAAAGTCTTCATAAGATGCTGTGCCTTTCTCCCTCCCATGTGGAGTACTGCCAGACTAGCTCCTGGAAATCCATAACTCCCTCATAAGTCAACCACTAATGGCAGTCACTACCCCAGTGACACATTCCTGACTGCATAGTCTCTTTATCCTCTCCCATCAGGACAATTTCTTTGCACTTTCATCTGACATAAGTCAGCAATATGAAGACATGAGGATATAGGAAAAAGGAGTGACAGATGAAAATTGTCTTTCAAGCACTTCAGTAAGACTGGTACAACTTTAGTGGGATGCATTTGGAGGATCTTCATCAGGAATCATATCAGTGTGTAGCACACAACATTTAGGAAATGACAGCCTCTAGGTGTGCCTTCCTCCTTTGTCATATTGAAAGGAGACTCATCTCTGCTGATGACCTTGCTAAGGAAGGTGACATGTCTTTCATTTCCAAGACAGTGTCATCAGTCTTCTCAAAGATGGCTTGTCAGGATACAACATTTGATTTGTCCAAGTTTAGGACACATATTGTTTCCCACTCAACCAAGCTCAGGTGTCTTTCTGACTAGAGCTGTCAGGAGAGCAAAGTTCTCGATCTGCAGGGAATGCCATTTAAAAAAGAATACAAAGGTGTTTTAGTTCATTCAAGGCAAAATACTTATATTTTACTACTGTTTCTTAGCAAAAGAGTAATTCTGAGAAAGTGTGGTTAGAGAATCACCAAAACCTGATGTCAGGAGCACGTCTGGGCTCTCTCTGTATGTTCTGCGATAGGCCATAAGAAGATCTGACAGCTGGACTGTTTGGCTTGTTTAACAAAGAACACAAAAAGTTGTTGCTGAATGATCCTCCACTGTACTTAAGTAGCAATTTAATAATCGGCTGCTAGGGAAGTTTTAATGATATATCTGTTTTGCCCACAAAAGTCTGCAGCTCTTCTGATACATGGTACAATAACAGGGTAACTGAAATCAGAAGGAAATAAATGTGCTTTGTACTTTTGGTACAGCTTCCCTCTCTGCAATCAACAGGAGGTTTGTCATGTCTTCAAAGGGAGTAGAAACAGGCTCTCTGTAGTTTAGTTTGCAAGCTTTTAATACGTGCTACAATGGCTCAAATTTAAGATGAAAATTTAAGGGTTGAAACCTTTAATTAGAAAAGAAAATCAACAGCCAAGAAAACTCAGCTTTAAAGCCATAAAAGAAAAAGCTTCATCTCTAGAGAATATGATCTGAAAATGCTTCAGGGACAAGTTACTGTAATTGTTAGCCTTGCACCAATGAGCCATCACTTCCACTCAAGAGAATAATAGAAAGCAAAACATAAGGAAGGAATTTTCAGCTTGGTTGTGTTGATTCATTGTCATATAACAATGAAAATAGAGAGGAAGGAAGGGGTGAAAAATGAAAATTCCTAGCCGTTATAACACAGATCTACTGCTGACTTCATCTTCTTTAGATCAGTGCAATGGAGAGAGCTGTCTGAACTGCTCTGGTGAGGGCGCCTCTGAAATAAGCAAGTATACCTGCATAGAGAGAGTAAGAACTTTTTCTTGCTTCTATTGTCACAGTTTCCTCTAAGAGGAAAAGAGAGGAAGGGAGATGGTGCTCTGGCATATTGCCATGTGTTCCTCTGCCCACCAGAAGCAGCAGTGTTTGATTCTATATGGCTGTGTTGGTAGAGCCTCTCCTGCTCTCTGCCTGGGTTGGGCTTATGAGTAAGGTAGAGCTGACTGGCTCCTCCAAGATTTTCCTTCTTAGCTGTACCCAGTGGGAAAAGGATTCACCAAAGTGTGGCCTGAGCACAGGATCTGACAGCTGACAATTGCTGGAAAGATTCTAGTATGTCTACACTGCCATTTTCTTCCTAGAGGTTGCCGTATGGATTTTACATAGGGAAGGACAGAAAAATTTGACTGGATAAATGGCTGATTTTAGTGAAGTAGTTGCAGGTATTGACTTTGATATATCACAGGAGGTGTTTTGTCTGAAGGGTAAATGCATTCAAAATAACTACAAGAGAACTGATAAATGACAACAAAGGTGATAAAACAATTGTAATAATTTTCATATAATTTGTGTTCATTTAAAAGCACATTTAATCACTTTGTAAGCTGCATGTCTGAGGGAATAAATACTACATGGAGACAGGTAATACTAACGATGATACATGTCAGGCTACAAAGTATATAGCAGTCAGCCTGTACGTTAATCACTGAAAACAATGCTATGATGAATTAGAAAATACAGTCTTACAAATAATTTTTTACCGTTCTTGAGAAATGTGTCACAGCTTGTTAAGACATGACAGATGAAGTGTCACTGCATGGTAAGTCACAGGGAAGGGCAATGTTCAAGATAAATAAAGTCTGAACAAAGTTCCTGACATAAGCCCAATTCCCAAGTGTCTGAAAAAGACCGAGGACATATAAAACACCCATCTCCTGTCATTCCTTGTCACATCAGCCTCTACTGAACCAATATCCACGCTGTCCGTACTTCCACTGTCTGCTTTTAGAACTGATTCCCCTGCACTTACTTTTACTTGGTGGGTGTTATGATCGTAAAAAGGCTATCGATATTCAATAGGCAGAACAATTAATAAAAATATCAATAACTTTATTAATCATAAAAAATCCCACAGGAAATATTAATAAAACCTATTTACTGGTTTGAAATATTCGGTTGTGAAACAGATATCTCACCAGCAGGAACAAGTAACAATTTAAACAATACGTGCAAAAATCCAGAACCAACAAACAGCACTTTAAACTGTAAAGGGAAAAAAAAACCCCAAACACATCACCAAGGAAGCCGGAGATTGATCACAAGGCGGGGAGGGGGTGTCTCGGTCCGGAGAGGGAAGGAGACTAGTTCTTTTGAATATTCCCGTGCTGTGAAATTAATCGGCACAAACGAGGCCAAAATATCAACAGCTAGACTATTTATAAATAAGAAGGGGAGAGGGAGAAGATAGAGAGGGAGAGAGAGAAGGGAGAGAAAAGGAAAGGAGTTATATTGCCACACCCCTCACCCACCCCAAGACAGTTTGAGTCTGTGGAGGCAAGGTGCTGCATGAGGTGCTGGGTTTGTGCTGAGGCTTTGGCTGGAGATGCGATGTGATCCCTCTGGGCAGCCTGGGTCTGTAGAGAAAGGGTGCTGAGGCTTTGGCTGGAGAATAGATGAGGTCCCTCTGGGCAGCGTGGTTCAGCTCCATGAGTAGCAGCAAGCGGGACTTAGGACACGGAGAGAGGGTTCAGTCTGCTTCCTTCCTTCTCAGCGGCATGGTCCTCCTTCAGCGTTTTTCTCTCTGCGTTTTTCTTCCCTCCATTGCGGTTTTCTTCCTACTGAGCCAGTAGTGGTCAAGTCTTTTATACAGTTTTTAGTCCTTAGGTATGTGTCTGAGCATTGTCCCTCAGGAATTCAGGAGCCAGGAAATCATAAGTATCCAGATATCGTTCCCCAGGAAGTCTTTCTGTGTATTCCTGTGAGTTTGGACAGTGGTCTGGATGGAGTGGGGGGGGGGCCTCCACCTCCTTCCTCTCCATCTCCCTGCCTACCCACTTATCACACATCAGGAGACAGGTGGAGAGTCCATTGACTCATCACCCTCCCTTCCTGGGGGTATCTGATAGCTGTCTTGAAGGCGTGATGGCTGGGTCCTTGGGTCATTGTTATAGGCCAGCTGCAGTCCAGTGTTATCACGATGCAATCGCAAGGTGATTTGCATCCAGGATTGGTACTGTCTGGGCAAGCAGTAAGTGATTTTATCTTTGTTGACTCACACCAGGAGTAGATTCTTACAGGGGGGAACGCCAGAATTCCCTGGAGCAACAGGCCTTTAATAGATGCTTATGAAAATCAGATTTCGTACTTACTTACTGATCCTGACATCCTGCGGCACACGTGGGGATTTAAACAAACCCAAAATGGCATCGACCACGTGGAAGCTGCAGGAGCACAGTTTCACTTTCTGTTGGTGTCTGCAGCTTGTTGCTGAGGCATGGGATTTGTTCCCGAAGGCTTTGCAGCTGAAAGCTTTGTAGCAAAGAGGTTCTTCTGCTGCAATCCTTCACAGCGGCACTCGTCCCTTCTTCCAATAAACCAAAGCTGTCCCGGGGACTCAGCTCCTCCGCGGGTTCGCCTCTCGGCCTGGCAAGACGCATCTGTCTGCTCCTGGGCTTTACAACGCTTTGCAGCGAAGGGTCTTTGCAGTCCTTTTTGGGTAAACTGAAACACAGCTCAGCTTCCAAGCAAGGCTTGTGCTTTCTCACAGAGCTTGGACAATTGCAAGGCAAGGCTCTGGCTCTTTGGGCTGGTACTTACAGATCTCCCAAGACAATAACGGCCAGTGACAACACAGACTGAGTGATAAAACCCTGACACTGTAACCTATAGAAAGGGTTTTCTCCAATCATGGCCAAAGGCACACACACCTGGCCCACTTGGGCTCCAGGACATGTTCAGACAAGCCTGGGCAATGTGGCCATTTTCCTGAAAAACCAGACCTGCTGGCTCCTGCCTCATGGTCTGGTTCAGAGCATTTTTGAGGCTTTTTGTCCCTTCAGGACAGTGGGGGAAGGACAGGATGACCCTCAGGAAAAACCTCTGCTGGATACTGACCCCATGGGAAGGCTGAAGCAATATTATTTTAAAACAGTAGAACCCAGCTGCACTAGGAATGTGATTGTGCTCACAGAAGAGGCAGGGTGCTTGTGCCTGTGTGCCCATACTCTCTGCAGCTACAGTTTTCTGAGCCTGTAAATCTGTGTTTGTCCCCAGGGCATGCTAAACAGGAGTATGGAAGTCTTCAGAGGTATTTGCTGCGAAGCTGTGGGCAAGCAAAAGGAGACATGTAACAAATTGCTGTAGAAGACCAAAAGTACACCTTGAGCGACAGGTCCTCAGCAAGTAGATACATGAGACAATGGAAAATTTGCAATTAAGCTCCAATGGCAAGAAGTAAGAACAGAGGCACACCTGCTTGCATTTGTTTCTCCCTGGCGCAGTATATAGCATGGCTGATTAAGTAGTTCAACCAATGCTTCCATCCATAGTACTATTATTTTAAGTTAATAAAAATATTAAATTTATATTCTTTTTACTTCTTTTCTTCTGAGTGGTACTTTTCTTCTTCTTCCTTTCACATGATTAAGAAAAAAAACAAATCCAGCTCTCACAGAATTCATCACTATACTAATTTTTAATGAATTCTTTCAATTTCTTATTCATCCCCATCTTGTGGATTATACCTGAGATTTTACTAGCCTCCCTTCAGAAATTAGTTCAGATTCTCTTAGGGACCTTTAAGAATATCAATGCAAGAACAGGTGGGGTTTTTTGTGTTTTTTTTTTTTAATGGCAGTTTACAAAGAGGAGAGCATTGAGGAAGGAATGTTTTAATAGGCAAGTATGCTGTGAAGAAAGGAGAAATGTGGTGAGTTTCCATAGGAAACAAAACAAAACCACAAAGAAACAGACACACACACACTCCCCACCACCCACCATCACCCTCTCCACCCCACCCCACCCCCCCAAAAAAGGACAAAAAGGAAAATATAGAAAACTTATGCAATTGAACATTTCTCATGCTTCTTTTCCCTCTACATTTAGTGGACATTTTCAAATGCTGTAGAGGTATACTCAGTTCTGGAAATAACTCCCATCATACAAACACATTTTAAATGGTACAACTAGGAAAGAGAAATCATACCCCATTTAATTAAGCATATCTGCATCTAGCCAGTAAAGAGAGTCAGTTTAAAGTGGTGTCTTGTCTCATCTATGCTGGCAATTTCAGCCATGTAAATAAGCAAACACTGCTTTGGGTGCCTGGAGAAGAGAAGGATCAGGGGTGACCTCATTGCCCTCTACAACTACCTGAAAGGTGGTTGTAGACAGGAAGGGGTTGGTCTCTTCTCCCAGGCAACCAGCACCAGAACAAGGGGACACAGTCTCAAGCTGTGCCAGGGGAGGTTTAGACTCGAAGTGAGGAAAAAGTTCTTCACTGAGCGAGTCATTCGTCACTGGAATGTGCTGCCCAGGGAGGTGGTGGAGTCGCTGTCCCTGGAGGTGTTCAAGGGGAGATTGGACGTGGCACTTGGTGCCGTGGTCTAGTTGTGAGGTCTGTTGGGACAGGTTGGACTTGATGATCCTTGGGGTCTCTTCCAACCTTAGTTATACTGTGATACTGTGAAAGTCATTTAAAATATTGGGAAAATGCTTTATTGACTTAACTGTTTTCTTTGAATGCACTCTTTTATTTTTTTTAACACTAAATCTAATGTAATCTTTTTTCTAGAGCACTTTATCCCTCTCTGGGTCAGACTAATAAATGTATTACTGCTTCTACCCTGTAGTCAGACTAGTGAATTTATAATTGCTTTTATGGTGCTCTCCACCATCTCCTAAGATCATCTTGGTTTCATGAGCATCCTTGACTTTGTGTCACGCAACAGTGGCTTTTCTGGCAATCAGCACATAAAGTTCTCTTTTCAGAATAACATAACCACATGATTAAAGTTATTGTCAGGATATTGTTATATGACTTCTTTTTCCTTTTTTTTTTTTAAAGGGATGAACAGTTCTTGCCAGAAATACTCAGTATTTTCAGGTACCTGGCTGTCTATGTGAGGGCAATGCCTCAAAATTATTTCTCCCAAGTTAAAAATGTTTCTTTATTTACTGTTTTCGTTAGAAGCGTCTTTTATATAGCTGAATTCCTGGTCCAGTATGATTGCCTCAATAAACATTTCTCCTGCAGAATGTAATTGATATTTTTCTGTCCTTCGGAGCTGAAGCCTTTCTGCACGTAACTCTTACATTTTCTAATCTTAGGGCTTTTCCTCTGACAGAATGGTAATGTTTAGTTTTGCTGTCAACTTATCTTTTTTCCATTTCCATAAGCATTCAAGTTACTGTCTCGAAACACTACTGTTCTCTACCAGATCTTGCAAAAGACTGATAGGCTTCCATCAAAACCCTAATAGGTCTGGTCAGGAATAGTGCATATGAAAGGGTTATGGCTTCATACTCAAGACCGAAATACAAAAGTCAGACTCCCTGTTTTTTGTCTGTGGAGTTTGTTCCAATTCATCCCTTTAAGGCTTTTGTTTCTTAAGTGCTTCTTTCATTTCTGCACAGTCTTATGATGCATTTGTTACTCTCTACACTGTAAGAAGGCCATCAGCCAATTTTCTCTTTCCTAGATTTAGGATAACTTTTAGATTATACTACATCTCTCTTAATTATATCTAACCAATTATATGCAGCACCATATCAAAGAACCCTTCTTGTTTCAGAGGCATAGGCAGTTCATACCTACTTGACTTGAATTTGGTTCTACCTTTTCTTTGGTTACAATGAATGAAGCACACACCTCTTTCTGCACACACCACCACTCACCCTTATCCTCCAACTCCTCCTAAAAGCATTTAATTTTACATCTTTTCTCCTTGTTTTAACATAGTAAGCTTCATGTCTTTCCTTTCAAGACAAGAGATCTCACAATATCTTGAGTCTCATTTGAAAACAAAATGGATCTTCTCTGGCACAGCAGGCTGACAGGAGCAGAGATATTCAGCCTTTGTTTCTTATAGCCCATTCAAATGAGTAATTTCATGCAATGGCATGTTACCTCACTGCAAAGCAAAGTCAGGGCAGCTTTTGCTATCTAGCTCTTCACTGTTTCTGAAGGTAGTTGAACTTCATTTGCATTGCATTATATTTACACCACATTTTACCAAGAAAATGAAAACACAAAAATTGAGTTTGTCATTTGACTCTCTTGCAGCCTGTTTTTTTTCAGCATAGTACTAGAGAAACAGGCAGGCAAGGAGGAGGGTAGAAATGGGTCTGGGAAACAAATCAGCCTCTGTAAAGTCACAACTGAAAACTGTACTTGTTTAAGCAACCACTCTGCAGACTCCTGGAATAAAAACAATATTCACAACCACTTTTGTCTATTTTTTTAATTATTATTTTTCACTAGATCTAAGAGCTTCCTCTGGACCTTAGGCAACAAAGAGGCATACTTTGTAATCCACTATCCTAGCCAATTCTTATTCGTGTGTAAATGATTTAATTTAGAATATGGTGCATTCTTCAGCCTTTATAAATGTAAATCATATTTGTTATGCAAGAAAAACTCACATAACAGTCAAAACAGCCTGAAAGGTAGGCCAGGTAGTATTATAAAGTTCCTGCATTTTCACTGAAAATGGTTATGCCTAGAAAGTGAAGAACAGATTTTGTCAAGAAAATAAACCATTCTTAAGTCTGTGACAAAGATACACATTTCCCTTTGGAAAAAAACCCAACCAAACAAACA
The DNA here is from genome assembly GCF_014839835.1 of Dryobates pubescens. NCBI lineage: Eukaryota > Metazoa > Chordata > Aves > Piciformes > Picidae > Dryobates > Dryobates pubescens. The sequence continues at coordinate 5,469,254 of NC_071621.1, forward strand.
AAAAAAAACCCCACCAAACTTGTTTGACTTAATGCTGTTTGTTGTTCATAAGAGATTGGTTAAAACATGGTAAGGTCAAACCAAACTGGCACTTGCAGAGCACTTTTGTGCCCTGAGTTTCTCAAGTCAGCTACTGGCCTGGAAGGAGGATAATGATGTCAGTGAGATGTGCTGCCTAAACAAATAAGCTGTTCTGAGAAATAGGGTGAATTAGCCCATGGTCAGCACTGTGCTAGCTCCTCTACCCTTGGGACTGGTCCTGACACCTGCAGAGCATTGTCCTTCAGAGTGTAGGTGCACTACTTAGCTTGCAGCTGGCTTGGAAATTCTAATGAGATGTGTTTGTGGACAGAGTAGAAATGTGGCAATCTACGTCTAGAGCCACCCACCTTTTGAAATACATAAATTCAGCCATCTCACTTGAATCTCAGAACACTGATGTGATATCACAACTCCAGTAAGTCCTAGATCATCTGAAATTCCTGATTCTTAAGATATCTTTTACCAAATATATCTCTTAAAAAATGGATGTTAAACCGGAAAGACAAAAGCCAAAAGTACAGATTTTATAGATCAAAGGAAATACTTCAACCAATTCTATGTTCCTCCTGCCATGTCTTGGCAGTTCTTAAAGTTTATAGTTTGGCTAAGAAGGACAGGTAGCGTTACTATCTGGAAATCTGTGAAGATATCTGATGCAGGGAGTAGCAGTCCCATCCTTCCTAAGCTTCTCTTACTCTTAAGGATCCAGCCTTCTTTCCATAAAAACAGCCATGACACAACCGAACAAGAAAAATAAAAATATATATAAAGACATATTAACCATACTGTCTACCAACTATGGCATCTGCAGCTTCTAGAAATAACTCTGTCTCGATAAGGAGTGTGAAATTCTGCAACTACAAAAGCATGAAGGCAGTGCTAATACACAGAAATGGAGGTACTCTGCCAGATTCCTTGCAATGTCACATTGACCACACTGCTCTGCAAGTGTCCTTAGCTAGGGGCCCAGTGTCCACTTTTGTACATAGACTTTAATAGGGGTCAACTTTGTGATCTCCTTGACTTATTTACAGACTCTTATAGCGAGAGACTGATGATGCACAAAGAATTTGTCTTCTACAAGTAGTCTCCTTAACAAAACAGAAGGACTATAAGAAGTTTCTGTTGAGTGCCCCTTTACGTTACTTCTTTCTTTCAGTCATCTATATACCCACTTGTAAACACCAATTCAGTTTTCCAGGCTCTGTTGTAGTATCTTTCAAAGCAGGATTGAGTCTATGGTGTTTTCCTGTATTTTTTTTCTAGTTGCTGAATTGCAACAGGCTGACATAATTGTGCATGGTCTTTCCCCTTGACTCTTACAAACCCAGCTTTTGCTTTTGTCCAGCTGTTTTCCTCAAGGTACCAATACTCTCTTATTCATTGACCTCATTCATGTGTCTGGACTGGTTCTATATTCCAAAGCAAAAAAAGGCAGTAAATCAAAACTGTTTCTTGGGAAAGAGTGGACAAGAGAGTGACAGCTTTCTAGGACAGTACACGTAAAAAGGTCTGATGTACCGGCATGAAGAGGAAACACTCTGTGGTTTTTCTTTTATCCATGGTCACCTGCACATTTTACATCTAACTAAGTGCTTTGTGCCCCTTCCCACTATCATGACATAAAGCAGAGTATGGGTCTGAGAGATAGAGTTATTTAAAAACCTGTGAACCTGAAAGGTCAGTGCCTTCTTGCTTGTTTTGAAAGCAGTGTGTTTCAGGAGAGATGGAGACTATTCCATTCTTATGCTAAAGATGGGAATCAAGGGGAATATCTGCTTCCATCCTCTGAGCTTTCCTTGTCTGATGAAGAAGCATATTCAGGAGGATACACTCTTCTTCACTCTTTTATAATAGACCATCCTCTGGCTTTAGCATATGGCCAGGATATCAGACAGAACAACAGTTTCTTATTATAGATTAAGAACAGCACCAAGCCAACTGCAGTTTCAAATCCATCTGCCCATATAAAAATAGTTTCTCACTAGGATCTTCCTTCTAATGCTGAATTATTTCTGCCCACAAACCCCTTCTTCCCAAATGTCTTAGGAAACAACCCACCTTTGAAAAACATAAGTGAAAGGAACAGAGTGCTTCCCTTACCCAGTGTCCCCACAGTGGCCTGGCATTAAACACAAGGCTCGCAGTTCTCCCAGTCACACTACAAACTTTATAATGCACATCACCAATGTCCTGGTTCAGTATTCTATGAATATCCATATGCAGGACTTGCCCTGCAATCGGATTTGCCAGAACAAACTGTAGTAACTATGCAGAGCCCCTCTCTAGTCTGTATTTCACATCACTGCAAAGATCTGCAGCTTTTGCTGATCTGTGTCCTCTGGTCCAGTTCCTAGTTCTCCATTGTTACTTATCAAAGGAAAAAAAAATAACTGTGTGCTAGGGTTGGGGGTGTTTCATGCCTCCCTCCCCCTCCCCCCTTTGACTGCTTTTTGCTCATGGGTGTTTTACTACCTATTATTTTGCCAGCCTCCCTGGTTTTCTCCCAAACAGCTAATTTTCCTACTCTCACTTTTTTTTTTTTTTTTTGCATAGTAATTAAAAAAAAAAAAGTCCAGCATCTTCTCAGTCTATTTTAATCCTTAGCAGCTCAAAACTAAGTACATTTCCTCCCAAGAGAAACAGGGCATCTTCTGTAATTTGTCCTCGGTTGAAATGTTCCTTCCTCAAATTTCCCCTTAGTACAAAAAGATGATGAGGGTGTGGGATTAGGCAGTTTAACTTGAGTGATTTTTCTGTTATGTGTTGAATTCAACACTGCGGATCACTGCACTGCAATATGCTTTCCAAAACGCACAGGAGCCCAGCTTTCATCTCCCTTGTCTTAGCTATGTATTGGTTTAACTCCATGCCAGTCTATGAGGTTACACTGATAAAAAAAAATGGGATGACAGAATGGAGAATAGGGACTATACTGATTTTTGTTTTGCAAAGCCAAATGTTTTTCTAACTCACTTCAAGGCATTCAGGATTTCTTTTCTCCCAAAATATTATCTCAAATTTAGAATCTGCAACTGAAATATCAGAAGCAGGATCCCTTGTAAACATCTCAGCCACTTCTGTGCACCTGCAGCATTTCAGAGAAATGCCTATGGTACATTACTCCCAGAATGGAGAAGATCCTTTTGGACAGGCAGAAACAGAGCTGAATAAGCTGAAGTGGTTGCATGAAGTTTCTTACTCATAGTTGAGGAACTACCAGGAAATTGAGATGGAAGACAAACTACATTAACAGGTTAACAGCCTATGTAAATCACAGCTGATCAACACTCATTTACTCAAGAGTATCTATTAAAAAATCCTAGGACTTTGAAAAACAAGTTAGAGATGAATCAGAGGCTCAGAGTGCTTTTTTGGTAATTAAATAATTGTCTAGATACACATTACAGATACATCAAAGAAGGATGTGATTTATGTCTTCCATTAGCTGTTCAAATGGTTCTTGGCCACTGACAGAAAAACTTATAAGTAAATAAAAGTGCTGCAGAGTAGACTCTTTACTGGATTAAAAACTGTTTGGATGGCTGGGCCTAAAAAGTGGTAGTGAATGGAGTTAAATATAGTTGATGGTCAGTCACAAATCATATACCCAAGGGCTCAGTATTGTTTAGTATCATTATCAGTGATCTGAATCTGGGGATTGAGTGCACCCACAGTAAATTTGCAGATGACATCGAGTTAGGCAGTATTGATCTGCTTGAGGGTAGAGAGGTTCTACAGAGTAATCTGGACAGGCTTGATCGATGGGCTGAGGTCAGGTGTATGAGATTTAACAAAGCCAAGTGCTGGGTCACAACATCCCCTGCAATGCCACAGGAAGAGTGGCTGGAAAACTGTCTGGCAGAAAAGGACCTGGGAATGTTGGTCAATAGCTGGATGGATATGAGCCAGTAGAGTGCTCAGCTGGTCATCAGCATCCTGGCCTGTATCAGGAACAGTGTAGCCAGCAAGAGTATGGAAGGGACTGTGCCCCCCTGTATGCAGCACTGGTGAGGCCTCACCTAGAATACTGTGTTCAGTTTTGGGCCTCTCAATACAAGAAGAACATTGAGATGTTGGACTCTGTCTAAAGAAGATAGCAAAGGGTCTAGAGAACAAGTCCTATGAGGAGCAGCTGAAGGAACTGGAATTGTTTTGTCTGGAGAAAAGAATGCTCAGGGAAGACTTTCTCTTTCTACAACTACCTGAAGAAGGTCATAGAAAGATTGGTATTCTTCTCTTCTCCTAGTAACAAGCAATAATATGAGAGAAGACGGCCTCAAATTGCATCAGGGGAGGTTTAGAGATGACATTAGGAAAAAATTTTCATGGAAAGGGTTGTAAAGCATTGGAATATGCTGCTCAGATAAGCGGTGCAGTCACCATCCCTGGGGTGATTTACAAGATGTGTAGATGTGATGCTCAGGAACATAGTCTAGTGGTAGACTTGGCAGTGCTAGGTTAATGGTCAGATTTGATGATCTTGAAGGTCTTTTCCAACCTAAATGGTTCTATGACTCTGTGATTTACTGTCATAGTGATTTGCTTAAGGTTAAATTCATCTGCTGTCCCAGGAACAATAAGAAAGCCTCTTAGGAAGCAGTTCTTCAGTATGAAGGTGGTGAGACTGCAATAGGCTGCCCAGGGATGTTGTGGATGCCTCCTCCCTGAAGGTGTTCAGTGCCAGGCTAGATGAGGCCTTTAGCAGCCAAGTCGAGAGGCGTTCCTGCCCATGGTAGGGAGGTTGGAGTAGATGATCTCTAAGGTCCCTTCCAACCTAAGCCATTCTATGATTCTAAGATGATCATGTTGACATTTCTTCGGGTAGAAGGTGGCTTCTGGATACCCATTTGGTAGTGCATGTGCCTTGTGTGGTTCTTTTCATGAAAGATACAAGGAATACATGACTTCAGAAAAAACCTGGATGATGAAGAGTTTGATCTATTTTTTTTCCTACTGAATACACTCACTTCTTTCTGATTGCAAACACATAGTGCAAGATCTGAAATCTTTTTCAACTGTGCATAGTTTCACCAATTCAAAGACAGTCAACTTTAGTATAGTCAATATAACTCCATTAGAACATTCTGAGTTTTCTGTTTAGGATTGCTGGGGTTTGTTGTATGGTTTTGGTTTTTTTTCATTATTGTGGGATAACTGCCTAGTTCACTGTGGGACAGGAATATAGTTTAATTTAGTGCACATAGAATAGAATGGAATAGAATAGAATGGAATAGAATAGAATAGAATAGAATAGAATAGAATAGAATAGAATAGAATAGAATAGAATAGAATAGAATAGAATAGACCAGGTTGGAAGAGACCTTCGAGATCATCGTGTCCAACCTATCATCCGACACCACCTAATCAACTAAACCATGCAACCAAGCATCCTGTCAAGCCTCACCCTGAACACCCCCAGCGACGGCGACCCCACCACCTCCTCGGGCAGCCCATTCCAGTGGGCAATCACTCTCTCTGTGTAAAACTTCCTCCTAACCTCCAGCCTAAACCTCCCCTGATGCAGCCTGAGACTGTGCCCTCTTGTTCTGGTACTGGTTGCCTGGGAGAAGAGACCAACCTCTGCCTGACTACAACCTCCCTTCAGGTAGTTGTAGAGAGTAATAAGGTCACCCCTAAGTCTCCTCCTCTCCAGGCTAAGCAACCCCAGCTCCCTCAATCTCTCCTCATAGGGCTTGTGCTCCAAGCCCCTCACCAACCTTGTTGCCCTTTTCTGGACACGTTCCAGCAAGTCAACATCCTTCCTAAACTGAGGGGCCCAGAACTGGACACAGGACTCGAGGTGCAGCCTAACCAGTGCAGTGTACAGGGGCAGAATGACCTCCCTGCTCCTGCTGGCCACACTGTTCCTGATGCAGGCCAGGATGCCATTGGCCCTCCTGGCTGCCTGGGCACACTGCAGGCTTATGTTCAGCCTACCATCAACCAGGAGAAGAGTCAATATGCTTACAACCAAAAGATGTTTATGTTATCTCGAAATGAATGTGGAATTTGCCTGCCAAGTGGCTAAAGGAGTGAGTCTTGTGAAGATGCCATGTTTCAGTTAAAATTAATGAAACAAGGCTAAAGAAAGGAAAACATGAAGCTTCAAAGGAGATTTTGAAGGCTATACTGCCTAAGATAGGACCTTTGTCTTATTAACGGCAATTTTAATATCAAAGTTGACACCCCTCAGTATGATGATGATCTAAACAGAGTACCTGCTAAACATAAATGACTGTATTACTGAACTCTCCACTCAAATCATGCCAAACCACCTAGAAGGCAGAGACAGCTGGGGTTAGGATATAAAGGAACATGAGAAGAACACCTCTTTATGGTGGGAAAGACTGGATTTAGCAGAGACAAGGATGGTTGACAGGCTGTGCTCCTTTTCCCCTACCCAAGCCAGGGATGACTGCTTGATAAGAATTATGCATTCAGTATGCAGTGTTATGTTTGCTACTGTTACTGTTATATATTAGTGCTATTGCAAAGATTTATGTCTCCAGGATTTATTAACTCAAGCTCGATCACTTGCAGTTAGTACATTTATCACCAGCAACCCAAAATCTGTGCTATCTGCCGCTTTAATAAATTAAACCTGTCTATTATTTTAACTTTCTGAACCTCCTCCAATGCAGTTCCTTATCTGGGCACTAGAAAAGAGGTAAATGTTAATTTTGCAGAATAGTTTTACTAAGTAAGAGCCTTAGTGCTCTGAGACAGGCAGACATGGGGAACTTACCTGTAAAATGACATTATCTAGGGCTCTTAACTAATAACAAGCTTTGAAATGACATTTTGCTGGAAAATATTAACTAAAGAGTATCATGTAAAGCACAAGACAACGAATGCTGCAGAGAAGTTTCCATCTTCTCTGAGATGGTTCTTCATTCAGATACAATTTATTGATCTTAGTCTTTGTTGCAGTGGCCTCTGTAATTAGCAGACATTTTACGAAGGTGCGACTGCTCTGAGACTGGAAGACATTTTCCTCTGGCTCCTACCCCTTTTCATAAGAAGTGAAATGTAAATTGCTCATGGCAATTGCCCAGATCTAAACTGCATTCCAAGAAAAAAAAGAAAAAAAGAAAAAAAAAAGTCACAGGTTTCCCAATTTCCCATAAAACCATCATTTATCCTCACTTCATGAAGAAATGAGGATAAACCATCATGTAGCTGGTGTGCTGTATGTCAGATCATCCTCTTCCCTAGTAACTACGTTTTCTATACTAAAGGAAAGTGATTTAGGAGAAGAAGACACAGCAATATTTTATTCCTACAAATGTGAGAAAATAGGCAGTTCTTAGATTTGTGTGGGTGATATTCAGTGCACCAGTATGGAGACAGTACTTGCTTTATTTACTGTGAGGATTTACATAACATAGAATGGATTGGAGAAATTTGCCACAGTAAAACCAGCTGAAAATGTACTTAGATAAGTACATGCATGGATAGTACCAGTTTTAACTCAAGAACAAAGGTAGGTTCTGAGTTTGATTGATGCATCAAGGAAGAGATGTGGAAAAAGAGGATAGCTGTATTGCCTCTGAATTCAGCTGAGGGCAGCTTTTGAGAGGCTTTTGATGTAGAATCATACAACTGTCAAGGCCGAAAGAGACCTTTGAGATTACCAGCCACTCACCCAGAGCTTGCAGTCCCATCACTACTGCTAAACCACCACCAATAAACTAAGTCCCTAAGCACCAGATCCATGTGTCTTCCTGGGCATCCTGTTCCAGTGCTCGATAATCCTTTCTGGGAGGAAGTTTTTACTAATAACCAACCTGAACCTTCCCTGCACAACCTGAGGCCATTTCCTCTTGTCCTGTTGTTGTAGTTTGAGTTGGGTGCCCCCCTGGTGCATTCACTTCCTGTGTCCAGAAGTCCAGCCCAGAGGGATGGACACAGGAAATTGTGTATTTCCTACCATAATTCTTTGCACCACTATAAGATCCAGTGCGGAGTCTGGCACTTCCTCTTTCCTTCCCTCTCCGAGACTTGGTAACTGGGGGAGAGATCTCCCGGCCATGGGCCTGACTGGGCCCAAGGCCACAGGGGGATGGGCAGTCTCAGGCCTGGCCAGCTGAGACTAGCCCAGCAGAGGGAGGGGGAAGAAGGAGCCCTGGGGGTTTTGCATGCACCCTCAGGTGGGGATGGGATCTTTCTTTGTCACTGCGCTTTGGGTTTTCTGTAACATTCACTGCTTTCTATTTAAACTTTCATCACTTTTGCAATCCGTTTGTCTGAGTCGTTATTTCTGCCTGTGGTGGGGAGGGGATCTGCCCCAACCCATTACATTTTTGGCGCCCAACGTGGGGCGCCAATAAAAAGAGTGTGTGGTGGTTTGAAAGGAAAGGCTCTGCTTTCCCTCCCCCACTGAGAAAGAGACCACGGCTAAACCCAGTCGGAGAAATGAGATTATATTTTACAAGGAAACAGATTCTATGTAACACAACAAATACAGGTATTTTACAATATATACAGGAATATACAGCAAATGAACTCAACCAGAAACCAGACCCCCCACAGAGGGGGCTTCCCCCTGTGCCCCCTTCAACCCCCTACCTCCCTTCTCCCCCAAAAGAGGTAGAAGAAGAGACGAGGACAGTTAACAGGGCAGGAAAGGAAGAAAGGCCTTGCACAGGAGTTAGTATCTTATCTTAGTTGGCCAGAATCCCAGAAGCAGATCCAGCCGAGAGGGACAGCGAAGGAAGGAAGACTGAGAGAAAGTTCCCAGCTCCCCCAGGTCCAATCTCTCCTCCCACAATCCTACCAATGAAATTCGTTTAGAAAACCAAAATATTTTACAAACATTTAGCCAGTGTGCCCCTTTCTTAAAGGCACAGCGTCAAACGGCCACACCTGTCACTAGCTGCATGTGAGAAGAGATGGACCTGCACCTCATTACAACCTACCCTGAGGTACTTGTAGAGGGCACTTAGATCTTCCATCAGCCTCCTCTTCTGAAGACTAAACCACCCCTTTTTTTTTTTCAGCTGTTCCCCATAAGACTTGTGCTCAAGGCCAAATTTTCTCCACAAGGATGACATAAAGAGGTTTGTGGTTTGTTTATCAATAATTCAGAGTACCCAGAACCATGCTCTACAGAGGAACTGTAAACATCAGTCTTCTACAAAACAAAGATATTTACATCCAGCAGGATATGTGTTCTTGCCTATTTGTTTTAATAGGGGGTCTGAAAGAATGACAGATAGCATCTGCTTTCTAGGTTCTTACATTCCCTGTATGCTTTCTTTCCTTCATTTGCCTTCATTTGCCTTCTTTTGGTGGACCTTCTCAGCACGAAGCATTTCACCCTCTGCCACACCAGCTGCAGAGCTGGTGCTGTGTTAGTGGAGTTCTCCACTCCAGCATCTTTCAGACTGACTCCAGCTCTGTTTTATCTTTCTTTTCTTCTTTGTGTCACCAAGCATTCATAATAACTCTTACACCTGGGGCTAACTATGTAATCTGGTTGCTTGGAAACCATTTTTTAATGGCTGCATAGGATTTAAGAAAACTTGTCTTTGGTAATTCTCCAACTCTCATAGTGCTGTACTTGTTTAAGTTCTGCAAGTAATTCTTTTCAACTTTCATTCTTGTTATCTTTAATCCATTTCTTAGGTTGTTCCATGTTCTTGCAGACATCACTATGACTTTTTGTCACTTTCCTTTCTTTCATCGTAATCCTCCAGTGTAACTTCCAGTGTCACAATTCCATAATGCTTTTCTAATGCAACTCAACTAAAAAAGTCATCACCATCAGAGCCCTGGGAGCAGGTTTTGTCTGAAGGTACAATGAAGATTCACAAAGAGGCTTCTGAAAATGTCACAAGAGCATAAATAAGACCTGCTCCCTTCATTTGTGCTAACTTGATGCTGCTGTTGAATGCGAAGGAACTGCAGAGCCCTCCCTGTCTCTCCTGAGGGTGGGAAACAAAAAACATGCTGCGGTCTTATCTGATTAACACCTGTCTGGAAAGGCTAAAAAGGGTAGCAGACCCACTGGATAGCCAAAATGAGGGCAGAAAAGGGGCAATTTGTTCTCCAAGTGACTTACCTAGATAAAGTTTAATTCACCAATATCTCCCTACCCGCACTCTGCTTTTTAGGAATACCAAATATTTTCTGCATTAACTATTAATATTCATAATAATCATACATACATTGTGGGATCTTGTAATTTGCCTTATGAAGTCCAATTTATTTCATTTATTTATTTGATGAAGTCCAAGTTATTTCACTTTTTGCAACCCTTTGAGGCTCTTCAATCTGTATTCATATTTCCCATAATTCTCTGAGTCAAGTATAAAATTCTTAATATTCTTTTACTCTACTAGTAGGTTTCAAGTCTTAGAGATATTCTAGCTGATTGTCTAAAAAAAATTTATTAAAACTAATTGAATAATTCACTGTGGATGATTGGTTATTTCCACTGAACCAGCATGGATCATAAATAATTGATTGATAGCTGAACCCGTTTAAAATGGCTGCAAAAATGCCTCCAGTTAATATCAAGATTAGAGCCTATCACTGACTCTGTTGAAAGAGCTCTATATTAATTTGTTGTTTGTACTCACTCCTAATCTTCCTATTCTGGAGTCTGAACTTTCCCTGAATGCCGGTATGTGTCATTCCTTGACACTCCACAGTGTCATGCACTGAAGCATCTGTAGACCAACAGTATGAAGGTACTTGTAAACATCTGGTTGCACTGTGTGTTAGTGTAAGTCAGGGTTAGAACTCCCTATCTTTCATAAACACTAAATTTGAGTAATACAGTTAATTGTTTTTCTTGCAGGTATTTTACAGTACTCCAGAAACAAAACTGCTGCATCAGTTGAAGCTTCAAGATGCTCAGAAATCATCTTTAGAATACATTAAAAATTTAGTTGGAAAAATGAAGCTGTTACTGCTAAAACCAAAAGTGTGTTTACATTCATGCAGTGTGACTACAGCGACCATATCCCTGCCTGAAGCCATCTATGGCTTCACATGAAGACACAGTACAATAAACAGCCACAAAGCGTCTCCCAGACACCACTTATTCCACTGCATATTTCACCCTGCAAGGAGTGCTCTGTGACCCTCACAGTAAGGAGGAACTTCTTCACTGTGAGGGTCACAGAGCACTGGAACAGGCTTTCCAGAGAGATTGTGGAGTCTCCTTCTCTGGACACTTTCAAGACTGGTCTGGATGCATTGCTGTGTAACGTTTACTAGATCCTATGGTCCTGCTCCGGCAGTGGGGTTGGACTAGATGATCTCCTGAGGTCCCTTCCAACCCCTAACAACCTGTGACCCTGTGATCTGAACATTTAAATCTCAGAAGTTCTGAGGGGTATTTAATTCTACCATTCTTCAAATGATTTTATTGTTGCTTCATGCCCCTGTCTTGAAAATGTCTTTACTGTTATATCATACAGCTGAAGTTTGCTAAGTGGCATAAATTCAGCTTTTGAAATCTATACATAGGCACCAGTCCAGTGGTGAGTTCTTCAATGGCTCTGAGAAGATTCAATGGTCACTATGCTATTTTGGCCTGGTCTTGTGAACTTCTCACTTTTCATACTTTGATAACAGTTTAAAAAAGCAGCTCCAAGTCCCATGTGCTGTGGAAGGATGCATAGGGAGGGGTAACCATTTATTTCACTGCCTTTATTCCCATGAGAACGACTAATCACGTGGGAGTAGAACAACAAGTTCTGCTAGGCATACAGATTCGGCTTGTGAGACATCTCTGCATACTCTATAGGTTTATTAGCTTTAAGTGGATTTTTTTTTT